>NW_028318068.1:4965833-5275000 GCF_062004578.1 Staurois parvus
GCTACTTGGCTGCTTCCTCACCAACTGGAGCAAGAAATATCCTGTGAGGCAAATGCTGCCATCTGCAGTGCCAAGCTCCAGAGTGTTCCAGCCCATGTCACTCTCTGCTGCCATTAGCAGCCCGCCAGTAAGACAGCCTTGTCATGGGATAAAGTATGTGGCCAATATCACTGGACCTTCATGGCCATAGAATACATTGTTATTTACTTGGAACACTTGAAATCTTTCTTCCCTTCTTTGTCCTTAGATGCCGCCCATGCCATGTGTGCATTTGGGCACATGGCCGAAATGAATCTCCTTTCTCTAAATGCTAACTAACCATACTTCATACACAGCCAAACACTAAAAGTCACCCCCTCCACCCCTCCCAGGAGTTGTGTGTCTACAACCTCTGAATATTTAATAGATGTGCATGTTCGAACCCCAAGGTCTGTCTCCTTAATGATAAGCATTTATATTAAGTGAACTTTAATTACTTAATAATTATACCTTCTGCAGGGGGAAGAGATGGGGAGTCCCGGTAGGCTCCCATCAACACCCCGGGCCATGTCACAGTACTGTGCACAGTTTTCAGATTAGAATTGATTTCCAGGTACGAAATAATACATTGCAGCACCGTCTGCAAAAACAAGCCTCCCGCGGGAATAGAGGCATGAGTGCAATTTGAAAGAGATTTCATTTAGAAACCAAGTCTCCTTTTTTATGTTGTGTTAAAAGGGAGTAAAAACTTATACCGCATTGTCATCAAACAATACAAAGGCACCAAACGATCATGTTGTGAAGTTAATGAGGCTGTATGGAGCTCTGAGATGGAATGTGGACCTAAAGAAAAACCCAATCGATTTCTGCAGCCTTGGGGCCGACCCTTCTTTACTCACGTTTTCTCTGTCCCTTCTAGTCCCCTTTGAAGGTCTGCATGAGATATAATAAATCCAGAAAAGACACTCTGGGCCAGCATACGGACTGATCACTGCTCTTTGGGAGCTAACTTGAAAGCCATGTGATCTCTGCAACCTATCAACTGTCCGATAGAGATGAGCTTGGGTATGGAACTCATGGCTAGCCAAACTCCGAACTTGCCCTGTTTTTCTATTCCAATGAGTTGCAGGCTGGGTCATTCCCATCTCACAGACCAACAATGTGTTTACATTAGCCGCAGGGTGGGAATGACCCGGTCTGCAGCTCAATGGAGTATAAGGGAGGCCATAGATGATGCAATTTTCTTTCCTGCAACCACAGGTTGCAGGAAAGAAAATCACTCAATTCCCCCATCAACACAGTCAGTGTGGATTATACGGACCCCCATGAACACAGTTCGGCTGAGCTATTGTGTTTTCCTAAAGGGGGGGCATGAGCAGCCCCTGCCAGGAGAACACAGTGATTATTGTCAGCAGCTATAGCCGCTGGCAATAGTCACATGCTAGAAATCCGACATTCTGAAACCAGTGGCAGCCAGGAATTTAGCATTTTTATCAGAGGGCACAGTGGAATCCTCGTTTAATCCCTTGGAGCCTGGCCCTTGAAGGGGTTTGCGGGGGTTTAGGGTCATGTGACTACCATGACTGGCTGTCACGGCGGTCACTTGATCAGAAAGCTCCCGACCACAAATAGTGATCGAGGCCTTCTGCTGTAAATGTGCCGGGAGTGTGCAGAGCACGCGCTCTCGGAACATGTTTTACATTGGGAACATGTAAATACATTGGGTACGCAAATATGCGGCCCCACGGCGCCAAAGCCCAGCTGCCAAGAGGCCACATATTTGCATACATTCGGCACCAAGGAGTTAAAATGGCTGTAAACCCTTACAGTGAAGTGACTGGCCTCAGTTGGTACATAGAGATTAAACAAATCCTCCTACACAAGTTGTACCTTTTTCTCTTCTCTACATCTGTTCAAAGTCCAGAATTTATACAGCTTGTCTGAGCTTTCAAAAATCAGTGGGTGGGGAGGCAAAATTACACTCTGCAGAGCTCACTGAGAGCTGATTGAGCTGATCCCCCCCTCTTCACACAGTACACAGGAACAGAGCTGTGGCTATCAATCACAGGCTGTGTGCTGGAGGTTCCTCCCCTGATACCTTTATTCTCTTAGCGCGTCAGGAAAACTTGTCAGAAGTGACAGATAGCAGAGGAACAAGGCAGCGGACAGAAATGACACTTAGTGCCTGGTCATACCTGTGCAATTTCAGGTGCGATTTGGGAATTGAAATAGCATCTAATGAGTGAATGTCAGTGTCTTAACTTTTGAGATTTGCTGCAGCGCAATTGCTAAAGTAGTTCTTGCATTACTTTTTCTGCAGTTTTGTTGCAATTTCGCATACATAGAATAGAAATCGCACTGCAAATTGCAAGAAATCGTTGAAAATCTTCACAAGTAGCAATAAAGTCTTCAGAAATTGCACACAAATCGTGTGATTTTAAATCGTGTCGATGTGACTGGTGACTTATTGCTCCGGACTGCGACAAGTACACACTATAGATGGATATGCTTTGTTCATATTTCATGTCAGAGGTTTACAACCACTTTAAACAGGGTTTGGTACAAAAGAGAAAATGTTTGAAAAGAGTTGACTGTATTATTCTGTTTGGTTTGTAACATTTCAGATCGCGGAGCTCAAGGTTTACACTTTAATAACACAGCAGAGGTTTAGCTTCTTAATTGTTTGCATTCATTTCACAGTTATTATGGCATCAAAGAAAGGTGTCGGTATTAGCAACATTATGAGGAACGTGCCATGCATTCCAAACATTGCAAGGGACTCTCTCCTTTTGTCTTCGCAATGCTAGTGAGCAGCAGTGAAGAATGTGTGATCGTTTTCTGTGATTTGTGGGAAAAACAGATGAAGTGGATGTTAATAATGTTAACAATGTGTGTTTTAGAAACTTCGCTTCTGCATATACAGCACGTTTACGTTCATGGTGGCAGCCATATTTGCTCATTACATACTCAGGGTAATCTTTACTACTTTATACTACTGCTCCTTCTTACAATGCCAGTTTATGACCCACTGAAAAATATGCACTCCTTGTGTGGCTGATATTTTTTGACAGCAGCTGACATGAAGAAAGGCAGAGTGACTGAAAACTGAGTGCTTGCTCCCTCTAGTGGTTAAAATATAAATATCTCCAAAAGCTTGGAAGAGCAAGCAAATATTGAATATCGAATATCGAATAAAAAAAAGCAAATACTGTGTATAAAATGTTTCATACACAATATTTACTACAATCACTAAGTGTGCTTGCAGCTTATATTTTATATAAACGGTGAAAGTCACATCAAAATTTTCTCTAAGGTTAATACTGCATGAATAACTCACAATATGGTCACTTTTCTTATAACTGTAGAAACTATACAAAACAACCAAGCAGCGCGGCTTCCATACTAGACGCTGGTCCCAGAAAGGAGCATGTCCAACTCCACACAAATGCTGAAGCATAAAACCCAAGTCTGCACTCTAATAAAACCATTCAGCTAAGGCTGCTGCACAGTTCCTGCCCCTGAACACACCCCACTGACACATTGCACCCATGTAGAACTTTTTTTGATTTTGGATAGAGCACAGGAGTGTTATAACCCCTGTCAGGTTTTTTTTTTTTACCATCTGTGTCTCATTGGGGGGATTTACCTTTACTTCTTGTCCCATAGCTAATACAGAAAGTGAGAGAAAATCCCTTCAAATTAAGGGAATCCCTGGGGACCCCCAGGTTAGCAGAAATAGTGTCCCAGTGGGCGATTTCACCTCTCTTACTTTTCTGGGGACAACCCAAAATTGGGGATTTTCTGTTACTTTCAATTTAAATGATAATGTTAAATAGTGATGGCCAAACACCCCCCTGTTGGGTTCGCGGTCGAGCATTTGAACATAACGAAAGTTTGACCGTGAACCTCGAACTGGGACAATTCACTAGACAGTATCTTACCACATCCGAGTATGCGGTAAGATACCGCACAGCTACTAAAATACGGCATGAGTTATATTATTAAGTCATTCGTTATTTCAGTAGTGAAAACATTCTTTAATATTTCAGCTGTCAGCGGATGACAGCTGAATGTAAAAAGAATTGCTGCTAATTAAAAAAACAAAAAAAGTGGTGTGGGCCCCCCCAATCCATACCAATCCCTTCGGGTCTGGTATGAATTTTGAACGGAACCCCCACACCAAAATATTTTAAAAAATGGCGTGGGGGTCCCCCCCAAAATCCATACCAGACCCATATCTGAGCATGCAGCTTGGCAGGTCAGGAAAAGGGGGGGGGGAGGATGAGCAAGTGCCCCCCCCTTCCGGAACCATACCAGGCCACATGCTCTCAACATAAGGGGGTGCTTTGGGGCAGGGGGGACTCCCCCCAAAGCACCTTGTCCTCATGTTGATGGAGACAAGGGCCACTTTTCCACAACCATGGCTGGTGGAGGTCTGCGAGTGGAGGGACTTATTGGAATCTGGAATCCCCCTTTAACAAGGGGGCCCCCAGATCTCGGCCCCCCCCATGTGAATGAGTATGGGGTACATTGTACCACTAATCATTCACAAAAAAAGTGTAGTATATAAAATGACAGAAGACAGTTTTTGACTGTCCTTTATTAAAAACAAAAATAAAGAAATTGCCCCCGAAGTAGATCCAACGTCAATCACGATGCCTGCCGACCCAAAAAAATAAAAAAAATAGCTCCGCTCTCGATGCTGGTTCCTGCCATCTGACATTTCTTAAATACTGTGATGATGTCACAAGGGGGTGGGGTCACCCAGTTGATGTCAGTGGGTGGCCCCTCCCCCTTGTGACATCATCAAAGCAATGCACCTGATCTGTGCTCAGGTGCATTGCTTTGGCCAATTAGCCACTGTCAGGGTGCAGTGCATTGTGGGGCATGGCAGGCAAACAGCTAACACACGAACGGCCGATGTTCGAGTCGAACTTATGTTCGACTCGAATATCAAGCCCAACACTAATGGTAAACAAGACATCAGCACCAAGGTTTTTTTGTGCATACAGTGCCCGTTTAATAATACTTTTTTAAAACTAGCAGCCCATTAACCTACCAGCATATCTTTGTCATGTGGTAGGAAACCAAATTACCAAGAGGAAATCCTCATAAGCATAGGGAGAACATGCAAACTCAAAGCAGATATTGTCCTATCTGAGATTTGAATCAAGGACCCCGGTCCCACAAGACGTAGCTGCTAACCTCTAAGCCACCATGCCATCCTTTTTATTTTTTTGGCAAGCCCAGGTAAACTCTTACAACTAGTAAATAGCAGAATTATACCATGGCTTGAAGCACCACAAACTCATTTGAAAGGAGATACCCAGTTGGTGAAGTTACAGACTGTTATAGACTGTGAATGGAAAATTGATTTCATGAATGCTGATGGAACACATGACACAGCACTGACTCGATTTACCTTTTTCTGAGTTCTGCACAAACCCTGCAGCATAAGCACACACAGCTCCACGAAACGTCAGCTGGAGCGTACTAAACCCACCGTTTTAATTGTTTCCCAAGAAAGTTACATTCGTGGCATGTCTTCAATGATAACTTTCATAGTTGCTTGTGCTGTCGACCAAACTGCTAAACCTTCAATTCACTGGTGCCATAACTGGTCACATGTGCAGCATCAAGGCAACTGCAGATCAAACAAAGGCTAAGATGGCAGCTTCTGTTGCTGTAAAGAAATGCCCGCAGCGAAAAGAAGAAAAGAATTAGCGCAGGGCAGGCATGAATAGGCCCAGAGTGGGAAGGAGGACGTGTAAGGGTTAATGATAGCTTAGGGGGTTGGTAAAGGATAGCTGGGGGAGCTGGTTGGTAGAGTGAGAGTGTAGATGCGGTCTTCTGCACCTTAGGGTGGGGTGTACTGGTGAGGGGCGTCAGTCGGAGCTGGACGTAGGAGAGAGAGCATCCCTCCCGCCCTCCCTGTTTGGTGAGTGTGTGTTCCCCCGGGGGGGGGGGGGGTATTTCGGTTCCTGGGCGGTGGTTGGTCTTTGGAGGCGGTTCTTATCTTTGAGGTACAAAAATGGTGTGGGACCCATCGGTGGTATGGTGTGCCCGGGAACATTCCAGTTAACCAAGGTTTAACTGGAAGGTGGTGGTGCTGCACTGCAGACGGTATGGTTGTCTCCGAGCTGGTTGGTTGCGGCTGGAGGCCTAGTGGAATATGGTGGTCCGCAGGTGCATTTCGGATCGTTTTGGGGGTGCCTTCAAAGACCAACGACAACTATTTATGTTTATGTTATAAGGAATTGTTGATGTGTTTAAACTTGATTTGTTAATAAAAGGCCGTGTTGGCCATTTTACTCCAAAAATTGGTGTTATGTTTTCTGTAAGTATAGTAAGTAAAGGGGATTGGTATGGAAGGGTAATGGTGGTGTAGTGGGGTCTGGATGAACCTATCTCTGGTGCACTAGTCAAGGATAGGAGGATTTAGTGCCACTTTAAACTTGTACTGTGTAAGTTCTGCATTCTGCGTCACCAACTACATTCCAAATTTCACAACAGGTTTGAATTTGATTGGTTACTATGAGGAATTTCTCTATGCTCTTTGTTTTACATCTACTGTGTAGGTGAAAGGCAGCAAGTAGTGTGTTTTTGCATCACCAAGTGTGTTTCGTTAATCACCAGACTAAAGTCCAAAGTAAATGAGGGGCACTGATGAATAGCAAAGGTATCTCAGAGGGAGCCACTACCACCACTAGGCCATATCCACCCCTAAAACTAATCACCCAGAACAAACTTAGACACAAGAGTGGCCATAGCAGTCCAATATTGCAAAATACCAGTCCAAGAAATAACAGAAAAGATGGGTTGTTGGATCTTGAAGGCCTCAGAAAAAAAGATCCAACCAGAACATTGTATCTGCATCCACAAGTTGTTACTTGCTAGACCCCCAGCTACATTACACTGTCTCTGGCTTGATAACAGAAACCTATTGTAGAATACCAATCTGTACATCAATCCTGATTTCAACAATTGGACCACACCGAAGTGAGATGTCATACTTAAATGGATCCCCTCACACTTTTTACAGAAATGAACGCCTTCAAAGACACTCAAAGAGCTTCCCAAAGGGTGGGAAGCTCTTTGGATGCTGGTACGCCTGCAAATGTCACTGCCCTGATCCACCCCACCAAATGGTTCTGAAGACCCTTCCCTATAAGACTCCATACAACTTTCTATTGTTTTCCTATTCCCTTAACCTTATGTAGCGCTACCCCCGCAGGAGTCATTTGGTAATTTCGGTTCTCTGTCCTGCACCTCAACTCCAAGAGCAACCTCCGCTGCTCTAGCACACCTGGTTAAGTGCAAGTTACTGCAAGACTTATAGGAACACAAGTGTGGATGCCTTTAACTCAACTGTGAATTATTATCAGGAAATAGACACAAGACCGTTCAGTGGTACGTAAATGAACTCAATGCATTGATATGAGATAGAATAAATGGTGGTTTGAGCATAAATGAACACACAAAAGGTAGGTTCAGACACGGCATAATCACTATACCAAGGTAACTTAGAATCAGGTTCTGTACAATTATTCTGAAATTAACTCATGAATCAGCTAAGTCAGCAATAAATAGTGCATGTAAGCATTTAATGCAATGTAAATAATAATACTATAACTAGTCTAAAGTGCACTCTAGAAGAATGGCTAGGATATGGTGCAATGTCCGCTGAGAGGTACCTCTTAGCATAAGGAATTGGTAAAAGTCCCTGTGTAGCAGCTGCAAAGGGACGGTCTAACTCTTAGCTGGCTAGCGTTGGGGCCCAGTTGTACGTTGGTGCACATCAAAATAGTCCCAGTCACACCTGCAGGCAGAAAATAAGACTAATAGATGGCTGTATGGTCAATTCCTAAAGGGCTCAGTCTCTTTCACTAGCAGCAGATAGTAAATCCTTACAGAAGCAGCTCACTAGTCCCAGTGGTATTGCAGTCCATCATCCAGTCACACACATTGATTAATCCACTCTCTGGGCTACACCCAGGTGACTCTGGCTGTCAGCAAGCCCAAATTCAGTGTTCCAAATCCTGCTTAGGCTGCCAATATGCAGCAGTGGCACACCCTGGGCAGTGATGTGCATTTTATGGTCTTCCTCACACCAAAAGGAAACTATGTCCTGTACAGCTTGAGAAAATGCAGCTCTTTCCCCATCCAAACTAGAGTTCCCACTGTGCAGTGCTGCCTGACTCAGTCTATTCCTGCTCAGCAGCTCCCTCCACTTGCTGATATAGTTGTTAGCCAGCTCTCTACAGAGAGCAGCTGCAGCCAGTGTTTCTCTCGATTTCCATTCTTAGCCAAGCACCTGGCTACACCTACAACTGCTTGGCACCCCTTGAACCATCACGCAGCCCCTACACCTCTCATTCATCTTGTTTACTCTTCTTTACAGCGATGCCTGTATAAATAAACCATTTTACCAGTATGCTCCTTGTATACATGTCAAGGTTAAAGTTTCAGATCTGGCTGAAGTGTTCCCTTTAATTATCCCAGAGCTCTTTTTTTTAGAAGCTGCCACAGCATTACTCATATATACTAAATGTCAAACAATAATAGGAATCGCTGTTCACGGAACAGATGAAAGCGTTAATACTGAATACAAGAAAATATATTAAAAAAAAAAATCTTGACTGCTGAAATGCTGAGCCCAGGGGCAGAACACACATTTTGTTTGTTTTAGGAGCGTAATGGAGTGAAAATAAGTTGAATGACTGATTTGGTAATACGTAAATGGTAGCCTGACAGAGGGATTTACACGCTGGTGCTTTGGGAAACAGGTTCTCAGAGCGCTCTGCATGTAGAGTCACAGCTCTTGGCAATACACCATACAGCTTGTACCTGCTGTGCTTCAGGTTGTCTATAGATGTAAGACTTGTGGCGCATTTCCTGGACATATAGAGCTTTCTTCAATACTTCCGTACTATACATCAAGTTCTGTATGATTGTTTGATTATATTATGATGGAAAAAGCTATTATTAAGATGAAAAATAATCTTAGTTCCAAAAACTCAAATCAGATGGTCAACTTTCCCACCATGTAGGCTTAGCAGGAGATGTCTATCATAGATAGGTAGGGTCAACGGATATACAGATGTTGCCTTTGTCAGTTATTCAACCACAGGTTAAAAGACATGGCATTTTGCCTTACCTTGTGGTGGGACTGCGCTGGAATGGCTGCCCATTGCAGTCCTCCCACTCCTGGTGTGAATATACCCTTAAAATACCCAAAAATATTTCATACTTTATCCACTAAAATTTCCACTTATGGCTGCCCAACATTAACAAAAAAAATTTTGGTTGGAAATAAAGTTTAGTATTGTTCCCCAAAATATGATAAGAAACAGTTTGCTGAACATATTGGAGTTAATTGGCAGCGTGAAAGGGCCCTCTATTGCATAAATAAAAGTCTGAAAAATGTATAGTCATCTGCTCTATAAATTAGTGACAAGTGAATGGAATTTTATTTTCACCTCTGACACAATTTGGCTTTCTGCCATGCTTGGCTCTCTTGGTGCTGTTGTTATCAATGTCAGTATTTTTTACTATTTGCATAAAGGTGATCAAAATTGGAAAAATCCTTTATGATGCTGATAAGCTCAAACCAAAGCTACTATCCACTTTAAAGGTACAATCTAGTGAAGACCAAAAAGAAAACCTATAGAAGTATGCAGGTAGAATAGCCTGCCTATTAGGTTGTTCCATTATTCCTTCCAGACGTTAATGTACTACACCAGTCCATATCAGCCCATTGTGTCTGTAATCTGATGATCCTGGAACACGCCTGCCAGGGATGCTGGAACACCCTCTGTACTGCCTCTGACAAAGTCTTTCGTAGAGCTAAAAACATTTCTCATACTCACAAATCACATTCAAACTTGTCTTGGAAGTTTAAAAGGGGATGGAAATGCAGCACAGAGAAAAGTTACACAAAACAGGATTCAGAAAGTCCAATCCTACTGCCCTCCTACCAGGGGCGGACTGACAACTCATGGGACCCCCAGGCAATAGGGGATCATGGGGCCGCTGTGTCCTTGCCCAAACTCAAAAAAGCCTATGAAAAAGGTACCAGGGGCATCTCATGGGGTCCCCTACTGACCCCGGGCCCTCGGGCAGTGCCCGAGTTTCCAAATGGTCAGTCAGCACCTGCCTCCTACTGACCATCTATTGGGCTGAGTGTGCTTATTCTGCAGCTGATTCCATAGAGTCAACACAGTTTGGCTTTTTCCCATGCATAGCTCTTTCTGTGCTATTGTTATCACTGTCAGCATTTCTTTTTGCTTACATAAAGATGATCGAACTTTTCAAAATCTTTTTTCTGGTGCTGATAAGCCTAATTCAAACCTAAGATCCATTTGATACATATAGCCAAGACCAAAAGGTAAACCTTCAGATGTATATAGGTAGAGGAGCCTGCTTACTAAGTTGATTTGTTTTCCCATCCAGACATTGATGTCCATATCAGCACCTTGTGTCTGTAATCTGATGATCCTGGAACACGTCTGCTGATGATACCGGAGCATCCTCTGTGTTGCCTCTCACACACAGAAAACCTTTTTATAGTCACAAATCCCATTTGAACCTGTTTTGGAAATTTAATGGGGATATAATACTGCAGAGAGAAAAAAGGTTACACAGAATAGTATGGATGTAGCCAAACCTGATTGTCTTCTACAGTTGGGATCTATGATACTAAAACTATCGTGTCACTTCTGCCTGTCTGACAGTTGCAAAGTGCAACTGTCAGAGTGCTGGTACCCCCCAAAATATGCCATTAGTGGAGACAATGAACCTCACCACTGGATACATCATTGCTCCTCTGCTTGGCCTTCTCCTGTCAGGTAAGGCAGCCCCCAGGGCTGGATCGTAAAGGACTGAAGGGGTGCGGAGCTCATATGAATGTACTCTATGGGCTACTGTCTCGCAGCGCCCCCCAACATATAAAAAAGACACCCCCTCTTAGTACCAGCCCTGCTCCTACCGAGGGCCGTGAATAAGGGGGTACCTCCAGTCCTCCTGGTATGGACCCAGGCCAGCAGGGGAGCCCAGGCAACTGAGTAAATCAGATGTGGGCATGGAGTGTGATTGGCATGGCAGAGGGGCATTCATCTGCTGTAGAGAGAGCCATACAGTGGACTGGTCCCAGTAATTTCCCCCCGTGCAACCATCACTCTCCCTGTGCACCATACATTTCCTGCTGCTGCCCAGGCCTCCCTGTGTTACCCCACCCCCACAGAGCTACCGGCTTCCCCTCTATTGTTCCCATCAGCAGCTGCAAGCACACAATAGGATCCTTCAGGATGGATAGTGGGGGAAGGGTCCGGTAAATATGCCTCATTTACCAGTCGTTCCTTTCCCGAATAAACACAATGAGTGATTGGTACCGAACACTCACTATGCTCATTCACACCTGAAGCATAGTAAACCATGTTTTTTTGGGGGGGTTGGGGGTGGGGTCAGGTTGGCTGTATGGGGCCCTGTGGTTTCTGTCTGACAGCAGCTCTGCTCCTCCTGACCCTCTATGGGGCAATGTCTGCTTATTCTTCGGCAGATTCCATAGAAGCCATATTAAAGGTACATTTGGTAGTGCTCTGACTTTGGCACAATTGCTTTGTTTACTGCTTGGCATACGTAGCTGAATGTTTTTACTTGCTGCATGGGATTGCTGTTTATAGTAGAACCCCATTCAAAATGTTGGATCAGCAGCCAGCCAGGCCAGGCAAGCAGTATTTTCAGACGGAGGGGTCAGCAGTGCATGCCTCATATTATATCAGTACAGGTTTCTCTATCCTACAGTATCTCAGCACTCAGTGACAATCTTTCATTTTTGTTGATTTTGTTTTTCATCTTTTTGATATGCAAAGCCAAACTCTCTTCTAAAATATTGTTTTTTCTTCTTTAAATCTTGCCTTGTCGGTATAGACTCCGAACGGGCGCAGATAAGAAAATGGCAAATTGATTTTCGCAAGCGCAGCTGAGTCACTATAGATTCCCAATACAAGGATTTATCTTGGTGATTGCTAATTACATTTCTTCTCTAATATCTCAGTTTCCACCCAATGAACACGGATGGACCCGTGCGTCTTTGCGGCGCGGGCGCCTTGTGCCGTCTCCGCTATCTGCTCTCGATATCATTTGTCTGCATTGCATGGAACAGGCCCCTTGCGCATTCCATTACGGCGCACAAACGCAATTATTGGCAAACCGCAGTGTTTTACATGATAAGTGCTTTGTAATTGCAAACATGCCTCCATATTCATCAATCTGAATCTACTTCCAATTAAAGAGTATTTTTACAGAACGTCAATGGCTTTTTCAGTAACTTACAGAAAAAAAAGTTGGACGGTAGACTTGATTAATATTGGAACAGAATTACACACACTTTCAGAATCCTGTAGTCCCCTTGTGCTCAACTTGCTGCCTGAGTGCATGCGGCCCTTCGGCATACCTCCCAACTGTCCTTGATTTTGAGGCACTGTCCCTGATATGGGTCAAAGTCCCTCTGTCCCTTCTTCCCCATCGTTTGTCCCTCATTTTGGTCTGATCTATATAGTTGTACTATTTATCTTTCAAAAAGTGTTTCCCAGTGTAACCCCTGGCTCACATATGTGTGTTCCTGCGGGCCACGTTTTGCACGGGCATGATAGCCCATTCATATGAATGGACTCCCGTGCCCCGGGACACGCAGAGAAGAAGTCCCAGTCGGTTCTCAGTGCAGTTGCGATTTCCAGTGCAGGCTGCGTGCCATTAGAATTAATGGCACCCACCCCCGGGTTCGCATTCTTCTGTGTAGGTGGTGCGGCTGTACGGATTTTTGTGCGGACCCGCAGCGGCACCACCCGCACATATGTAAACCTAGCCTTAAACCTTTCATCCAGTTTCTAAATTGTTGCATTTGTAAACTTTAAAGGCCAGTTTAAAGGAATAGTAGTGGTAAAAAAAAAGCACTTGTGGGTTTACGTAGCCTCCCTAGCGGTCTGATTATGTCCATATTTCTGTGCTCAAAGCGGTACATTGTTTTCAATGGAAATATGTATTTTTTTTTATTGTAGGCCTGTGATTCTTAGGAATAACTCACTGAAATCTGTCTGAACAAGAGTCTAGTAAACATTCCGAATATGATAAAATTTGAAACACGAAATCATAAATTATAATTTAATAAATACTCAAATTAATAATAATATAATAATAATAAATGTAATTCAATAATATAATCAAACCGAAAACACTGAAATGTGAAATATAGCGCCAAGTTAGCACATCGCTGAGCAAAGTCGCAGAATCGTTTTCAGTGTCTGATGACGAATTTCTCCACGAATCATTATCACTCAATTCTGCAAGTGGTTCTGATTTACTATCGCTGTTCTCTAGCCGGTCTAAAACCGCTTTTGACCTAAAGGGACGCTTTTTGGACGCCATGGACATTTCTAAGTTTCCAGGCAGAAAGAACAGTAAAAATGCAGGCAGGGCGCAGGACAAAGCACTCGGGACAAAATGTATGTGAAATGGTTTGATACAGTAATGTTATACTATGTGATTTTAGTGTATTGAGTGAATGTCACTTTTTCACATTTTTAAATTTCCCGCCGTTCCGTCCCCGTACGTCCTGACGTCGCAGGGAACGGAACCCGGAAGACAGATGCCGGCATTGGCCGGAGGACATTGCAGGGGACACTGCAGGGGGGACATCGCGGGAGTGGAAGACAAGGCAAGTGAAGAAAAGATCCCGGAGTAACGCTGCAAGGTATTCCCGAGTGTAGCTCGGGGTTACCGCTTGTGGTGCTGAAACTTTACCCCGAGCTACACTCGGGAATACTTTCAGGGAGGTTAATTTTTTTTCTGTGTAATTCTCCTTTACGGGGGCATGGCCAGGGGTGTATTTACCACAAGGCAAACAAGGCGTTTGCCTAGGGTGGCATTTTTCAGGAGGGCAGCGCCGTCCCCAAAAGAAGGAAAGGAAGAAGGGACATATGCAGGATGAGGGCCAGGTGGGATCTGAAAAGGGCTACTTGATGGTGTACGGAGAGCCTGACTTTTGTTCCTGGGGATGTCCGGAGATTGAAAGGTGAGTGTTTTATCTCTTGCCGGGGTAGGGGAATGGGGTTTGCCAGTGTATGGGGGGCGGTGATAGTGGAAGGCTCTCTCGGGTGGGGGTGGGGGGCTTGGGTGTTGTTGGTCAATGTCAGGCTCTCTTCGTGGGTGAGGGGGGTGTTGGTCGGTGTTGGGGTCTCTCCGTGGGGAGAGGAGACAATTTTTGTGTTGCCTAGGGCAGCACGAAACCTAAATACACCACTGGGCATGGCAGGGGGTGTTCCCTATGCCTACATACATTTGCTAATATTTGTCCCTCGTTCCCATCTCAGAAAGTTGGGAGGTATGCCTTTGGTACTTATGGTACAGCCCTTGAATCTCAACAGCCAAAAAAGTAAACTCTCCCTCTCATATATATATATATATATATATATATATATATATATATATATATATATATATATATAGTGTATATATATAAAAACGTTTTTTCTCGTCTCTTGAATTTCTTTAGATTGCGGCATGATGTGTTGCTTTTTGAGATCTTTTAGCATGCTTCACTTTGTCAGACAGCTTCTATTTAAGTGATTTCTTGATTCAACATGTCTGGCAGTAATCAGGCCTGAGTGTGGCCAGTGAAATTTAATTCTGTTTTCCAGAAAACGTAGTTGATCACAGTACATTCATGTTTTAGCAAAGGGAGGCAATTACTTTAGGGCCAGGCCGGTTTGGACAGCTTTTTTCCCTTAATAAATTAAATAATCATTTAAAAACTGCATTTTGTATTTACTTGGGTTATCTTTGTGCAATATTAAAAATTGATGATTTGAATCATTTAAAGTATTACTAAACCCACCACAGTAAAATCAGTCTGTATATGCAGTAAAGCATGCTTGTTATACTCACTGTGGAACCTAAGAGGTTAATCCTCTGCACTGTGTAAAAATGCTGTTTGATCCTGTCTTCTCTGATCCTCCCCTTCTTCTACTGTCCCCAATACATCTGCTGATAGTACAGAGCTCTAGGAGTCACTTTGCACATGCTCAGTTTTGTGTGTATTGCTAGAGGGGTTTTTTTATTCTTTGGGAGGGCACATGTGATCAGCACAGGGCCAGTCAGCGCTGTCCAGACATAGGGTCAGGGGTCTTGCAGTCTCATAGGACAGTCAGAGGAGAATGAAAACTCCTCCTACAAGTTTTAACCAGTGCTCTGCTGGACACTGATAGAAGTCACAAGACTGCTATATACTGCTGATGAGAAAAGGTATTTAGGAGTTTATTTTTACTACAATAATTGCATTTCCATGGTGTGTGTACTGTGGGAGACCAGATATAGTGAATGCAGGGTCCTGGGAGACCAGATATAGTGAATGCAGGGTCTGGGGAGACCAGATATAGTGAATGCAGGGTCCGGGGAGAGCAGATATAGTGAATGCAGTGTCCAGGGGGACCAGATATAGTGAATGCAGGGTCCGGGGAGACCAGATATAGTGAATGCAGGATCCAGGGAGACCAGATATAGTGAATGCAGGGTCCTTGGGAGACCAGATATAGTGAATGCAGGGTCCTGGGGAGACCAGATATAGTGAATGCAGGGTCTGGGGAGACCAGATATAGTGAATGCAGGGTCCGGGGAGACCAGATATAGTGAATGCAGGGTCCAGGGAGACCAGATATAGTGAATGCGGGGTCCGGGGAGACCAGATACAGTGGATGCAGGGTCCTGGGAGACCAGATACAGTGGATGCAGGGTCCTGGGAGACCAGATACAGTGGATGCAGGGTCCTGGGAGATCGGATATAGTAATACTTTAGGTGTAACAAATACGCAAAACAATTGGGAAGGGGGAAAATACTTTGCACTGTATAGCACTATCTATAATCATTGTATCTCTCTCTCTTTCTCTCTCTCTCTCTCTCTCTCTCTCTCTATATATATAATACTGTATATTATATATTATTCTTAGTATCTTAGTATTTGTTTCCCCTTAACATGCTAATTGCTATTATTTTTAAATAAATCTTTTCCATTTAATTACACACCTTATTTTAGACACAATGAATAGCTTCCTGAAAACATCACAGTACCCTGCCCCAGTACTCCTTTCAAGAGCTCTCAGCCCTGATGCAGGCAAGTAGACTCGCTCTTGGGACGAGTTATGCCAATATCTAAATGTCTTCATGGGCGGATGTCCATCTGGAGAAGTGGGCATCCTTGGGCAGGATGTATTTCCATGCAGACCGCACTATGCAACACTCACATGTGATTATGAGCCATTATGATTGAAGAGCTGAAATACAATGAATGAAAGGAGGCGTATCGGGGATAGTTAGGATGGGGGCAAGAGAGCTAAATGATGCTGGATGTCCTCCAGCCAGGAAATGAGGAAGGCTTTATCTGACTTGCTGTGGCTTCTAATGAAGCTTAGAGGATGCAGTGAAATCAGAGTAAGCAATTTCAGTACAGAAGAGGAGCCTGTAGTACAGTGCAAGGCTGAAGGGAAGGCTGGAGTTCAACTTTAAAATATTTAGAGGTTTTAATATCAAACATCTATTTCATTACTTTTTATTTTGAATCTATCCACACCTATATGTCTAGGACATAGTATTTGGAGTTTTGTAGGTTTGACCCATTTGTGTTATATTTTCAGGTCCACTGAGGTTCCTGTCCCAGACGGAATCAATCACGTCTTTCCTGGGTGATACAGCTTTACTGAAGTGTGAAATAGTTGGGGAGCCCATGCCCTCTATCCATTGGCAGAAGAATCAAGAAGACCTAGTGCTGATTCCTGGTGACACCCGTGTGCTGGTTCTGCCTTCGGGGACACTGCAGATTAGTCGACTTCAAGCGGGAGATGCTGGACTCTACAGATGCTTGGCCAAAAACCCCGGCAGCTCCAGGACGGGGAATGAGGCTGAAATCCGCCTTTTATCCGGTGAGCGTACTTTCAGATTTTTACATGGTTAACCACTTCAATACCGGGCACTTTCACCCCCTGCCTGCCTAGGCCAATTTTCAGCACTCTCGCACTTTGAATGGTAATTGCGCGGTCATGCAGCACTGTATACATAATACATTTTTATCATCTTGAGACAGATAGAGCTTTCTTTTGGTGGTATTTCATCACTTGGTTTTTAATTTTTTTCTAAACAAACAAAAAAGGCCTAACATTTTGGGAATAAAAACAATTTTTAATTTTGTTTCTTATTAAAAAATACTCTTTTGTTATAATATTTTGCAAAAAAGGTAATTTTTCTTCTTCAATAATGTGCTCTGATGATATTGCACTGATGGTCACTGATAGGATGCATTGATGGGCACTGATGAGGCTGCACTGATGGGCACTGGTGAGACGGCACTGATGGTCATTGATGAGGAGGCACTCATGGGAACTGATACGCTGCACTGATGGGCACTGATGAGGCGGCACTGATGGGTACTGATAAGGATGTACTGATGGGCACTGATAAGATGCACTTATGGGCACTGATGAGGCGGCACTGATGAGGATGTACTGATGGGCACCGATAAGCTGCACTGACGGGCACTGATGAAGGGGCACTGATGAGGTGGCTCTGATGGGTGCTGAGTAGGATGTACTGATGGGCACTGATAAGCTGCACTGATGGGCACTGATGAGAAGCCACTGATGAGGCCGCACTGATGAGGTGGCGTTGATGGGCACTGATAGGCGGCAGTGATGGGCACTAATATGCTGCGCTGATAGACATAGATTGACACTGATGGGGCTGCACTGATAATCAGGGCCTTTGACCTGTGATAGAAGTTGCTCTGGGGAGATGGGGGGGGGGGGGCTCTGATGAACAGGGGGGACTCTGGTCAGTCCCACCCCCTAGGAGAAAAAAGCCACTTAAAGGAGCAATTTAATCTTTAGTATATAACTCCAAGCAGAATGAGAGGCTGTAAACGGCATAGTCGCTTTCTGTAATTTTCTGTCAATTTCGGACCCACCACCGTCTTTTCTTGAAACGGTCCCCAAAGCACAATTCTGCCTAAAACTTTATCTGGTCCGTCAATCTCCCAGCATGCTCCACCTAGCGAGCGCGCTGTTCGGTCTGGAGTGTAATTAGGAGATCTTGCAGTAGGTGTCTTGTTTGGGAATTATTTGTATTTCGTTAAACAATAGAGATTTATCACCGCCGCTCGTGCTGGAAATGACTGATCCTTCAGATCGGTATAATTTTACTAGACTGGCAGATTTCCCAGCTTTTTAAATTTTTTTTTTTTTTCTAACTTGAAGAAAAACTCCTGATGTGAAATCTGGCAGAGCTGACATGATGTACTACCACCGCGCAACAAAAGTATCAGCTGTGTCACACAATGGAAGCAATGAATGGCTTCTTATTTATGGGACGATAGATAAATAGCAGCGCTGGAACAGGGAAATATTTTAGAGTGTTTACCTGAGACAAGCAATAAAAAGACAACGGGAGGGCGATTGTATGCGGCTTTCTTCAAAGTGAACACATTAGCCTATGGCGACTGATATCATAGGGCCCAACCAGAAGACTACATACCCTGGGGGTTTTTGCAAATGGTAAAGCTGGTCGGTGCTAGAGCTACAGGGAAGGATTGTGTAAGAAGGAGGGTTGGGTGAGATCTAGTGTTAGGGTTACACTGAGGGGTGAAGGTTAGTGTGAAGGTTACAGGGTTGGTTAGCCTTAGGGTTACAGGAAAGGTTAGGTGGATAAGTGGTTAGCCCTTCCACCTACTAGCACTAGGGTCATCGGTTTGAATCCCTACCATGACATTACCCACCTGGAGTTTGCATGTTCTCCCTGTGCCTGCATAATTTACCTTCCACACTCCAAAGACATGCTGTGAGCTTAATTGGCTCCTGTCTAAATTGGCCCTAAAATGTATGAATGTGAGTTAGGTACCTTAAATTGTAAGCTCCTTAGGGCAGGGACTGATATGAACGTACAATATATGCATGTAAAGCGCTGCATGAGTTCATGGTGCTATATAAGTAATTATAATAAATAAATAATGTTAGGGTTACAGGGAAGATTAGTGTAAGGGTTATAGAGAAGCTTAGGGTTACAGGGAAGGTTAGTGTTAGGGTCACTAGTAAGTTTAATGTGAGGGTTATAGACAGTGTTAGGGTTACAGGGAAGGTTAGGATGAGGTTGGTGTTAGGGTTACAGGGAAGGTTAGGATGAGGTTAGTGTTGGGGCTACTGGAAAAGTTAGTGTCAGGGTTTAAAGAAAAGTTGGTTAGAGGGAGGGTTAATGTTGGGGTTACTGGAAAGGTTAGTGTGAAGCTGATGTTAGGGCTATTGGAAAGGTTAGGATGAGGTTGGTGTTAGGGCTACAGGAAAGGTTAGGATGAGGTTGATGTTAAGGCTACAGGGAAGGTTTGCATGAGGTTGGTGTTAGGGCTACTGGAAAGGTTAGTGTGAGGGTTAGTGTTAAGGTTACAAGAAAGGTTATTGTGTGACGGTTGTGGTAGGATTAGTGTTGGGGTGAGGTTAGTGTTACGGTTTAACGAAAGGTTAGTTTGGGGGTTAGAGGAAGTGTTAATGTTAGTGTTACAAGGAAGGCTAGTGTGAGGGTTACAAAGAGGTTTAGAATAAGGGTTACTGAAAAGTGTGAGATTAGTAGTAGGGTTACTGGTAAGGTTAGTTTTAGGGTTAGAGGTAGGGTAAAGGTTTGAGAGTTAGTATTAGGGTTGGAGGTAAGGTAAAAGGTTGAGGGTTAGTATTAGGGTTGGAGGTAAGGTAAAAGGTTGAGGGTTAGTATTAGGGTTGGAGGTAAGGTAAAAGGTTGAGGGTTAGTATTAGGGTTGGAGGAAGGGTAAAATTTTGAGGGTTAGTATTAGGGTTGGAGGTAAGGTAAAAGGTTGAGGGTTAGTATTAGGGTTGGAGGTACGGTAAAAGGTTGAGGGATAGTATTAGGGTTGGAGGAAGGGTAAACGTTTGAGGGTTAGTATTAGGTTTAGAGGTAGGGTAAAGGTTTGAGATTTAGTATTAGGGTTAGAGGTAGGGTAAAGGTTGAGGGTTAGTATTAGGGTTAGAGGTAGGGTAAAGGTTGAGGGTTAGTATTAGGTTTGGAGGTAAGGTAAAGATTTGAGGGTTACTATTAGGGTTCGAGGTAAGGTAAAGATTTGAGGGTTAGTATTAGGGTTGGAGGTAGGGTAAAGGTTTGAGGGTTACTATTAGGTTTGGAGGTAAGATAAAGATTTGAGGGTTAGTATTAGGGTTGGAGGTAGGGTAAAGGTTTGAGGGTTAGCATTAGCGTTAGAGGTAGGGTAAAGGTTTGAGGGTTAGTATTAGGGTTGGAGGTAGGGTAAAGGTTTGAGGGTTACTATTAGGTTTGGAGGTAAGATAAAGATTTGAGGGTTAGTATTAGGGTTGGAGGAAGGGTAAAGGTTTGAGGGTTAGTATTAGGGTTAGAGGAAGGGTAAAGGTTTGAGGGTTAGTATTAGGGTTAGAGGAAGGGTAAAGGTTTGAGGGTTAGTATTAGGGTTGGAGGTAGGGTAAAGGTTTGAGGGTTAGTATTAGGGTTAGAGGAAGGGTAAAGGTTTGAGGGTTAGTATTAGGGTTAGAGGAAGGGTAAAGGTTTGAGGGTTAGTATTAGGGTTAGAGGTAGGGTAAAGGTTTGAGGGTTACTATTAGGTTTGGAGGTAAGGTATAGGTTTGAGGGTTAGTATTAGGGTTAGAGGTAGGGTAAAGGTTGAGGGTTAGTATTAGGGTTGGAGGTAGGGTAAAGGTTTGAGGGTTACTATTAGGGTTGGAGGTAGGGTAAAGGTTTGGGGTTAGTATTAGGGTTGGAGGTAGGGTAAAGGTTGGGGGTTAGTATTAGGGTTGGAGGTAGGGTAAAAGTTTGAGGGTTAGTATTAGGGATAGAGGTAGGGTAAAGGTTTGAGGGTTAGTGTTAGGGTTGGAGGTAGGGTAAAAGGTTGAGGGTTACTATTAGGGTTAGAGGTAGGATAAACGGTTGAGGGTTAGTATTAGGGTTGGAGGTAGGGTAAAGGTTTGATGGTTAGTACTAGGGTTAGAGGTAGGGTAAAGGTTTGAGGGTTAGTATTAGGGTTGGAGGTAGGGTAAAAGGTTGAAGGTTAGTATTAGGGTTGGAGGTAAGGTAAAGTTTGAGGGTTAGTATTAGGGTTGGAGGTAGGGTAAAGGTTTGAGGGTTAGTATTAGGGTTGGAGGTAGGGTAAAGGTTTGAGGGTTAAAATTAGGGTTGGAGGTAGGGTAAAAGCTTGAGGGTTAGTATTGGGGTTAGAGTTAGGGTAAAGGTCTGAGGGTTACTATTAAGGTTGGAGGTAGGGTAAAAGTTTGAGGGTTAGTGTTAGGTTTACAAGGAATAACAGTGTTAGGGTTATAGGAAATATCAGTGGAAGGGTTAATGTAAGGGTTACAGTTAACATCAGTGGGGGGGGGGAGGGTTAGTGTTAAGGTTACAGATGAGGTAAGGGTAAATGTCGGTGTGAGAAGTACAGAGAAGGTTATTGTGAAGCTTTGGTGTAGGGCCGGCTATTGCTTTCTTCAGCCATCCACCGACCACTATCTGCACCTAATTGGTCCTTTTGGAATAACCATGGTTGCAGCCCTGTCCCATCAGCAACCACATTCTAGGATGCCCATTGTCTCACTTAAACAGAATTGAATCCACTGATAACATTTCACCAGAGCAGCACCATCTGCAGCTGTTACCCTGCAGCGGTGATTCCCTACCATTTAAACATCATCACATCATCGGAACCTCATCTACGTTCACATTTGATGCCTGTTAATCCTCCGAGCCGTTATCTCTCTTTGGTGAAATTGTCATTCCCCTCGCAGGCGCAGCACACCTTATAAAAGTAGTTTTACCCAGTTTTCTTCTCTACCAATTACTGCTGACACACTTGACCTGGCTGACACCACTTACAGTAAATACAGTGCTCCGTACATCTTCCATCACGCCATTTTCTGCAGGCCCTCTAACCTGAGAACACAGCACTTCCATAAAACCGTCACTAGAACATGTCCGCACGTTTTTATTTCTACATCGCAGAACCTTTCCTAATTTCTCTTTTATTGGTGGAAGAAAGCAATAAATTTGTTAGGTGTTTCTGTTCTGTTTGAAAAGAAGCAACTATTATGAGTAGACTGGTCATGCCATTGAAATGGTTTGGTTTATACAGTCAGGTCATTGCTATGTGTTGCATTCAGCCGTGCAATAATAGTAATAGGAATAGACATGGTGACCTCTTATGGCATCAAAACTGCAGTGGAAGAGTTTCTCTTGCTGAAAGTGGAAAGCCTCTACAATGGAATAAGTGCGTAGGCACCTTTTGAAATATACTCTATCCTTCATGTCCTTACAGCACATTTACATTTGTGGTTAGGGGGGCAGTAAAAGATGCACTTCCCCCCCCCCCAAACTGCTTCCCCTTAAGCTACAGAGGCAATTGGGGGTGTACACATGCCATGGTCCTGATGTCTTGCTTTGTAGCAAGAATAAAACCCTGTGTATCACCCACCAAACACAACCTATTCAAGTGAATTCAGCTGCACCACAACCACAATGCATGCATTTGTGGTGCACTGGTCAAGGCTTCTAGGTGTTAAAATAGGCTATGAGGAGGTGGCATTACACCTCCTCACAGCCTGTCAAATGCTTTCTGAAAAGCAATTCATCAGGGATCACTCTTCAGCAGGCTAACACTACTATAAAAAAATCCCTTAAAGTACAAATGAACCTTCAATTTAAATCAGCTAAATACATTCCAGATGCATTTAATCAAAAGGCGTCCAATGTCTTACAGTTCATTTTCTTTTTAAAGCAGCCACAACCTGAGTAGAAAAACCCATCCTCTGCCAGCAGCTGCAGAGAAAGACCATTGCTCTCTGTGGGTAAGCAGTGATCTCTCTGCAGAGGTCCAACATACCCCCTGCTGAGTCATAGCCAGTGCTCTCCAATCAGCAGCATGGACTTTTACTCCTTAAGGGAAGTGTCGGAACTCTGCTGAGAGACCGTCAAGCTATGGCACGAGATAATGGGATTCTGGGAATTTTCAAACACCTGTTACAATGTAAAGAATGAACCAATCACATTGTTGGTATTGGTTACAGTTGGGCTTGATGTTCGAATGTAACTCGAACATACGTTTGACAAACACAAGAACAGTAAGGGCGTTCAGCGGGCTGTTCGCCCACCATGCCTCACAATGAACTGTGCTCTGACAGTGCATTGTGATTGGCCAAAGCATTGCACCTGACCACAGGTCAGGTGCAATTCTTTGGCAACTCACAGCGCATGATGATGTCACAAGATGTCCCCAGGTGGCCCCGCCCCTTAGATATTTAAGAACTGTCAGGCCAGCGCAGCTGTCATTTTTTACACTACACTTTTTTTTTGTGAATGAGTAGCGGTGCCATGTACCCCATACTCATTCACTTGGGGCGGTGGGCAGGATCTGGGGACCCCCTTGGTAAAGGTGGCTTCCAGATTCCGATAAGATCCCCGCCCGCATACCCACACAACCAACGGCCACAGTTGTGGGAAAGAGGCCCTTGTCCCCATCAACATGGGGACAAGGTGCTTTCCCCCTGCCCCAAAGCACCCCCCCCATGTTGAGGGCATGTGGCCTAGTATAGTTCAAGAGGGGGGGGGCACTTGCTTGTCCCCTCCCCTTCCCTGCCCTGCCAGGCTGCATGCTCAGATAAGGGTCTGGTATGGATTTTGGGGGGACCCCCACGCCTTGTTTTTTTTAAATTTTGGCGGTTCCCCTCAAAAGGGGGGGACCTCACACAGTTTAAAAAAAAAATTTAATCGCCAGCAATTCTTTTTATATTCAGCCATAAGCGGCAAACCCTGCAAACAGCTGAAGCATTAAAGAATGTTTTCACTACTAAAATATTGCATGACTTAATATGATTCATGCGGTATTTTAGTAGTTGTGCGGTATCTTACCGCTTAGTAAATTGTCCCAGTTCGAAGTTCGCGGTCAAACCTTCGTTAGGTTTGAATGTTTGACCGTGAACCAAACAGGGGGTTGTTTGGCACATCACTAGTATTGGTATGTGAGGCCCTCCCAGGAGCCCTAGATCCCTGTAGTATAATGAAGCCATGGAAGGACTGCCGCATGTAAGCACGCAGTAACAACATATTTATATTATCACTCAACTTTGACTGCGCTGCTTTACATAGCAGCTATTCAGCCTAATCCCGTAATGAACAGAGGCCATCATAGTGTGGCAGAGCAAATGAAACACTGTGTCCCATCCTCCCGTCCCCGGCTTATCCGCAGTGTGCTCCCTTTATTTCAGATAAACCTCTTACCATTATTTTCTGGATGCCGCCTATTACACACCATTATTTTTCTTTGTGGATCGGGCTGTTTTGTTGACCCAAAGTTTAAACTCTGGGTTTGCAATTTAAAAATTGTGCTTGGATCACTGGGCAATTATGTGATGTGGCCTCGGATAGCGGAGAAAGCATTCATAGAGCTAAACACTGTGCATTAATCCCGGAGCTGGAGAGAGCGCTGCAAAAAGAAGCACTGTTCTGTACTACACCAGGGTGGGCACCACAGACCACAGAAGTGTACGAGCCACAGGGACCTATATACATGGGGACCAGGAGGGTCAGGTCTGCAATGCCTGTCTTATGACAATGGCTGACCCAACAGTTCTCACCCAACCAGACAGGCAGGCAGGGGAGTATCTATCTATCTATCTATCTATCTATCTATCTATCTATCTATCTATCTATCTATCTATCTATCTTTTATTAAATTATCTATCTATCTATCTACCTCTTTTTTTATTAAATTATCTATCTATCTATCTATCTATCTATCTATCTATCTATCTATCTATCTATCTATCTATCTATCCTATATGATCTATTGACTGTCAGGCACTAGCTGTCAGGATTGTATGGTGTGTATGTGTCACTTAAAGTATTACTAAACCCACAGCAGTAAAATCAGTCTGTATATGTAGTAAAGCGTGCTTGTTATACTCACTGTGGAACCTAAGGGGTTAATCCTCTGCATTGTGTAAAAAGGCCATTTGATCCTTCCTTCTCTGCCCCTCCTCTTGTTCAAATGTCCACATCTTATCTCCTGATAAGACAGACTGAGCCCTTCTGCACATGCTCAGTTTAGTGTGTATTGATAGAGAGGTTTTTTTTGGGGGGAGAGTGCATGTAATCAGCACAGGGCAATCGGGGGTTTTGCATGCTCCTAGAACAGAAAGAAATAATAATAAATAATAATTGCATTTCCATGTTCTGTGTACTGTGGGAGACCAGATATAGTAAATGCAGGGTCCTGGGAGACCAGATATAGTGAATGCAGGGTCCTGGGAGACCAGATATAGTGAATGCAGGGTCCTGGGAGACAGATATAGTGAATGCAGGGTCCTGGGAGAACAAATATAGTGAATGCAGGGTCCGGGGAGACCAGATATAGTGAATGCAGGGTCCGGGGAGACCAGATATAGTGAATGCAGGACCTGGGGAGACCATATATAGGGAATGTAGGGTCTGGGGAGACCAGATATAGTGAATGCAGGGTCCTGGGAGACCAGATATAGTGAATGCAGGGTCCAAGGAGACTAGATATAGTGAATGCAGGGTCCTGGGAAACCAGATATAGTGAATGCAGGGTCCGGGGAGACCAGATATAGTGAATGCAGGACCCGGGGAGACCAGATATAGTGAATGCAGGGTCCGGGGAGACCAGATATAGTGAATGCAGGGTCCTGGGAGACCAGATATAGTGAATGCAGGGTCCAGGGAGAACAAATATAGTGAATGCAGGGTCCGGGGAGACCAGATATAGTGAATGCAGGGTCCGGGGAGACCAGATATAGTGAATGCAGGACCTGGGGAGACCAGATATAGTGAATGCAGGGTCCGGGGAGACCAGATATAGTGAATGCAGGACCTGGGGAGACCAGATATAGTGAATGCAGGGTCTGGGGAGACCAGATATAGTGAATGCAGGGTCCGGGGAGACCAGATATAGTGAATGCAGGGTCCTGGGAGACCAGATATAGTGAATGCAGGGTCCTGGGAGACCAGATATAGTGAATGGACGGTCCAGGGAGACCAGATATAGTGAGTGCAGGGTCCAGGGAGACCAGATATAGTGAATGCAGGGTCCTGGGAGACCAGATATAGTGAATGTAGGGTCCGGGGAGACCAGATATAGTGAATGCAGGGTCCGGGGAGACCAGATATAGTGAATGCAGGGTCCGGGGAGACCAGATATAGTGAATGCAGGACTCGGGGAGACCAGATATAGTGACTGGGCTTAGTAACACTTTTTTTTTAAATATATTCCTATTACTGTATTTTTAAAGACATACAGAATATTTCAAATGTATTTTTAAAAATATTTTTCATATATTTTGTAATAAAAACTAATTTCAGCATGCAGTATATATGTATAAAAATATTTATTGAAATATATTTTGAAATCTATTGAATATGGCCAAAATTGTAGCATTTCAAATATATGTCAATATATTTCGGAAGAATATTTTTAAAATATATTTCAAATATATTTTCTTCCATATGGGAGTGCACGACACAAACTCAATAGATCTGTTGGATTACTGAATTAAAAGCCTAATTTCGGGTTGTACAAATAAGCGAACAGCGAGCAGATACTGTCACAGATATATCACTACACGCCAGTAGAGAACACACAAATCTTTTCAGCTGTTGAAAAATCCTCCCAAACATCCCCATCATACGGAGCTAATTACGCTGATTGGGAACACAAATTATGTTTTTCACAGTTTGAAAATGATAATGCACACCCCAGGCTTTTCCTTTTTTTCAGAAGAAGTAACCAGCTTTTCTTGTTTGCAGAATCCGGTTTACATCGACAGCAAATCTTTCTGCAAAGGCCCTCCAATGTCGCTGTTGTGGAAGGACAGGACGCAGTCCTTGAATGTGCTGTTTCTGGATACCCAACTCCAAACGTCTTCTGGATGCACGGGGAGGAGCTCATCCTGACCAGGCAAGTCCTTTACACTGGATTTGTTTTATGATCACCTACTGTAGGCTTCTATAAACAGCAGCAAACATACAATTTTAGGACTACAACACATTAACCATATTTTGATCGCAAGAACAACCGGATGGATCAGGGCAACCTGCAACTAGTGACGAGCCAGCCAAGCAAGGTTTGAGTTGGCTGGACCTTTGCCCAAAAAATTCTCAAACCCCGAACATAATACCGAAACCCTAGTGAAGTCTATGGAAGCCAAATCTTGTTATTTTTTTCTGACCTTTTTTTTTAAGGCTAATTAGCAAAATTTTGGTAAAGAAACGGTCACGGGTAGCTGAATGCTGCCATGAGGGACAATCCTCTCTTGCCAGATTCACCCCACAATTGAGAGTTCCCCAGCTGTTGAAATGTAACCAGCAGTGCAGGGGAACCTGACTGATGTCTGTAACCAAATATGGCCAAATTTAGTCAGTGATATCAGACAGGTTCCCCCTGTATTGTGGATGGCTGGAAGCTGTCATTTAGTGACGGTAGTAATATTGTAGGGAAATTAATGACCACCAATTGCGGCAGCTACAACTACTGGGTAGGTGGGCAAACTTCCTAAATCTAGCCACTTCAGTTTGGTGAATTGTGGACAGCTTGGGTTTATATTGAACTCATGGTTGACCCCGAGCTCATGATACCAGCCAGGGTGGATAAAAATCAATGATTTTTTTTAAAAAAATCAAAAAGATCGGATTTTTTTAATTTAAATCGGATTTTTTTTAATAAAATGCTTTTTGAGGAAAATATATTACCATCCAAAGGTTATTCCATCATGAAATAAAGATTAGTTTTTTAATTATGTAGAATAAGGCTGTATATCTTTAATTTTTTTGGTAAATAAATTCCATGAATCCATTCACAATGTCATGCTCTTCCAGAGGTTTTTGTAAGATTATTGGGCAGTTTCTCTGCCTACAAGATATTATCACAGATGATTGGTTTACTTTTGCAGTTCTCAAAACTGAATTTGACTCAGCGGAGATCACATGCCTCTTCTTCACAGCAAAAATGTTATAACATGAACAGAGTTAAGAAAAAGACCTTCATCCTAACTTCTACAAACCTATGAATACAGAATCAACCCCTTCAGTGCAAAGTTTCAAGAAGTTCAGTGAATAGAATAGAAACAATATTTTTCTGATTGTTTGGAGTGGAATAGATCTGCACAAGAAGAAAGTGAAACTAAGTGTGAGGAGGAAGGGGCTGACAGTCTAAGTTTCTTAAAATATATATATTTTGTTTAGCCAAATTAGTTAACAAACATGGATGTTTAAGCAAATCACATATGCTGGAATGTTATTGTTTCAGTTGAATAAATCTATTTAAATTGTTATTATTAAGGTAATGATTATTTTTCTCCTTCCTAAGTACAACAGAAAAGTTGTCCAAATATGAATGATTAACCTATTAAACTGGGGATAAAAAAACTAATATGAAAAGTTATTCTAAAAATCTTCATCTACTTGCATATTAAAGTTATACCAGCAAGAATTAGTCTTTATGTAGAAAACTAGGATTTAAATCAAGCCTTACTGACTAGTGATTTAAATCGTGATTTAAATTGTGATTTAAATCAGTTTGATTTAAATCAAATCCACCCTGATACCAGCAATCCACAGTGTAAAGAGATTGTAAAAGGTATTGTCAAAGTGATACCCATTTAGTGTTTTACTAACATTATTAGTAAGGCTCCTTTCACACGGGCGTTCTGAATGTCTGTTTTTCATCTGTTCGTTTACGGATGAAAAACGGACGTCCATGTATTTCTATGGACTAGCAGATGTAAACAGATTATCATCTGTTTACATCCATTAATGTCCGCTTCCGTTAACATCCATTTTTTGAATGGAAGAAAACCCTATTGTTCTTCCTTAAAAAAAAAATGGAACGGACGAAAAACGAATGTAAACAGACGGAAAACGGATGTAAATAACATAGGCTCCTTTCACACAGAGCGGACCCATTTAGCAGATCCGCTTGCTCAGCAGAGGAGCTCTGTGTCTGCTCCGCTGTTGCAGAGCAGACACAGAGCTGCTCGCTGTCCTCAATAGACGGTCGGATGAAAATGGACCGCCTGTCCATTTTCATCTGACCCGATCCGACGGACGGAAGGGGAATTGGATCCCCATTCGTCCCTTTTTTGGAGGATCGGATGTCGGCGAGTGTAAATGGACACATGTAAGTTTACACCCGCCGCTCCGTAGAGGAGAATGGAGGTTTTGATCGGGTTCGCCTGAAAAACAGGCAGACGGACCTGATTGGAACATCCATGTAAAAGAGCCCTAATGGTCCGTTTATGCATCGGTAAAGAATGTTATAAGTTAATGTAAACTGATGAAAAATAGATGAAAAACAGATGTAAACGGATAAAAAACGGATGTGAACTGATCCGTTTTTTCTTGGAAAAAACATGACTGTACTGATGAAAAAAAAACCGGAATGCTCGTGTGAAAGGACCCTAATGAAACTGCTTTAAGGCCCATTCACTTGGAATAGTTAAAGCGGATCCCAACTGTATTGGAAAGCCACAAACTGAAAATGCTATTTAACCCCCCTGGCGGTATTCCTGAGTGTAGCTCGGGGTAAAGTTTCAGTACCAAAAGTGGTAACCCCGAGCTACACTCAGGAATACACTGCAGCATTGCTCCGGGATCTGTTCTTCTCTTACCTTGTCCTGCGCTCCCGCGATGTCCCCCCTGCAGTGTCCCCTCTGGCCGATGCCGGCATTTGACTTCTGGGTTCCGTCCCCTGCGACGTCACGACGTACGGGGACGGAACGACAGGAAATGTAAAAATGTGAAAAAGTGACATTCACTAAATACACTAAAATCACGTAGTAAAACATTACTGTATCAAACCATTTCACATACATTTTGTCCCGAGTGCTTTGTCCTGCGCCCTGCCTGCATTTTTACTGTTATTTCTGCCTGGAAACTGAGAAACGTCCATGGCGTCCAAAAAGTGTCCCTTTAGGTCAAAATTGGTTTTAGACCGGCTAGAGAACAGCGATAGTAAATCAGAACCACTTGCAGAATTGAGTGATAATGAGTCGCGGGGAAATTCGTCATCAGACACTGAAAACGATTCTGCGACTTTGCTCAGTGATGTGCGAACTTGGCGCTATATTTCAAATTTCAGTGTTTTTGGTTTGATTATATTATTGAATTAAATTTATTATTATATTATTATTTTTTATGATTATTAAATTTTAATTTATGATTTCATGTTTCAAATTTTATCATACCCGGGATGTTTACTAGACTCTTGTTCGGACAGATATCAGTGAGTTATTCCTAAAACTTACAGGCCTACAATAAAAAAAATACATATTTCCATGCAAAAAAATGTACCGCTTTGAGCCAAGAAATACTGACATAATCAGACCTCTAGGGAGGCTACGGAGGAGTTCCGGACCCCAAAAAATGTAAAAGCAGCAGCTACAATTGCTATAGCTGCTGACTTTTAATATTAGGGCACTTACCTCTCTAGGGATCCAGCGGTGTCTACACCCCAAGCCGATTTTTCTTTCAGCTGTTGGGTACTGATGCCGCTATCTTGACTATGGGAAACCGACAGTGCAGCCTTGAGACTCGCGAATCGCGCTGCGTTTTGTGAAAGGGCCTCAGTCCTCTGAGACCTGTGAAATGTCCCAGAGGGATGTGGTTGGAAGGAGAGGGGGCTAGTATAAACCAGGTAAACACTCCCCCCCCCAAAAGGTGCCAAATGTGGCAGCGGAGAGGAGGGGGGGCAGTAGGCAGATAAGCAGAGCTTCCACTTTTGGGTGCAACTCCACTTAAATCAGTTTTTTAATATTCAAAGCAAACTTGCTTATCCATCCATGTCTCCAAGCTTTATTTTAAAATCACTAGCTGTGGATATCTTGAGTAAGGAAAGATGATTCATTTAGTATTTACTTCCTGGAATCCATCGCCCTTAGCTCAGACATGCAGGCAAGAGGGTGTGCTTAGGTGAGAAAACCCCTCCTCCCATCCTCCAGAAAAAAGGTAAAGAAATGCCCATGAAGACTCCTGTGATGTATGACATCATTTTGATCGAGGCCAGAAACAAGTAAGCAACTGAGAAAATGTAAAAAGAAAAAAAAAGTTTAAAACAAGTAAATATATTATACCTGTCTATCTATTTACTGACCATTTGGAAACTCGGGCACTGCCCAAGGGCCCATGGTCAGTAGGGGGCCCCATGAGATGCCCCTGGTACCTTTTTCATAGGCTTTTTTGAGTTTGGGCAAGGACACAGGGGCCCCATGATCCCCTATTGTCCGGGGGCCTCATGAGTTGTCAGTCCGCCCGTGACCGGAACCTTTCCATATTGCTAGTGCTGTCCGTGACAGACGAGGAAACTGCCCCTGAACTAGCCACCTGCATAAACTGCACCAAAACCCAGGGTCGGAGACTTAAATAGACTATGTTTGACCCAAGATGGCCACCAGGGTAACATGGGACAAGAGCATCCAACCAGATCACTGTCCCATGTGACTGAAGGGGGTTTATTTACTAAAGCTGGAGAGTCCAAAATCAGACTCCCTTCTGCATAGAAACCAATCAGCTTCTAACCTCAGCTTGTTCAATGAAGCTTTGGCAATGAAACACTGGAAGCTGATTGGTTTCTATGCAGAAGTGAGTCTGATTTTGCACTCTCCAGCTTTAGTAAATAAACCCCACGATGTCATAGAGAATTCCTGTTTCCCCTCTTCATTGCCGTTGCGGTCCAGCGCCACCTGCAGTGAAGAATTCAGACTGCACTTGCCTACACTGGTGCAATGCCCTGATTCCTGCAGACTATTCCTTTTTAGGTTCAAATACGAAAAAAAAAACCACATTTTGTATTTTGATTGAGATATATATATATATATATATATATATATATATATATACAGTATATATATATATATATACTGTATATAATAATAATAATAATTATTATTATTATTATTAATTTTTTATTTTTTCCTTGTGCAAAATATTGAACTCTCTTTGATCAGTAAAACCATTAGTACAGTTTGTTCAGCCCCATCAATTTTTTTTTTCTAGCCAGACGTTCCCATTATTGTCAGAAGTCTGCTGCATTCCTGAGTATTATTTTTCAATCACTACGAATCCTGAGAAAATTCAGCTTTGAGGTATAATGGCAGTACGGCGCAATGTGCAAGAGATAACATGTGTCACCTGCATCTCAAGATGTCATTAATTCTGATTGTAATGTATTGTTCCATCCGAGCAAACGACTGCTTCTCCACAAGCATCATCCACCTGACTGGCTGTGGAGGGGGCAAATTATAGGACACGGAGGCAGAGAGCATTCCGCAACCTACCAGCACCGAACAATCCGATAAATGCCGTCATAGGGAATGAGTCTTGCTCTTGTATAAACACACAAAATAACCAAGGAGGGTGAAACATCTTCCAGAAGATTTTATTTGCTCGGCTCTTGAGCGTATTTGTAATCAAAGCAATTTTCGCTGTTCTTTTTTTTATGTTTTGTTTATTAGTATTGCGACTATATGTTATAGTCTGTTGTTGTATGTTATAGGTTAGGTTTTGTTTTATATTTTTTTATGCCCTGTTATTTTTTATCTCTTACTGCTGGCCTCTTAACCCCCGGTTCACATACTGTATATGCGGCCGTGCGAGCCACGTTTTCCACGGGCACGAGAGCCCATTCATTTGAATGGACTCCTGTGCATGTGACACGCAGGGAAGAAGTCCATGCACTTTGGAAAATACAACCCGCACTGAACCTCGATTCCCAGTACGGTTGCGTTTTCCAGTGCGGGCGGCGTGCCATTAGAACTACTGGCACCCACCAGCGGGTCCGCATTCCTGTGTGGGTGGTGCAGCTGTACGGATTTTTGTGCGGATCCGCAGCGGCACCACCCGCACAGATGTGAACCTAGGGTAAGTCCCCGGCAGGGGTGGACTGACCATTTGGAAACTCGGGCACTGCCCAAGGGCCCGGGGTCAATAGGGGGCCCCATGAGATGCCCATGGTACCTTTTTCATAGGCTTTTTTGAGTTTGGGCAAGGACACAGGGGCCCCATGATCCCCTATTGCCCGGGGGCCCCATAAGTTGTCAGTCCACCCCTGGTCCCCGGTCACACCGCTGCGACTTGTCATGCTATTTGGTCATTTCAAATGTCATGACAACCCGCACCCTATTGTCCGAAATGGAACTGGTCATATCGGTCAGATTCCAACTCCGTCGGAGTCACACCGATTTTGAAACTACTTCATGCACCACTTTTTGCAAGTTCAGGTGCGTCTTGCATAGATATCTGTGCATGAAGACTCACAGATGTCTTCCAAGTCGCACCTGAAGTCAGACTGACATCCATCATGCGAATTCAATTGAAGTTGCATGATTTCAAAGTCCGATTTGGTGTGACCAAGGTCTAAAGATTAAACTGTTACTAAAGGCATATCGCTATATCCAGGGCTGCTGTTAGAAACCACGGGGCCCCATACAGCCAACCTAGCAGGGCCCCCCCTTCCAAAAAAAACATAGTTTACTATGCTTTAGTTATGAATGTACATAGTGATTGGTACCGATCACTCATTGTGTTCATTCAGGAAAGGAAGGGGCTGGTAAATGTGATGTATTAACTGGACCCTTTCCCCACTCTCCATCCTGAAAGATCTTACTGAATAATTGCAGCTGATGAAAGGAGAGGGGTTCTCCGTGCACAGCAAGGGTTAAATGTTCGTTATAGTTTTAGTAAACCCACAACAGTAAAATCAGTCTGAGTATTACAAGCATGATTTACTACATATACACTGTGGAACCTAAGAGGTTAATCCTCCGCATTGTGTAAAAAGGCTGTTTGATCCCGTCTTCTCTGATCCTCCCCTTCTTCTACTGTACCCAATCCATCTGCTGTTAGAACAGAGCCTTAGGGGCAAGCTACACATGTTCAGTTTAGTGCGTAGTGCTAGAGAGTTTTTTCTTTTTCTTTGGGAGAGTGCATGTGATCAGCACAGGGCCAATCAGTACTGTCCACACAGAGGGTCAGGGGTCCTGCAGACTCACAGGACAGTGAGAGGAGAATGAAAATTCCTCCTACAAGCATTAACCAGTTCTCAGCCAGACAGTGATAGAAGTCACAAGACTGCTATATACTGCTGGTGAGAAAAGGTATTTAACAGTTTATATTTACTGAAATAATTGCATTTCCATGTTCTGTGTACTGTGGGGGACCAGATATAGTGAATGCAGGGTCCGGGGAGACCAGATATAGTGAATGCAGGGTCCGGGGAGACCAGATATAGTGAATGCAGGGTCCGGGGAGACCAGATATAGTGAATGCAGGGTCCGGGGAGACCAGATATAGTGAATGCAGGGTCCGGGGAGACCAGATATAGTGAATTCAGGGTCTGGGGAGACTGGATATAGTGAATGCAGGGTTTGGGGAGACCAAATATAGTTAATGCAGGGTCCTGGAAGACCAGATATAGTGAATGCAGGGTCCTGGGAGACCAGATATAGTGAATTCAGGGACCTGGAAGACCAGATATAGTGAATGCAGGGTCCGGGGAGACCAGATATAGTGAATGCAGGGTTTGGGGAGACCAGATATAGTGAATGCAGGGTCCTGGAAGACCAGATATAGTGAATGCAGGGTCCGGGGAGACAGGATATAGTGAATGCAGGGTCCATGGAGACCAAATATAGTTAATGCAGGGTCATGGGGAGACCAAATATAGTGAATGCAGGGTCCGGGGAGACAGGATATAGTGAATGCAGGGTCCAAGGAGACCAGATATAGTGAATGCAGGGTCTGGGGAGACCAGATATAGTGAATGCAGGGTCAGGGGAGACCAAATATAGTTAATGCAGGGTCATGGGGAGACCAGATATAGTGAATGCAGGGTCCGGTGTGACCAGATATAGTGAATGCAGGGTCCGGGGAGAGTGGATATAGTGATTGCAGGGTCTGGGGAGACCAGATATAGTGAATGCAGGGTCTGGGGAGACCAGATATAGTGAATGCAGGGTCCGGGGAGAGCGGATATAGTGAATGCAGGGTCCGGGGGAACAGATATAGTGAATGCAGGGTCCAGGGAGAGCGGATATAGTAAATGCAGGGTCTGGGAAGACTGGATATAGTGAATGCAGGGTCCGGGGAGACCGGATATAGTGAATGCAGGGTCCGGGGAGACCGGATATAGTGAATGCAGGGTCCGGGGAGACCAGATATAGTGAATGCAGGGTCCGGGGAGACCGGATATAGTGAATGCAGGGTGTGGGGAGAGCGGATATAGGGAATGCAGGGTCCGGGGAGACCAGATATAGTGAATGCAGGGACCGGGGGAACAGATATAGTGAATGCAGGGTCCTGGGAGACCGGATATAGTGAATGCAGGGTGCGGGGAGAGTGAATATAGTGAATGCAGAGTCTGGGGAGACCAGATATAGTGAATGCGGGGTCTGGGGAGACCGGATATAGTGAATGCAGGGTCCGGGGAGAGCGGATATAGTGAATGCAGCGTCCGGGGAGACCAGATATAGTGAATGCAGGGTCCGGGGAGAGCGGATATAGTGAATGCAGCGTCCGGGGAGACCAGATATAGTGAATGCAGGGTCTAGGGAGTGCGGATATAGTGAATGCAGGGTCCAGGGAGACCAGATATAGTGAATGCAGGGTCCTGGGAGACCAGATATAGTGAATGCAGGGTCCTGGGAGACCGGATATAGTGAATGCAGGGTCTGGGGAGACCAGATATAGTGAATGCAGGGTCTGGGGAGAGCGGATATAGTGAATGCAGGGCCCGGGGAGACCAGATATAGTGAATGCAGGGTCCGGGGAGACCTGATATAGTGAATGCAGAGTCTGGGGAGAGCGGATATAGTGAATGCAGGGTCCTGGGAGACTGGATATAGTGAATGCAGGGTCCAGGGAGACTGGATATAGTGAATGCAGGGTCTGGGGAGACCGGATATGGTGAATGCAGGGTTCAGGGAGACCAGATATGGTGAATGCAGGGTCCTGGGAGACAGGATATAGTGAATGCAGGGTCTGGGGAGACCGGATATGGTGAATGCAGGGTTCAGGGAGACCAGATATGGTGAATGCAGGGTCCTGGGAGACCGGATATGGTGAATGCAGGGTTCAGGGAGACCAGATATGGTGAATGCAGGTTCCTGGGTTTAGTAACACTGTAACTTTATGGGCTTGTTCACACTTGACTAAATTTCTAACTCTTACCAAATGCTCCTATAGCTTTAGTATAGGCGTTAGGCAGGCATTAATGAGCTTTAGTATGGGCATTAGACTGGCTTTTTACTAGCGTTAAAAACGCTCCCAAAACTCCTATAGTAAACTGTAATGTTATTAATCTATCACAACCACACCGCAAATGCCCCACAAATGCCTGCCAGTGCGTTTGTGGAGCGTCACCATAGACTTGCATGGGAGGCATTGAAAGTCTTTTAACTCCTCCTGACTTGACACGAGGCTTCAATTTTGAAGTGATGCGAAGCTAACGCTTCATGTTTTGATAATGTGAACAGCACTGTGTGCTGCTCATAGTATCATTTGCATAGGCGTTTGAAGAACGTTAATAATGCCCCTCATACGCCTGCTTTCAATGCCAGTGTGAACTAGGTCGCTAATCTTTGGTGGTTACACTCAGGGGCGGACTGACAACTTGTGGGGTCCCCAGGCAATAGGGGATCATGGTGCCCTGGGCAATAGGGGATCATGGGGCACCTGTGTCCTTGCCCAAACTCAAAAAAGCCTATGAAAAAGGTACCCTACTGACCCCGGGCCCTCGGGCAGTGCCCACATTTCCAAATGGTCAGTCCGCCACTGGTTACACTGTGATGTCAGCATATAAAATGCAGAACCAGTAGTCCTGCATTGTAAGTGTGGACATGAAGGGACCCGGGGTGTCAGAGAGAAGAGAGAAGCTGGCTGTGGGGGAGCAAGAAATAAAGGAAATAGTACAACCATAGATTTAACAAATATTTAACCGTTTCCATTGCGGAGGGGATTTTTTCTTCAGTGGTTGTAAACCCTCACATATACCCAGTGCAGTGACTAGCCTCAGGTGATGCACACGGATGAAAAACTCTTCCTACATAAGTTGTACCAGTTTCTCTGCAATCTTCTCTTCTCTACATCTGTTCTAAGTTCAACATTCTAAAGCCTATCTGAGCTTTCAGAAAACAGGTGGTGGGGAGCTGAAATTACACTCTGCAGAGCTCAGGAAAGAGAGGTCTGAGAGATAATTGGCGGGAAGGGACTCCCCCCCTCCCCCCCTTCACACAGCACACAGGAACAGAGCTGAGACTGTGAATCACAGGCTGTGTGATGGAGCTCCCTCCCCTGTCATCTTTATCCTGTTATCTCTTGGTGTCAGAAAAACTTGTCAGAAGTACACAAAGCAGTGGAACGAGGCAGCAGAAAGAGATATGACACAGTGCTCCAGACTGAGACAAGTACACACTATAGAGGGATATGCTTTGTTCATGCTTCATGTCTGAGGTTTACAACCACTTTAAAACCTGGAGTTCGGCTTTATTATAAAATATTTGCCATCAAGCATAAACAAACAGATTTTGGGTTTTCATACACTTTATGCCTTATTATTGTTTAACTTGCGCAGCAACCAGTGAGAGCCCCATTGCTTCTCTGATACATTATTTTTAATGTAATATTTCAGGACAAGGAAATACTCGCTGCTGGGAGGCAGCAATCTGCTGATTTCCAATGTAACAGAAGGCGATGCGGGGACGTACACCTGTGTGGTCATCTACAAGAATGAGAACAGCACCGCCGCGGCAGAACTGAGCGTCCTGGGTAAGTGCTACGCGCTGATTCCAATATTCTCCGAGTACTACAAAAGGTTTAATTAATATTTAAAATGCAGCTAATGGCTGGATGTGACTTGCTGTGATGCCGCTCACAGCAAGTTGTATGTAGCGAGACATAATAATCGTGAATCTTGCTTTTCGCCCCTTGCTTACTCTGCATCTCAGCACTCATCCAAATGTTTAATTGCACATACAGAGCTATTAATGCAGCTGCTTGTGGACTCGGGATGTGATTTAGGTTTTTTGGGGTGATATTTGCAATACTTCTGTAAAAATCTGTATTCCGCGATGTAGTCGGTTGTTTCTGCAACTAATAGCTTTGCGATTTATAACTAAGGATTAGTTCACACTAACTTTAAAAGCAGGCGTTTGAAGGGGGTTTTTAATGCTCCTCAAACGCCTATGGAAATGATACTATGGGCAGCACACAGTGCTGTTCACATTAGCAAAACATGAAGCGTTGGCGTCGCATTGCTTCAAAATTGAAGCCTCATGTCGAGTCGAAGTCTTTCAATGCCTCCCATTCAAGTCTATGGTGATGCTCCTCAAACGCCTGGCAGGATTTTGTGAGGCATTAATACTTTTATTTATTTCAGGTACTTATATAGGACCATCAATTTACACAGCGCTTTACATATATATTGTACATTCACATCAGTCCCTAACCCTCAAGGGGCGTACAATCTAAGGTCCCTAACCCTCAAGGGGTGTACAATCTAAGGTCCCTAACCCTCAAGGGGCGTACAATCTAAGGTCCCTAACCCTCAAGGGGTGTACAATCTAAGGTCCCTAACCCTCAAGGGACGTACAATCTAAGATCCCTAACCCTCAAGGGGTGTACAATCTAAGGTCCCTAACCCTCAAGGGGCGTACAATCTAAGATCCCTAACTCTCAAGGGGCGTACAATCTAAGGTCCTTAACCCTCAAGGGGCGTACAATCTAAGGTCCCTAACCCTCAAGGGGCGTACAATCTAAGATCCCTAACCCTCAAGGGGTGTACATTCTAAGGTCCCTAACCCTCAAGGGGCGTACAATCTAAGGTTCCTAACCCTCAAGGGGCATACAATCTAAGATCCCTAACCCTCAAGGGGTGTACAATCTAAGGTCCCTAACCCTCAAGGGGTGTACAATCTAAGATCCCTAACCCTCAAGGGGTGTACAATGTAAGATCCCTAACCCTCAAGGGGTGTACAATCTAAGATCCCTAACCCTCAAGGGGCGTACAATCTAAGGTCCCTAACTCACATTCATACATACACATACTAGGGACAATTTAGACAGGAGCCAATTAACTTACCAGCATGTCTTTGGAGTGTAGGAGGAAACTGGAGTACCCGGAGGACACCCACGCAGGCACAGGGAGAACATGCAAACTCCAGGCAGGTGGTGCCTTGGTTGAGATTTGAACCAATGACCCTAGTACTGCCAGGCGGTAATGCTAACCATTTAGCCACTGTGCTGCCACTATATAATTTGCGTTTATTATAGGCATTTGTAGCGCTTGTAAAACGCCTCAAATCTGCGCATAAGGCATTCGGGGAGCGGTTTTTAACACTTGTAGCACGCCCATACTAATGCTCATTAACACCTGTCTAATGCTATTAGAAATTTGTGAACAAGCCCTAAGATTGCCAGCACCTGGGAAGAAAGTGAGTTTTCATGGCAGAATTGCTGGCCTTGCTGTCCATGAGATGTGTGAGATGTGCGCCAATGCCAAGCAAAAAAAATAAATGTTGTAGGACGGGGCAGTGACATAATGACATTTGTACTATGCTGGATGAGGCGTGTCCTGGATCTGGCAATATTGCTGAACTGCAGTAGAGAAAAGTGAGGTCAGCAACCTGGCTGTGCTGCCTGATAGACTGACCGACAATAGCTACAAATCTCTTTGCTGGTAGATGTTCACATATATGGAGTTTGCATGTTCTCCCTGTGCCTGCGTGGGTTTCCTCCAGGTACTCCAGTTTCCTCCTACACTCCAAAGACATGCTAGTAGGTTAATTGGATTCTGTCTAAAATTGTCCCTAGTATGTGTATGTATGAATGTGAGTTAGGGGCCTTAGATTGTACACCCCTTGAGGGTTAGGGACTGATGTGAATGTACAATATATATATGTAAAGTGCTGCGTAAATTGATGGCGATATAAGTACCTGAAATAAATCAATAAATATATGTATTTCAATAGCACACATGACTTATTGCCTGGAGGCAGGTGTAACTCCTTTGGTGTTAGCCTGTAATACCTCTTTATTACCAGGCCATTTTTCCGTTTCCATTGCCTTGATAGTTTGACTGCCAATCAGGACCAGGAGAATGGGTGGGCAAGAGGGGCAGCTGCCCTGGGTGCAGCGAAGCAAGTGGGGCAAAGAATGGATGCAGGTTGATCAGGGGTGCATTTACGACAAGACAAACAAGGCATTTGCCTAGGGCAGCATTTTTCAGGGGGGCGGCACCGCCACCACCAGAAGAAGGGACACATGCGGCATGAGGACCAGGTGGCATCCGAGAAAGGCTGCGGGCTGCTTGACAGTGTATGTAGAGCCCTACACTCTTTCCTGGGAGGGAGGAGGCGGTGGCATGTGTAGGAGGGTGGTGGTAGTTGAAAGCTTTCTCGGCCAGCGAGGGGAGGGGGGGCTCTTGGTGGTGCTGTGATGTTGGTCAGTGCCAGGCTCTCTCGGCAGGGGGGTGGGGGGGGGTGTAGGTGGAAGGCGGATGATTTTTGTGTTGCCTAGGGCAGCACAAAACCTAAATACATCACTGAGGGTGGGAGGGTGGTACACCCATTCTACGGCATGTAGTAATAGTAGGGGAGGGGGCCACAGTTCTGGATCCTTGCCCTGCAAGCTGGACAACCCTGTCCCAGTACTGCTGCCAATTACTCTATCATTCAACACTGTACCCAAATGAATTTTATATCATTGATTTGAGACGGATAAAGTGTTCTTTTGGTTGTGTTTGGTTAACCCAACATTTCATATTCCTAATATGTGCCTGCTGTACCATGTACTTGTATATAAAAGTATCCTTTTCTCTTTGTATTGCTTCCTTTGTGTGAAATCCCTGGTATTCCGGCCAGTCCCTCTGCTTTCCTCTTAAAACTGACCACACTAGGCATGCAACCACAGCATGATCAGTTCTCCAGCTGTGCTGGAAATTCAGCCTTCTCTCCTCCAATGATCGGACTTGTACTGACACTCCCTCCCCTGCACAGCCATTCACTGGGAACATCAGTGTGTTTCTGCTTCTCCTCCCCCAGCTTTCTAAGCTTCTTATGTAGCTGAGCACAGAGGGTATGTGAGCACTTATATAAAAGGGGAAAAATGTATTTATAATGTTTTTATATCTATACACAAATGTTTTGCCTTTCATTCTAAGGCCTGTTTTACAAGGTGAGTTCACATATACTTTAATAACCAGAGTTTTTAATATTTTTTTTTACTGTATAAAGGATAGTGGACATGCCCAAGTGATCTGATTTTTTTTAAACAACTGTTTGGAAATGAATGTCATTTGGGAGGTTAACACATGGAGCTTGCTAATGGTGCACTACATATGTTAAAGGAGAAGTTTGGGGGTTGTTAAAAAAAATAAACGTACATACTCACCTCCATGCTGCAGCATCAATTTGATGCTGCAGCTGTCCTCCAACCGGCTCCAAGCCGAGAACTGAGCAAGGACCAATGATCACTCAATTCTTGGTCAGCTCTGAGCCGAGAGTGGTGACTGTCAGTCACCGCTCTCTGCTCTGTTGCTCCACCACCACTTACTGGAGTGCTGGACTTGGGAGGGGGTGGGAGTGGCTGGCTTTGGCTCTCAGTGGCTTGCGGAGAGTCTTAGCCAGCTGCCAACCAGGCACCTGGGCAGATCCAGACAATATGTTTGGGATCCTTCCTGGAGCAGCTCTGTGACATCAGCTGACAGCAGAATTTGTGAGGTTAAAACATGGAGCTTGCTAATGGTGCACTACATATATTAAAGGAGATGTTTGGGTTTTTTTAAAAAAATACATAAATACTGATCTCCATGCTGCAGCATCAGTCCCCCGCCGTCTCTAAGCTCGAGAACTGAGCAATAACATGACCGATGATCACTCAATTCTTAGTCAGCTCTGAGCAGAGAGCGGTGACTGTCAGTCACCGCTCTCTGCTCTGCCGCTCCACCACTTACTGGAGTGCTGGACTTGGAAGGGGGAGGGAGTGGCTGGCTTTGGCTCCCAGTGGCTTGCTGAGAGAGTCTTAGCCAGGTGCCAATCAGGCATCTGGGCAGATCCAGACAATATGTTTGGGATTCTTCCAGAGCCTGGAGCAGCTCTGTGATATCAGCTGGCAGCAGGCTTTAGCCCACAGTCAGCTGATTCTGGGTCACAGGAGAGCACAAATGACTGCTGTCCTGTCAAAAAAGCTTTGGCCATAATTATCTTTTAAATGTACAGGACATACACAGAAGGAGGTGAAGGGGTTAATGTACAGGTTACATACAGTGGGAAAACGGGGATGAGGGGGATAGTATACATGGATAAAGAACGTGAAGGGTTAATGTACAGCCACCACAAAGACAGGAAGGAAATGAGATGGGAAAGGAAGGAAGGAAAGGAAAAGAAAGGAAATTAAGGTCCCACAATCAATTACAACCCCTCACCAGAAACCTGTTGCTGCTGGTGATCCCTGATTCATTTACAAATCCTCATTAATAATTATTCACTTCCTCTCCTTTTTCTGCAAGAGGAAGGGGCAGGCTCTCACATGTAAACACTGTAGTATTTACATTTCTGATTGCTGTGATAGGTCATCACAGAGTACAGAGCCATTCAGATCAGCTCTTTACCTTAAGGGAGATTTACTAAAGCTGGAATCTGGTGCAGCTGTGCATAGTAGCCAATCAGCTTCTAACTTCAGCTTGATTAATTAGGCTTTCGCAATAAAACCTGGAAGCTGATTGGTTTCTATGCAGAACTGCACCAGATTGTGCACTTTCCGGTTTCAGTGAACAACCCCCCATTGTGTCTGTGATCTGAGCAATCAGATGACAGTTCAGATTGCAGTCAAACACAGGTGCAATGGCTGTCTGTACTTTTCCATTGCAGTGCCGTTTATAAATGTCACTACAGAAATTCATGTTCAGCACTTTGGCGTTCCTAAATCACAGTGGTAGTGAGACTGCTAAAATGACCGTAAGGACACAAATATAGTATCCGCTGTCAATGACTTTTTATTCCAAGTTCAAGTTACAGGACTGGCATTCTTTTTATTATTTTACTACTTGCGGGGTTACTGCCTTGGAACAAGCATGCAGCCGGGACGGATGATTTCACATGCTTGTTCTGGGTCAGTGGGTCACCAGGTCGTGAAGCAAAGGTTAGTATGGTGATACTATTATGTTAGTATGGAGATTGCACCTTCAAAAAGGAGTCAGCAATGGCAGCTTCCTTAGTTTTGTCCTGGTGGGTTTTCTTTACAACATATCTAACCCAAAAAGAAAAATTTAATGTATTGTAGCTTACAGGTTCTTCGATGTGGTAGCGGCATTACCCACATGGAAGAAAAATATATTCAAAATCAGGGGCGGACTGACAACTCATGGGGCTCCCGGGCAAAAGGGGATCATGGGGCCCCTGTGTCCTTGCCCAAACTAAAAAAAGCCTATGAAAAAGGTACCAGGGGCATCTCATGGGGCCCCCTACTGACCCCAGGCCCTCGGGCAGTGCCCGAGTTTCCAAATGGTCAGTCTGCCCCTGTTCAAAATATATTTAAAAAAAACTTCTTCCAAACAATATTGACATATATTTGAAATACTACAATTTTGGCCATATTCAATATATTTCAATGTATATATATATTGCATGTTGAAATGCGTTTTTTATATATTATAAAATATTTTTAAAAATATATATTTTTTAAATAATTCTTCAGACTTTTTTTTAACATATAAAAAACTCATTTTTACATATATTTGTAATTTCCCCTCTCTCTTAGATTGTAGCAGGGCCCTCCTAGTCCTAACCCTCTTGTATTGAACTGTATTGTTGCTGTATTGTCTCCCGTTATATTGTAAAACACTGAGCAAACTGTTGGCGCTATATAAATCCTGTGTAATAATACTATTCCAAAAATTTAGATTAAATGTATTTTTAAAAATATTTTGTAATTTATTTATTATAGGTACTTATATAGCACTGTCAATTTTACGCAGTGCTTTACATATATATTGTACATTCACGTCAGTCCCTAACCCTCAAGGGGCGTATAATCTAAGGTCCCTAACTTACATTCATACATACACATACTAGGGCCAATGTAGACAGGAGCCAATTAACCTATCAGCATGTCTTTGGAGTGTGGAAGGAAACTGGAGTACCCAGAGGAAACACACACAGGCACAGGGAGAACATGCAAATTCCAGGGAGGTGGTGCCGTGGTTGGGATTTGTGCCAGCGACCCGAGTACTGCCATGTGGAAGTGCTAACCACTGTGCTGAAACACATTTCACCATACAGCATATATATATATATATATATATATATATATATATTTTTTTTTTTAAATATATTGAATATGGCCAAAATTGTAGCATTTCAAATATATGTCAATATAATTGGGAAGAATATTTTAAAAATATATTTAAAATATTTTTTTTTTCCATGTGGGTAGTTTTCTTTTTCAGGCTAAGTACGTTTTCTGAGAGTACAGAAAAATACCCATTGACTTTGCCAGAAAACGTGTAACTTTGCACTGAACCAAAATTTTAAATAATGTGATCAACCTTCCCAATTTCATTGGGACTACAGAACACCTCTCCCACTATTATAAAGATTGGGGGAGGTGGGGTTGTAGTTCATTAAGGCTAGGTTTACACCTATGCAGGGCTGTGTCTGCAGTGCATTTTGCATTTTTGGCACTTGCGTTCTTGCCGCGTTTCTGCCGTGTTTTTGATGCATTTTGCAGGGGTTTTTTTTTTCATTTTTTTAAATTTAACTTGTTGCAAGGCAGATTTAAAATGCAAAATGCATCAAAAACACGTCAAAAAGTTGGCAAAAATGCAGCAAAAACGCAATACATGCTTTTCTGCAGTGTTTCCATTGAAGTCTATAGAACCAAAAAAACAACTTTTTGCATTCAAAAAGTCCCTGACCCTTTCCAAAAAACGCTTTGGGTTAAAACACACAGAAGTGAACATGTCCCATAGGAAATCATGTAAATGAACTACAACGTTTCTCCAAAACACTACAGAAAATGCTTAGGTGTGAACCAGGGGTGGACTGACAACTCATGGGGCCCCCGGGCAATAGGGGATCATGGGGCCCCTTTGTCGTTGCCCAAACTCAAAAAAGCCTATGAAAAAGGTACCAGGGGCATCTCATGGGGCCCCCTACTGACCCCGGGCAGTGCCCAAGTTTCCAAATGGTCAGTCCGCCCCTGGTGTGAACCTAGGGTAAAGGGGAACAACCTAGTGTGCCTGTGCTGCTCTTCTACAGATACAGTACACTGAGTGTCACCCTAGAGCAGGTTGTCACCCAAGGGCAGGAAGTGTGTTATTGGCAGGATCACCAGGTGAAAATAAGAGAAACAACTTCTAAAGACTGGTAAGCTGCAATAGATGACAGTTTTCTTCTTGGGTCTAAATACATGTCACGAAAAAGTAACTGACGTCTTCTTTGTAAGCACAGTTTGTGCCTATGCTGACTTTGATGCAAATATGTTTCTCATTCAGTTCTCATTATGTTCATACAATACATTCAGAGTTTATCTTCTTGTCAGTTATGTAAGAAGTCTAATTATACAACATTTTACCAAAGTATTCTTGTAACCAAAAGAAAAATAGTTCTGTGACTAAAAAACATCATTGTCAGTAAGATACAGCGATATATGAGTCACAAAAGCTGGTAAATCAGAAGAAATGGATCTTAGGAATATATAAACAAATAAAGAGGGAGAATGATAGTCTATCTTCCACCTATTGTTCCTGAACACAATCTCATAATCAGAGGAAAGAAGAATCCAATTCCATCATATCATTTACAAGTAAGGGACACGCTGCAACTTTTCCCCATTTTTAACAATAAAAATAGACCATTCTGTTTTAATTGAAGTCGGATATATAGATGAAAAACATCATGTTCTCTTCTCTGGTGTACTTAGATGGCTGATGATGCACGGCACTGGAACAATGAGGGGCGTCTTAGTCTATATTCTTTTTTATCTCATAGTTTTCTTTGATTTTGCCTGCACCGCTGATGCAGTAAGACCTATGAGTTAATGTATGTTCTTTCCTTCCTTCCTTCCTTCCTTCCTTCCTTCCTTCCTTCCTTCCTTCCCTCCTTTCTTCCTCTCTCTTGTCCATTCTTTCCTCCTTCCTTCCTTCCTTCCTTCCTTCCTTCCTTCCTTCCTTCCTTCCTTTCTTTCCTCCTTTCCTCCTTTCTTTCTTCCTCTCTCTTGTCCATTCTTTCCTTTGCCCTCCTCTGTCTTCTGTTTTCTTTCCCTCTCCCTCCTCTGTTATATCCTCTTTTTCTTTCTCCCTCCTCTCTCCTGTCCTTCCTTTTCTTCCCTTGTTCTCTCCCATTCTTCCTTTCCTTCTCCCTCCTCTCTTCTGTCTTTTGTTTTCTTTTACCTACTCTTTTCCATGGTTCCCTTCTTTTTCCCTCCTCTCTCCCATCCTTCCTTTCCTTCTCCCTCCTCTCTTCCATACTTCCTTTCCTTCAGCTTCCAATGATCTATCCTTTTTTCCATCACCTTCCTCTCATCCTTCATTTCTTTCTTTCTACCTCATCCTTTCAGTCCTTTCATTCCTTCACATTCCTTTCTTCCATCCTTCTTTTCTCCCTCCCCTCTTCCATCCTTCCTTTCCTTCACCTTCCTCTCATCCATCCTTCTTTCCTTCTCTCTCCTTTCTTCTGTCCCTACTTTCTTTTTCCTGCCTTTCTTCCCTCCTTCTGTCATATATTTCTTCATTCCATCCTTCCTTTTGCTTTTCTCCCAACCCCCTCTTATTTCCTTTCTCCTTCCATCCCTCACTTCCTCCTACCTTCCCCATCTTCCTTCCTCCCTCCACCATTTCTTCCTTCCTCTACCCCTTCTTATTTTGCTCCATCTTTCCTTTTTTCCTCCTTCCTTTGCTTCTTCATATCTTTCTCTTTTTCTCACTCCCATGTATAAATCAACATGATCTCCATGTATAATACATAAGGGGGGGTATGATCTCCATGTATAATACATAAGGGGGATATGATCTCCATGTATAATACATAAGGGGGATATGATCTCCATGTATAATACATAAGGGGGATATGATCTCCATGTATAATACATAAGGGGGGATATGATCTCCATGTATAATATATAAGGGGGGATATGATCTCCATGTATAATACATAAGGGGGGATATGATCTCCATGTATAATACATAAGGGGGGATATGATCTCCATGTATAATACATAAGGGGGGATATGATCTCCATGTATAATACATAAGGGGGGATATGATCTCCATGTATAATACATAAGGGGGGATATGATCTCCATGTATAATACATAAGGGGGATATGATCTCCATGTATAATACATAAGGGGGGATATGATCTCCATGTATAATACATGAGGGGGATATGATCTCCATGTATAATACATAAGGGGGGATATGATCTCCATGTATAATACATAAGGGGGGATATGATCTCCATGTATAATACATAAGGGGGGATATGATCTCCATGTATAATACATAAGGGGGATATGATCTCCATGTATAATACATAAGGGGGATATGATCTCCATGTATAATACATAAGGGGGATATGATCTCCATGTATAATACATAAGGGGGATATGATCTCCATGTATAATACATATGGGGGGATATGATCTCCATGTATAATACATAAGGGGGGATATGATCTCCATGTATAATACATAAGGGGGATATGATCTCCATGTATAATACATAAGGGGGATATGATCTCCATGTATAATACATATGGGGGTATATGATCTCCATGTATAATACATAAGGGGGGATATGATCTCCATGTATAATACATAAGGGGGGATATGATCTCCATGTATAATACATAAGGGGGATATGATCACCATGTATAATACATAAGGGGGGGTATGATCTCCATGTATAATATATAAGGGGGGATATGATCTCCATGTATAATACATAAGGGGGGATATGATCACCATGTATAATACATAAGTGGGATATGATCTCCATGTATAATACATAAGGGGGGATATGATCACCATGTATAATACATAAGGGGGGATATGATCTCCATGTATAATACATAAGGAGGGATATGATCTCCATGTATAATACATAAGGGGGGGGATATGATCTCCATGTATAATACATAAGGGGAGGGGGGATATGATCACCATGTATAATACATAAGGGGGATATGATCTCCATGTATAATACATAAGGGGGATATGATCTCCATGTATAATACATAAGGGGGGATATGATCTCCATGTATAATACATAAGGGGGGATATGATCACCATGTATAATACATAAGTGGGGATATGATCACCATGTACAATACATAAGGGGGGATATGATCACCATGTATAATACATAAGGGGGATATGATCTCCATGTATAATACATAAGGGGGGATATGATCTCCATGTATAATACATAAGGGGGGATATGATCTCCATGTATAATACATAAGGGGGATATGATCTCCATGTATAATACATAAGGGGGATATGATCACCATGTATAATACATAAGGGGGATATGATCTCCATGTATAATACATAAGGAGGGATATGATCTCCATGTATAATACATAAGGGGGGGATATGATCTCCATGTATAATACATAAGGGGGGATATGATCTCCATGTATAAATACATCAGTGGTTCATATAGTGAACTCGGTGTAGAGTTATTCACCCTGAGGTCATCACAGAGGACACGGGGGCACTCTTTATGTCTGGAGGAAAAGAAATGTAATCTCCAAACATGGAAAGGTTTCTTCACAGTAAGAGCTGTGAAAATGTGGAATAGACTCCCTCAAGAGTTGGTTCTGTCCAGCTCAGTGGATTGCTTTAAAATAGTCCTGGATTCTTTCCTAGATACACAGAATATAACTGGATACTAACATTTATAGGTAAAGGTGATCCAGGGAATATCCGATTGCCTCTCGGGGGATCAGGAAGGAATTGTTTTCCCTGCAGGAGCAAATTGGATCATGCTTTGCTGAGTTTTTTGCCTTCCTCTGGATCAACTGTGGGTATAGACTCATCTTCCTATTTTTGTCCTTCATCCACCCAAGGATATGAAATGTAATTTCTTGCAGTAAGCTCCAGACATTGCAGTATGAGTGTGGACATTGCAGTCATGCCGTACAGAACGTCCTCTGTTGCTTTGTACAGGCGGTGGAAACATGCAGTCAGTTTTTTTTGTTCCGCTCTAAAGAGACAGTGTTATATGAAGGCATAGAAGATTTGGCTCCATCTTATAAATTGGAAAGATAATTGGCCCATTGGGGGGAATGAGACTCCTATTATATCAAACCCGCCATCATCCATTAGCATGCCGTTGCCTGGAATAAAGCTTAACGTACAGGGAAGGCCAGCTTGGCCCATAAGTGGTTGGTAATGATGCAGGTATTAGCGAGCACTGCTCTGTGGTTTCGTTCTCTCAGCTGTTTGGGAAGGTGACGCATGGCTGAGCAGTCACTCAATGAGTTATGAAAATGTATCTGGGTAGCGGAGAAGAGGAAGCGACCTGCGGGGTCTGAGCGTCAGAGGTCAGATCAATGAACGTCTGCTGACAGAGCAAGGTGAAATCACACTCTGGGGAACCTCAACCATAAACTGGGCAGATTCCTGGAAGTAGAATTGATGCATTTTTAACAACGCAGAGAGAATCGCAAAAATTCCACCAGACTGCGCACTTAAAGAAGCCGTTTTTAAAAAAATGGTGACTAACAGCAAAAAGCCTTGGCAGATGGCCACTTAGAGTGAAGGTGGGCTTTGGGCTGCATTTACAAGAATTCCTATATAAAGGAAAATGTTACAAATTGATACAAACAACATAATTGTCACACTTTCTTGTCATTTAAAATAATTATAAAACCTTTTGTGTTTTCAACTGCAGCTGCTATGCTTCTACAATTACCAAGAACTTTTTTCTGCTTTCACACCATAGCAGCCAACACTGGATGTAGACAGGATCTAAACGTCAAACAAAAAAAGGATGGTGCTGCACTCCGAATAATAAACATAAAACAGGGTGATCCAAATGAACAAACGAAACCAGCGCTCAAATCTTCATGTAGACCAGCGGTTCTCAACCTGTGGGTCGGGACCCCTTTGGGGGTCGAATGACCCTTTCACAGGGGTCGCCTAAGACCATCGGAAAACACATATTTCCGATGGTCTTAGGAACCGAGACACCGCTCCTCTATCTGTCTCCAGGCAAATGCAGATACTCTATGAGGTAGTGGTGAGGGCGGCCGGAGGGGCTCGGCAGGGTGTCCTGCACTCCCGGCTTTCTGCAAGCCTCTCACGCTGAACTAACACCAGCACACTGACTGGCTCGCTCCCTCTTCCCTGTGCGTTATGAGCGGCCGGCCAGGCTGGAGGCTCCTCCCCTGCAAAGGGCGGGTCGGAGGTGCCGCGCTGCCGCCCACTGGCTGACCTTGCACCTGCTGCATGTTTCCCCGGGCGGGCAGCTGCTCACAACAGCTGGATAGATGTGAGCCGGGCCCCCCTTTGTCTCCGGGGAGGGGGGATCTGGTTACCCGCAGAGCGTGCGCCCTACAGCCGCTCACCTCCCACGGAGGCTTCTTCTCACAGCACGAGGGCTGGCACCGGGCACACGGCCCCCTAGGGGGAAGTACACAGCGACCAGTAATCCCAAGCTTTCCGGGATCATACAAGGAGCCTCAGGACAGACAACTTGGTGTGGGAGAGGGCTAATATCCCTGGGGGGGAAGGGGGGAATACTGGCCATACACACTTCAATTTTACTATCAGATCCAATTGGCAATCAGATTAACTTCCGTTCCCATTAAATTCCTTCAATCGATTGACCATGGCGCAAAATGATCGACTGTTTTGCAATAATTTTATGGTTGGGGGTCACCACAACATGAGGAACTGTATTAAAGGGTCGCGACATTAGGAAGGTTGAGAACCACTGATGTAGACTAAGATAACTGAAACTGGCATTCGTAGAGGTGCAGCCCTTAACCACTTGCCGTCCAGCTGCTGTATATAAACGGCCGGACGGTGGCAGTCCAGGGGCGGGTTGACGTTCATAAACGGCGCCCGCCATTTTGGACTGTGCTCGCTCCCTGGGAGCGTGCAACACCGCAATCCGGTCACAGTGGAACAGTTTGGAGGGAGCTGAAACTCCGTGTTGCTCAGCAACAGCCCCGAAACCTGACAGATCTAGAGGAGATCTGTGTGGAGGAGTCGGCCAAAATCCCTGTTGCAGTGCAAACCTGGTCAGGAACTGCAGGAAACGTTTGACCTCTGTAATTGCAAACAAAGGCTTCTGTACCAAATATTAACACTGATTCTCTCAGGTGTTCAAATACTTATGTTCAGCAGTGCAAGACAAATACATTCTTTACAAATCATACAATGTGATTTCCTGAATGTTTTGTTTTAATTCTGTCTCTCAGAGTGGGAATGCACCTACAATGTGAATTTCAGACCCCTCCATGAATTCTAAGTGGGAGAACTTGCAAAATCGCAGGGTGTTCAAATACTTCTGTTCCTCACTGTACATATATATATATATATATATATATATATATATATATATATATATTAGAGTTAAGGGTTTGTTTTTTAATTGTTTTAAGGATGAAACAGGCTCACAAAAGGCTTTTGATGGTTCCAGAAGTTGTTTCAAACTGTACTGGACCTAATCTTGTGCCAAAAAAATGACTCTTTGTTAGCTGGGAGCATGACATTAGATATGGAAGAAGTAAGAGCTCTAATGCTAACTCTCATGCTGACCCTAGCGTTAACACTAATCTCAAAGTTTACCCAAACCCTTTCATTATATTTAAAGTCACATGATCACCATGGCAATACTTACAAAATAATTATACGGCTTTGTAAAAAAAAAAAAACATGTTTTTACCCACTTGCCCTCCAGAGGATTTTCCTGACCAGGCCATTTTTTGCGATACAGCGCTGCATTACTTTAACTGACAATTGCGCTGTCATGCAATGCTGCACCCAAGTGAAATTTACATCCTTTTTTCCCCACAAATAGAGCTTTCTTGGTATTTGATTGCCTGTCAGTTTTTTTATTTTTTTGCCCAATAAACAATTCTGAGAAAAAAAAACTAAATTTTTGACTTTTTGCTATTAAACATATCCAGTAAAAAAATTTTAAAAAAATCAAATTTCATCATAAATTTAGGCCAAAATGTATTCTGCTCCATGTCTTTGCTAAAAAAAATCCCAATACATGTAAATAATTGTTTTACATGAAACTGTTATAGCAGTCACAAATGGCAGTATATATACTGAAATTTTTTTTAAAAATTTTACTAGTAATGGTGGTGATCAGCGACTTATAGCGGGACTGCAGGACTGCGGCGGGCATTCTGACACTGGGGGGAACTGACTTGGTGTCACTGACATCCTCAGTGACACCAATACAGTGATCAGTGCTAATAAAAAGCAGTGACACTGTACTAATTGCACTAGGCAGGACAGGGTTAATATGTGGGGCAGTCAAAGGGTTAACTGTGTGCTGTTTTACTATGAGGCTGTATGCTGTGTTTCACTGTAAGTACTGTGCTTTGTATGGCTCTGCTTTTAGTTTTGAACAGAGTGGAAGGGGATTAAAACACCTATTAGGTTTGTATTGCTGTCTGTGCCGCCCGTTAGGGAGATTCACCCTCTCTATTTTTCCTGTTTACCATTACCATCAAAAAATAAAGTAAAGAAAACTCCAAATATTGGGTTGTCCCTAGAAAAATAATAGAGGGGAAATTTTCTAATGGCGACACTAGTTCTGGTGACTTGGGGGCCCCAAGGGATTCCCTTAATTTGGAAGGATTTCCTCTCACTTCCTGTTTGGCTATGGGACAGGAAATGAAGGGGAGTCTTTCTGATGGGACACAGATGGCAAAAATAAACTGGCAGGGGTTATAAACCTCCCTTATGCTATACAAAATGAAAAAAAAAGTTTTGCCTATAGTTATATATATATATACAGTTGCAAGAAAAAGTATGTGAACGCCTTGGGATTACGTGGAGTTTTGCATGAATTGGGCATAAAATGTGCTCTGAACGTCATCTAAGTCACAACAATAGAAGAACACAGTCTGCTGAACACAATACTACACAGACATTAGATGTTGCCATGGTTTAATTGCACATAACATGTAAACATTCACAGTGCAGGGAGGAAAAAGTATGTGAGGCCCTAGCTTAGTGACTTCTCCCAGAGCTAATTGGAGCCAGGAGTGAGCCAACCTTGACTCCAATCAGTGTGATGATATTGGATGTGTTGCTGACAGCTGTTCTGCCCTTAAAAAACACACACCTGTTTTGGGTTTACTGGTTTCAAGAAGCACTGTCTGATGTGAACCATGCCTCGCAGACAAGAGCTCTCAGAAGACCTACGATCAAGAATTGTTGACTTGCATGAAGCTGGAAAGGGTTACAAAAGTATCTCCAAAAGCCTTGATGTTCATGTGTCCACGGTAAGACAGACTGTCTACAAATGGAGAAAGTTTAGCACTGTTGCTACTCTCCCTAGGCGTGGTCGTCCTGTAAAAATGACTGCAAGAGCACAGCGCAGAATGCTGCATGAGGTAAAGAAGAATCCCAGAGTGTCAGCTAAAGACCTACAGAAATCTCTGGCACATGCTAACATTTTTGTTGACACATCTACAATAAGGAAAACATTAAACAAGAATGGAGTACATGGGAGGACACCACGGAGGAAGCCATTGCTGTCCAAAAAGAAGATTGCAGCACGTTTGAAGTTTGCAAAAGAGCACCTGGATGTTCCACAGCACTACTGGCAAAATATACTGTGGACAGATGAAACCAAGATTGAGTTGTTTGGGAAGAACACACAACACTATGTGTGGAGAAAAAAAGGCACAGCACACCAACATCAAAACCTCATCCCCACTGTAAAACATGGCGGAGGGAGCATCATGGTTTGGGGCTGCTTTGCTGCCTCAGGGCCTGGACGGATTGTTGTCATTGATGGGAAAATGAATTCCAGAGTTTATCAAGACATTTTGCAGGAAAACGTACGACCATCTGTCCGTCAACTGAAGCTCCGCAGAGGATGGCTGATGCAACAGGACAATGACCCAAAGCATACAAGTAATTCAACAAAACAATGGCTGCAACAGCACAGAATACGCCTTCTGGAGTGGCCCAGTCAGAGTCCTGACCTCAACCCGATTGAAATGCTGTGGCATGACCTTAAGAGAGCGATTCACACCAGACATCCCAAGAATATTGCTACACTGAAACAGTTTTGTGAAGAGGAGTGCTCCAAAATTACTCCAGATCGTTGTGCAGGTCTGATCTGCAACTACAGGAAATGTTTGGTTGAGGTTATTGCTGCCAAAGGAGGGTCAACCAGTTATTAAGTCCAATGGTTCACATACTTTTTCCTCCCTGCACTGTGAATGTTTACATGTTATGTGCAATTAAGCCATGGCAACATCTAATGTTTGTGTAGTATTATGTTCAGCAGACTGTGTTCTTCTATTGTTGTGACTTAGATGACGTTCAGAGCACATTTTATGCCCAATTCATGCAAAACTCCACGTAATCACAAGGGGTTCACATACTTTTTCTTGCAACTATATATATATATATATATATATGTTAGACTGCACTGTGGTTGAAATACTTCTTCCCCTGAGGAAGCCCTTGTAGGGAAATTACAGTTCTCCAAAACGCAGTGACAAAGCCAGGTTTTCATTATTGTTTTTAATAGTATTGTATCAATTCATATTCTTTATATACAGCAGTGACTAATAAAAGTTGTTCAAATCTTTTGAATACATGTTCTTTGTTGTACTTTTGCACCTTTAAAATCCCACATTTCTTAGCTCTGTATTTTCAATTACAGGGATGCGGTGCTATTTGTATATTGTGTCACTCACTCGCCACTCTCTTTTACGTATAGTTCTACTTTATGGAAATTATGCCTAAGCAGTTGAAGTGATGAAATGTTGAACCTAATGTTTTGCCAAGAAATGACTTCTCGTTAGCTGGAAACATTAAATGAGATATATAAGAATAGGGGAACTGCATTGCTAACCTTCATGCTAACCTTCGCATTAACCCTAATGTCAATGTTTACTCAAATCCTTTGCTTATATGCAAAGTCACATGATCACCAGGTCAGAACTTACATGGTGATCACATGGCTTTATTGAAAACAAAGCCTTTTTTTTTTTTTTTTTGTGGTTTGAAGAAAATTCTGCCTAATTGGTCAGCATAGTGAAATTTGAGGCTAATTTTGATGAAATTTAGGGCTCATGTACACTGCAGCTGATAAACGCACATTTAGGAGCTTTTCTCTGTTTTTTTCAGCAGCCCCTGAACTCTCCCTAATTCTTTCCTATGTCTCCATGTACACTATGTCATTTACAGTCGTTTACAGGCAGTTGAGTTTACAGTTATTTTTTTGAAAGCAATAAACTTGCGTTCAGGAGTAGATTTTATCAGCGTTTCAAACACCAAATGCTTGTAATTGCATGTAAACGCAGCTAACCGCATTTAAAAGCGTTTGCGTTTAGAAGCGTTTTTTAACTGTTCCATTTCCAGATGCTGTCCAGAGCCTTTTTTCGTAATGAAAAATGAATGAAAATCGCTTTCAAGGTACTCAAATGGACAAAACACTGAACTCAGGATTTTCCTACCAAGCTCGTCACACATTGTAATGACCAATTCACACCTCAGACCTCTCCCACCCTTGGAAACAAAATATATGTTAATGACCATTCACACCTCAAATTCCTCATGAAGACCCCCTACCAGGTGTCCTTAATGACTCCCTCCACCAGACAACTTTCCCACCCTTGGAAACAAAAGATATGTTAATGACCATTCACACCTCAAATTCCTCATGAAGATCCCCTGCCAGGTGACCTTGATAACTCCCTTCACCAGACACCTTTCCCACCCTTAGGTACAAAAGAAATGTTAATGAGCAACTCCCACCTAAGCTAATCTCAACACATACTGCTGCCTCTGCTTCTACTCTCTGTATTTCTCTGAAATAGTCAATAATTTACCACTTTTCAGTGCATTCTGGGCATTTGGGAGGTTCTCCTGTGCTTATCTTTAAAAAACGCTTCTAAACGCAAATGCGCATAGACGCGTTATGCAAACGCATCAAAACTGTTGTTTTTTTAACCTGCGCTTACCTGCTGTCAATTTCCAGCATTCAAACCTGAGTTTATCAGCTGCAGTGTACATGAGCCTTTAGATGAAGGTAAAGTAATTTTGCAAAATTCATTACAGCTAAATCACTCATCTCGTGTAGCAATCCCAATATTTATACTGACCGATGGGTCATTATCCATGCCGGCACAAACCTTGGCACATAAAGTTTCCTAACACATTGCTGTGACACATTGTAAACCATCACTGCCAAAATAGAAAAAAAAAAAGTTTGAGAGACGGGAAGGCTCAGTGAGACATAATGCTGATGAACTATCTCTAACAGTAAATACTGTAACAGATGTTTTTCCTGTTTTACGCCAAAGGTAGTAAATCAATTTAACTTTCTGCTAAATTGTTAATGTTCCAGGTCCCTACAGAGGAAATTTGTGTACACATCATTTAATAGGAAAACAACAGATTGTTTAGATTTTACTTCTATACACATAGCCAGCTTCTTTTTTTTTGCTGAGGATGGAGGGTGTATGATTTATCGTTACTATCTCTTGTCAGGTTACAGCAGTGTTTCTCAATTCCAGTCCTCATGGACCCCCAACAGGTCATGTTTTCAGGATTTCCATTATTTTGCACAGGTGATTTGATCAGTTTCACTGCCTTAGTAATTACCACAGCTGTTTCATCTGAGGGAAATCCTGAAAACATGACCTGTTGGGGGTCCATGAGGACTGGAGTTGAGAAACACTGGGTTACAGTATGGTGGAACTGCAGAACTGAAGTCCTAAGTTTGGTTTCCCTCCAAAGTGTTGCCTGCATGGACTTTGTACATTCTGTCTGTGTTTGTATAGGACCTCCCCTCATTATTAAAAAATGTACTAGATGCTTAAAATGTATTTAAACCAGAGGCGGACTGACAACCCATGGGGCCCCCGGGCAATAGGGGATCATGGGGCCCCTGTGTCCTTGTCCAAACTCAAAAAAGCCTATGAAAAAGGTACCTGGGGCATCTCATGGGGCCCCCTACTGACCCCGGGTCCTCGGGCACTGCCTGAGTTTCCAAATGGTCAGTCCGCCCCTGATCTAAACCCTCCTGTGTGCTATATTTTTCGTCTGTTACCTATACTCTTGAAGGTGTTTTGTTATATCTGTTTGACTGGTGCAGAGAAATACCTGTTGATCCTACCAGATATGGGGAACCTTGGTTGTTCCAAAAACTTGCACTTTATCAGTATGAACGTCTGAATAGTCATCAAAACATTTGCTTTTATTGCAGGAAGATTAGGGTGTGCTGGTGTGCTGCAAGCACCTGTTTGGGGAGTCCAGCCTGGTTTTACAATGGGGACATACCCTGACCGGCCATTTTATTAGATACACCCGTTCAATAGCTTGGTAACACCAATTGCTAATCAGCCAATGTTAGCAACTCAATACATTTAGGCATCTAGACGTGGTGAAGATGACTTGCTGAAGTTCAAACCGAGCATCAGAATGGGGAAGAAAGGGGATTTAAGTTACTTTGAAGGTGGAATGGTTGTTGGTGCCAGACGGGCTGGTCTGAGTATTTCAAAAACTGCTGATCTACTGGGATTTTCACACACAACCATCTCTAGGGTTTACAGAGAATAGTCTGAAAAAGAGAAAATATCCAGTGAATGGCAGTTGTGTGGACAAAAATGCCTTGTTGATGTCAGAGGTCAGAGGAGAATGGGCAAACTGATCGGAGATGATAGAATGGCATGCTGGCATATCAATATGGACCAAAATTGCTGAGGAATGTTTTCAACACCTTATTGAATCTATGGCATGAAGAATTAAGGCAGTTCTGAAGGCAAAAAGGGGTCCAACCCGGTATTAGCAAGGTGGTTGGTGAGTGCACATGTGACTTCCTCTGCCTGTGGCAGATAGAGAGAACATTAGTGAGGAAAACAAATAATTGGATGGGCTGTTACCATAACTGACAAGCTCTGCACTGCCACCAGTGAGAGCAGATTGATATGAGGCTAGAACAGTGTTTCTCAATCTTTTATCTATCATAAGGAAGTATCCTGAGACACCCCAATCTAAAGTGTAAATAATATAAATGTTAGTATTATCTATGGGAAATCTGAGCCTGGGATGATGCACCTTGATGAAATTAACTTCACATCTGAAGCTACTCTTCACATCAGAGGACCCCAAATCACACCAGAGCCCCCCCCCTTTGCCCTAGAGGCCCCTCATAATGTACCCCCCCCCATAACATCACAGGCCCCCTATTAATGTCAGTCCTTCCTCCATATCTGAACCCCCCCCCCATACATCAGATTCCTCACATCAGATTCTTCCCATCACTTTCTGATCACATGAGATTCCTGCTATCACAAAGCCCCCCAATATCACAGATGTCCCCCAACTCACACAGGCCCCCTAACACAGAGCCCTCCAATCATAGAGTTCCCTCTTTACTTTACAGCCCTTCATTTTGGTTTCAGCAGCGTGGTAGAAGGCAGGAGGTGGAAGAGTTTTGGAGGAGCCAGACTTCCATCCTCTCCTGAATGTTGGGGTAGGCCATGCATGTTGCCTCTCGAGCATCATGAGTTGCAATGGTGTGGGCAGGCCAACTGCCAACACCATGGCTATGAATGATGTCATGTGTACTGTCCTAGAGTTTTGTTGTTTGTGATGGTGCTGGTAGTCGGCCCTCCTACACCATGGCTATGAATGATGTCATGTGTACTGTCCTAGAGTTTTGTTGTTTGTGATGGTGCTGGTAGTCGGCCCACCTACACCATGGCTATGAATGATGTTATGTGTACTGCCCTAGAGTTTTGTTGTTTGTGATGGTGCTGGTAGTCGGCCCACCTACACCATGGCTATGAATGATGTCATGTGTACTGTCCTAGAGTTTTGTTGTTTGTGATGGTGCTGGTAGTCGGCCCACCTACACCATGGCTATGAATGATGTCATGTGTACTGTCCTAGAGTTTTGTTGTTTGTGATGGTGCTGGTAGTCGGCCCTCCTACACCATGGCTATGAATGATGTCATGTGTACTGTCCTAGAGTTTTGTTGTTTGTGATGGTGCTGGTAGTCGGCCCACCTACACCATGGCTATGAATGATGTCATGTGTACTGTCCTAGAGTTTTGTTGTTTGTGATGGTGCTGGTAGTCGGCCCTCCTACACCATGGCTATGAATGATGTCATGTGTACTGTCCTAGAGTTTTGTTGTTTGTGATGGTGCTGGTAGTCGGCCCTCCTACATCATGGCTATGAATGATGTCATGTGTACTGTCCTAGAGTTTTGTTGTTTGTGATGGTGCTGGTAGTCGGCCCACCTACACCATGGCTATGAATGATGTCATGTGTACTGTCCTAGAGTTTTGTTGTTTGTGATGGTGCTGGTAGTCGGCCCTCCTACATCATGGCTATGAATGATGTCATGTGTACTGTCCTAGAGTTTTGTTGTTTGTGATGGTGCTGGTAGTCGGCCCTCCTACACCATGGCTATGAATGATGTCATGTGTACTGTCCTAGAGTTTTGTTGTTTGTGATGGTGCTGGTAGTCGGCCCTCCTACACCATGGAACTCATGATGCTTATTCAAGGCAAACTGGGTCCTGTGCACCTCGGGGGAACCACTGGCCTAGAGGAACGCTGTGGAAATTTCTTACAATACAGTTATGAACTCTAATATGTTTGTTGTCATGCAGCACTATCTCCCATCCTCCAACAGGTACTCCACTAGATATCCTGAGTGCACTGTAGTATTATGGAATATGACATTCTAATTTCAAATACAGCATTGCAAGGCTAATGGCTTCATCCTCCATGCAGAAAACCCTATCTGGCTCTCGTTTTGAGAAATTACAAAAATAACAACAAAGTTGGAGATTCACTTCAAATCAAAGAGGCTTTTTCAAAGCGAGGTTGATACTTTTTCCAATGCGTTCCATTAAACCCCAGCCTGTATTTGAAATACATTCTGTTATTCATTATACGAGTTCCTGAAGATGCTTTTCATATTCTGTTACCATAGCAAATACACAATATTCATTCTACTGCATGTCTCTTACAAAAGGGAGACATTGCTGCTTTGAGATGTACATAAGGCTCTCTGTCACAGAGATGGCTGTCTCTGTGATCTCATGTCACAATTCATTAGCGGAGTTGGCTTCTAAAATTCGGTGAGTAGGCCAAGAACGAGGCCAACAGTTCACTCACAGACCAGCTAAACACCCATTACATGACAGCTGACCCACACTCGCTTGTTCAGGTCCACTCTCTACAAACGGGAAGAAATCCCTGGAAGAGAGCTGGCACCTCGCCTGGTAACTTCAAAGGGCACATGACAGATAAGCCAGCCGACATCTATGAAACAGTCTTGGAGCTGCCATGAATGTTTTGCTTAGCTGGCCTCATCGCTACTTGTAAGATTAACTGGCTCATTAACCAGCCTTCACTGACATGGCTTTTAACCTCGGAGAATTCACCTTTCCTTTTTGACCATTTTTATGGAAAATGGTTCCTTTTTTTCATCAATACTGATTATCTGTTGGTCTATGTGCAATGCGTTTTGAAATGGCGACAAAGAACACTCCTGCATCATGTTCCTCAGCTGCACAAAGCTCTTAGGTTAGGTTCACACAGGTGGCTAAGGGATGGTGAAAACAGCAAGTTGTTCAGCATTTTATCACCCCATGACCACCTACTTACAAAGTAACATAACCAGGTCTGTTCACCTTGCCAAAGTTGCATTTTTTTTGTGGTGCAGCAAATTTAACTTGAAGTGCCATGTTTGGCATGTAGTGCCAATTGCCAAGTATGTCCCTGCAAGTCAATGGAATCGAAATGCAAATCCATGACAAAAGCTTGGCACAGTGTTTCTCCCTGGAATTGAAAAAATCCTCCTTGGGATCAATAAAAAAATGCATTCAGGAGGCATCATTATTGCGCACCACAGCTCTGTAAAGTAATGAATCGCCAAAAGGAGTCTGTGAGTCTCATAACATTCTGTAGACCCATTCTTTTCATTCCTTTACTACTCTCTATCTTGAATATATACCAAAATAATTATGTGCTAAATGTCTTAATCACAAAGAAGATAAAGCTGCTGACATAAAATTGCTGGTGACAATGAAAATGAAAAACTATAAAACGTAGCGCTTAATCTCTCATAACAAATATATATATTATGAAATGAAAGAAAAGTCTTAAAAGGAAAACAGATTGTGAAGAAATCTTGCAGAGGGAGAGAAAAAGTCCTCCACCAACAACATACACAGCCTCTTACCAGAGGGTAAGCCCACAGGTTATGCGGTCTTACACAGCGTTTAAGGTCGATCGAATGGAAGAGTAGGACCAGATAACTTCTCCACCTGAAGGCACCTACACAGCTCACACCCCAAAGGTTGTACTTCACAATAGTGGTTTGCAACATAGGGATGGAAATATGGAACAATAGGAATACTCCACCAAAAGACAATTCCTCAGTTTATAATGTAGAGGTTATACTTCATTAAACCATCGCAGAATATTAGGGTGCATGTAAGAGAGAAACAAAGGCTCCTCGTGGCATAGTATTAAAAAAAGCTATGTTTAATAGAAGAAATACATTTACAAACCAACAGTAGTAAAAGCATATGGATTTGCTATTGTTTCCATTCAACAATATGGCCATGGTATGTGGCATGATGACATCAGAGGATGTAACTCCACCCTACGTGTTTCGTCACCATCCCCAATTCCTGATTTTTTTATAAGAACATAATTTAAAGTGGTTGTAAACCTCAGACATGAAATATGAACAAAGCATATCCCTCTATAGTGTGTACTTTGTTCCTCTGCCATCTACATGAATCACTTCTGACAAGTTTTCCTGACACCAAGAGAAAAATGGTGACAGGGGAGGGACCTGCAGCAGATTGGCAGCCTCATCTCTGCTGTGTGGAGGGAGTATGTCCCTTCCCTCCAATCAGCCCTCAGAACTCTCCTCACTGAGTGTGTAATTTCAGCTCTCCACCCCCTATGTTGTGAATTCTCAGATAAGCTTTTTAAATTCTGAACTTTGAACAGATGTAAAGAAGAGAAGACTGCAGAGAAACAGGTATGGCTATATGGCTGTAGGAGAATTGTTTCATCTCTGTGTATCACCTGAGGCTGGTCACTTCACTGGGTATACGTAATGGTTTACAACCACTTTAATCCAACCATTGCACTCTGAGTTGGCCAGTATCCTATTCCTCCCAATCCTGCTTTCTGTATCTTTAGCATATAAGTCTTAGGCTCCTCGCACACGGGGCTATCCCTCTTCGTTTTTTAATGTGCCTGGGAGGGGTAGTTGTAGTGTCAGGCAGCCTGTAAAAGTCTATGGCAAGTTGAGGCTGGGGGGGGCTGAACACTGTACTTGTGGTCCATCCATGTGCATCCATCCCGGGTGCAATAAAATGTCAGGAGAAACGCACTGCAGCTGGACATCTCCATGTGCAGTGGGCCCCCAGTGCTGGTTTTGGGTATAACATGATCTTTTTTTCTCCTTTAAGTTTTTATGAGTTTTTAAAGTGAATCTTTCACTTAATTTAGTCCACCACCGCTATCAATAAAAGCAGGCCTTGAGCTCCAGTCCATTGGCTTTGCCTAAACCAGTGTTTCTCAACTCCAGTCCTCATGGACCCCCAACAGGTCATGTTTTCAGGATTTCCCTCAGATGAAACAGCTGTGGTAATTACTAAGGCAGTGAAACTGATCAAATCACCTGTGCAAAATAATGGAAATCCTGAAAACATGACCTGTTGGGGGTCCATGAGGACTGGAGTTGAGAAACACTGGCCTAAACACACATGTAGGATACCGGCACTGCAACCCAATCATGTAATCAGGACGGTAAGAGCTCTCTGTCTCTACTCACCATGCCTGACTTTAGGTCTCTACCCCACAACACAAGAGTCCTTCCATGTATCTAAAGTTGGCAACCAGGGGAGGATGAATAAAATGTCTCCTTATTTCATCCAAGGAGTATACGTGTTCCAAACAGAGCCAACACCAGGGGCGGACAGACCATTTGGAAACTCGGACACACCCCAAGGGCCCGGGGTCAGTAGGGGGCCCCATGAGATGCCCCTGGTACCTTTTTCATAGGCTTTTTTGAGTTTGGGCAAGGACACAGGGGCCCCATGATCCCCTATTGCCCCGGGGCCCTTTGATTTGTCAGTCCGCCCCTGGCCAACACTAACAACTTTCAGCCTATGAAAGCCATATTCATAGTTAATTATAAGTAAGGCCATGTGAGGTTGAAACATGTTAGTGTTGGCTCTGTTGGGAACATTTGTACTTGGACAAAATAAAGAGAAATTTTATTCATCCTCAACTGGTTGCCGACTTTATCTACATGCATTGGCTTTGCCTAGGTTGAGATGATGTCATGAGTCTGCTGCAGGCAGAAGGAGGCATTTCCTCTCCTCAATCAGACAGCAACATAGGAGAGACATTTTGTTTTTTAATCATGAGTAAAGGAAATTATTCATTACCCTAGCCAGCCCATTTGAGAAAACTAATACATTCTAGCACTGATAATATAAAATCTACAGTAAAGTATATCCATATACCCTCATAAGCACTATCATTTCAAATACATCAAGCCTTTCCTTATCTGTCTGGGGTCTGGAATTTAGCTCTATATGGACTTATAAAGGTTTTTACATCCAAAACTTTGTTATCTCCAACAGAAGATGGGATACGAACTGCTTACGCAGCGCATAATAATATTTAATGGCAATCATTATCCATGCTTAAAATAATGATTCCAAGCATCAACTGAAAGCCACTAATGCAATCCAGTAAGCATGGCAACTGTGCTCAAGTCACAAAGTTCACTAAGTCTACCTTAAAGCCCAAATGCACTTTCTGTTTAAATCTGTTGAATACATTTCAGGTGCATCAAAACCAAAGGTATAGAAAATACTACAGTTCATTTTCTTTGGAAAGCAGCCACAACCTGAGTAGAAAGGCCTTTCCCCAGCCAGCACACTGCAGAGAAGGGCCCTTGTTCTCTTGTGTGAAAGCAGTGGTCTCACTGCAGAGGTCATGCACACTCCCTGCTGAGTCAGAGCTTGAATTCTCAACACATTAGGCAGTATTCTACAGTGGAGAGCTATAGATTTGACATTGTGCTCCCTGTATACATTTTTCAGTTTTCAGAGGAGGGAATCCTACATTTCTTCTCTAATATAGTTTCCTGAATTTATGTTCAGATGCATTAGGGATTTGCTCTGAATTTTCCATCCATACCATACACTCACAAATACATTTACTTGGCTTCCCCTGCTAAATCCAAACACAACATTTTTTTATTTTATTTTAAAGCCTCTGCCAGGTTTTTATTGCATCTGTGTCCCTATCAGAGAGATTTTCCTACACTTCCTGTGTGGACAGAAAGTGATACAAATTTCCTCCGACAATGACACAGATATAAAAATTTTTGCAGCGTGAAGGTATTTTGTTCCATTCCTGCCCGATGACAATCACTGACCCCATTTCTTGTATGGGAGTCACAGGGACAGGAAGTGAAAATCTCCCCAATGGAGATCAAGAGAGAAATAATAATCTGATGGGAATTTTGACTCTGACCAAGCTATCTAAAGCTAGAAAAAATATCTGAAGTTAGGCTTTCAGCACAAAACCCATCCTTTGCTTTCTCCACTGTCAGGAAGATTTGGATTAGTGTGTCCCTAGATTCTGTTGCAATGTCCATGTTATTAAAACATATCATTACCTAGACTGGTTTGTTAAAGTGGTTGTAAACCTCAGATATGAAATATGAACAAAGCATATCCCTCTATAGTGTTTACGTGTCTCAATTAAGAGCACTAAGTGTCATTTATTTCTGCTACTTCATTCCTCTGCTATCAGAATGAATCACTTCTGACAAGTTTTCCTGACACCAAGAGAAAATGGTGACAGGGGAGTGAGCTCCAGCAGATTGACAGCCTCAGCTCCTGCGAGCTGTGTGGAAGGGGGGGTGCCCCTTCCCTCCAATCAGCTCTCAGAGCTCTCCTCACTGAGCTCTGCAGTGTGTAATTTCAGCTCTCCGCCCATTTTTTTTCTGTACACCCAGTCAAGCTTTATAAATTCAGTAGTTTGAACAAATGTAGATAAGAGAAGACTGCAGATAGATAGGTACAGCTTATGTAGGAGGATTTGTTTCATCTCTGTGTATCACCTGAGGCCAGTCACTTGACTGGGTATATGGAAGGGTTTACAGCCAAATGTATCTCTGGGCACAGGCTTTTTTTGTTTTAGATCAAGTGAGGAAGGATTAGACTCTCTGTCAAGTGATTATTGCTGTCTTTGTCCCCATTTGGAGCATTATCCCTATAGATGGACTTGTTACCAACTTGACTGAGAATGAAAGTGAGGAAAAATCCAAAATGTAAGAGCTGCCTCCAGAAAAAGAGTTAAAGGGAAATCGTCCAATGAGGACACTTGTTTGATGGACAATGTCCAAGAGGGGAATCCCACCCACTTGGGGAAATTTCCACTAACTTCCCATTGCATCTATGAGTTAGGAAGTGAAGGTAAATTTCCCCTGTTGGTACACAGGGTACACAGGCCATCCCTAGGGTTTTTTTTTTTTAACCCTTTCCTTCTCTATCAAAAACTAACAAAAGTTTTGACTATAGATACACTTTAAAGATGTGGCCTGTGATTTCTATAATGGCCTTGCTAATAAATTTTTTAGCACCACAAAAGAGAATATATTTCTACACAACTGCTCTCCTCTATTAATAATATTCAGTGCCTTTAAAAGGGATGACTTGTAGGTAGGTGCAGTTAGCCGCTTTGCCACTAGGTGGCTGTGTACCAGAATAGTGTCTGGTACAGCACAAAGTGACATCAGGTGTTAGGCCCTTTTAGGTAGAGCCCTCCCACAAGTGATGACAGCACCCACATATAAGCTAGGTGGGGAGGGGATGCATAGATTCATTTTGTAAAGCACTGCACAAACTGTTGTTGCTATATAAATCCTGTATAATAATAATATTAGAGATTTGGGGCATGGGAGCTAAACATCCCACACCCGTGAGCATGTAATTGACACATGTATGCCCTGGACAGGGCAGGAGGCCAGGTGGGGTGGACCTGTATGCAGAAGGAGCTGGCTGTAGTCATTCTGTCCCTTAAGGAGCTGGAGGCTAGTGCTTAGGCCCCAAAATCAGCCAACTATGAAGCCCCTTTTACAAACTGATCATGTATCCTTTCTGTAGGACAAGTAGTGGTAAGGTTCATTATCCTAATATTATTTTTCTAGAATGCCCTTCTCTATGTCTAAAGTTAGAACTGTTGGCCGCCTTAACAAGTTAGCTGCACCATACGATAACTTTAGAGTATGGTGTTAGCTGCCAATGTTGATCTTTTTCCTGTAATGAGTGGCCTGGCAATGGGCACAGAAAGTCTAACAACGGGTCCCACTTCCAGGAGGGGTTGATTGGATCTGTAAATCTATCCGAGGAATGCTTGTCTGTTTTTACTTCATTACACCCACTGAGGCAATATCACAGAGTTTTGTACATTACGTAGGGCGTTTGTACGTCTGGAAGGGGTTATTAAATAATTAGGTCTCACAGAGCCTTCATTCAGATTTTACATCAGGTCCCTGAGCAATTTAGACACAATTCGAAGTCCATTTCCAATATTTCCCATCATATATTTTCGGCCCCCGAATAAGAAAAGTGATCAGGCAGCTCATTCAATTGAAATTTGTTCAGGGAGATGGGGATTGAACCACTAAGTGTAACAACTGCAAGCTCAGAATCCTTCCTAGGGTAGAGCAGAAACGCTCCCATAGGCCTTGTTCAAGCAAGTTTTTGTTTCTATAGGAGTAGTTTACAAGGCATTCGCGAAGCTTTTAGCTGGAGATGCTTTGCTGAAGACTTTAAAGCAACTTACAGGCTGAGCTCAGAACTTAAAGAGGAAATGAACTCTGGAAAATGTGTCCAAACAAAGCAGACAATAGGCAAAGGAATAGTAACCAGTATTGCCTTTGGTCTCCCTGCAGCCCCATTACTGACTTAAGTTGCCTTGTCCTAAACTCTGTCAACAGTCTAATATGAAGACGAACTAAATATCTAAGAGTTCAAAATATTTTAATGATAAAAATTGTTCTTCGCAAGAAAAAACAAAGTGTTTCAGAGGTCCACCTTCTTATGGGCTCTGATTTAGTTGAAGGAAAAGGAATAGTTATTAGTAGTGTACAAGCCATAGAACACCTCAAAACTGCAAGACATGGAAAAGCTTATTCTGCACTGTGTCTCTGTGTGGAGGTGGCTAAACTGGTAGAGGCAGAGCTTTGCTTCCTCACATCAGAGCCTCCAGCAAGGAGAACAATGAGCAGCACAGTATTGACTTTACCAAATCTCACTCCAAATCTCCTGACACCAGCAGTCAATGGCAGCAGTGCCTCATAAGCAGGGGCGGACTGACCATTTGGAAACTCGGGCACTGCCCGAGGGCCCGGGGTCAGTAGGGGGCCCCATGAGATGCCCCTGGTACCTTTTTCATAGGCTTTTTTGAGTTTGGGCAAGGACACAGGGGCCCCATGATCCCCTATTGCCCGGGGGCCCCATGAGTTGTCAGTCCGCCCCTGCTCATAAGCTTGCTCATAAAGTGTCAATAAATCCACATTATTAAAAACCATCAATAAATGTTGTATTACATGCTGCTTATACACACTCAGTCACTATGGGATTCGTTTTCTGTATTCTGCAAAAAAACCTAGTTGATCCTGCTATTGTATGTCTCCCCCTCCAGTCCATGTCCCCACTGCAGTTGGGGATTTTGCAGAGCTGTGTTGGCAGCTAGTGCACATGCTCAGGTTTCAGTGTATATTCTACCCTGAGCATTTCCTCCCTGTAACATTTCAGCCATCCATGTGACTATAGAGTCACACATGTGGGCATACAGTATACAGCCCACTCCCTCTCTCCTCCTCCATGCCCACTAACCAGCAAAACAACGGGGGGGGGGGGGGGAATAATATATCTTAATTAATAGAGGCTTCACTTCCCTGTTATCCTAAGACAGAGGCTGGAGAGGTGTGACACAGCCTGTGATTGGCAGAAATCTTCCCACACCATATTATTGCCAAAAATGTTATTTCATATATATATATATATATATATATATATATATATATATATATATATATATATAATGTGTATGACAATTTAAAACAGTTTATTTATTTTATTATTTATTTTTACTCTGTATCCCAAAAACAGTTTTTTTTTTCACTTTTGCATATGTGACCAGCAGCAGAGGACTAAAAGCTCCTTCTGCCTCTCTTTCCCTTCAGACAGGTTGGGAAAGAGCTGGGTCATGTGACAGCTGTATATCAATTAGGAAAGAAGATACTTAGATGTTTTTTTTCAATTAAACTAATTACACTGCCATTATCCACATACAGAAAGAGAAGGGATCATGTAAATTAAACAGTGTGTTTATTATCTTTTTAAGCATTGCAGCGTTTGCATTGCACCTAAACAAGCGGAAACCTATGCAAGCAAGGCCTAGAAGGAAAATTTAAAGCAGACCTTAACCCGAAATGTAAAGTTATTTTTTTCAGGGAGCGGGTACCTTTTTTTTAACAGATGCACACTCCGACTTCCTCTATCCTTGCCTAGGAGAGGATAATATCCGTTTGTCCTACCCCCACCCACAGCCTCTCAATAAACATCACACATCCCAGGAGGCTGAAGGACCACTTTCATAGCGCCACAGTGGAGGGAGGCAGCTGTGAGGCATCAAGAAGTCACAGCTGATTCCCACATCTAAAATTGCGGCATCAGGGATCCAAAGCCGAGTGAAGAATCAGCTCTGGGAACGACAAGGCTGGACTTCATGGGCTGGTAAGTGCCTGTTTATTAAAAGTCAGCAGCTACTTTAATTTTTAGGAACCCTGGGTGAAGTTCCTCTGTAATAGAGAAAAAAAGCCACTGTAGCAACTTAAAAGGAGTAAGGAGTATTCCTTTAAGTGGTGTAATGAAGAAAAAAAAACACATTTATCAATTGATCATTTACAAGCAATCTATCTTCTCTACTTCTCTTCTTTTCAAGAAATCATTGATTCAGTTTCTCCGTGAAGACCAGACTTTCTCTCCATGCCATCATTAGCATTTTGTATTGAGTGAATATGACATTTAATGAAATGGTGGCATTGTGTTTTGTTCAGAGTATTGATACAAACAAAGCTATCGTGATGAATTATCACAGAATATCATTGTGAGCTCAGAGATCAGCGGGTGTACGTGGGAACGTGCTGGAGATCTGTATGATGGATTAATTCTTACACAATGTTAAGTGGATAACTGAATATAATAACTGCTTCATCTGACAGGTGGAGGATTCATCCTTTGTTCTGTAAACAAGAGAATTACTTTACGGTTAAGTATAAAAATGTTCTATTCTGTATTATTTTCCACATTTAAAAAGTAATAAAACTGAGTGCTGAAAAAAAAAGGTGTAGATAAAGACTTACGTAGAAAGACTGGGGCCATTAGGTCATAGTACTTAATGAAGATATTAACACTTTTCTTCCCATATTTTTTTTTAATGACCCTACATCAAGGTGATACCTGAGGTACTCACCTACCCAGCAGATCCAGCACTGTCGAGCTGAGTACCTCTTTTCTTCTGACAGCACTTGGTCCCGCGTCACCATGCTTGCCTGTGATGTCATCAATGGGCTGCTGGCTCTTCCGGGCTCAGCCAATGTGCCTCCTTATGACATGCCGATAGGCCCGATAGGTCTACCCCGCCTTCTTTCCTGAATAAAAGCCTATTCCTTCCACGATATGTTACCTCCTAGGAGGCAAAGGGAGGAAAGTGCACCTCATGATGTGCACTGGAGGGCAGGGCTGACGTTTTTTATAAAAAAAACTAAATAAAGGCAGAAAAACAACAGCAACACCTCGCAATCCATGTTGAGGACCAGAGGAGAGGTGTAGTAGAGGAATTCATTTTGATCGGGTGAAGATCCGCTTTAACCTCTTAAGTCATAGCTTACAATGAAAAGTTTGGAAAAGTCTAATATGTTCATTCTGGAAAAAATCTAAATTCAAGGAAGAGGTTCAAAGAGGAACTTCACCCTCCCACCCCAAAAATAGATTTAATATGCCCTTCCCCTCTTGTTTAATTTCTATGCTAGATGAATATACGCTCAAGCCCAGTGGATCCAAAGTTGTCATCTTCTTCTGCACCACTCACCACCTGCAGGTCTTGTACCATGCTGTGTCAAAGGGGTAACTGTCTTTTTTGGGTTCTTGCAACTAGACCATGATAGCCCCAATACCTTCTGGGATGGGTGCTGTGGATGTCCTAGGAGGCTGTGCGGCTGCGTTCTTCTCACCTAAGCAAGAAAGTATATGTGTTGAGCTCAGGGGCGGACTGACAACTTATGGGGCCCCCGGAAAATAGGGGATTATGGGGCCCCTGTGTCCTTGCCCAAACTCAAAAAAGCCTATGAAAAAGGTACCAGGGGCATCTTATGGGGCCCCCTACTGACCCCAGGACCTCGGGTAGTGCCCGAGTTTCCAAATGGTCAGTCTGCCCCTGGTTGAGCTATATTGGGGTGCATTGTACATGAGTTGTACTGTACAATGCATTGAGGTACCATAAATGGTATTGCAACACTTTACATGTAGAGTAGTTGTGTTACCATGCATTGTGACAAAATGTGAATGGGCCCTAAAAGTATTAAAATCAGAGACAGCCAGGCAGATATCATTTTTAGACAGAGATGAGTGATGGCAGCTTACATATTTCTTTTGAAAGGTTCAACCCCGATAGCAATTCAGAATGGTTCTTGGAGAAGGCTGATGAGCCCAGGTTCTGGCTTCCCAAACATTGGAACTTTTTTTCCTTTTCTACTGAGCTAGCTTGTTATAAGTGACCCCTTGCTTTATCTTCATAAAGAAGCTTTTCTGGTGTGTTAAAGACTCCAGTGCAAGGAAGAAGGTTCATTCTTAACCGCTCTGTACACCATTGTAGTTTGTCAGCTTCTATTATGCCGTCTTTGCCGGTGCCGACTTCAAAAACTACAGTTCAAGCTCCGTACACATTTGACAGCATTACACGGGTGCGGTGCAGCCCACACACTCATTATACATCTATTCAAAGACAAGGGAATTACAGCATGACACCAGGCTCCGCGCATTTCTACATAACCCTTCATTCTTGCAAACACTTCCAGATAAAATTACCTTTGCCGACGAGCAAAAAAGAAAGTTCTTTTAGAGATATTGTCTCCCAGATAATGAGCACGAAAAAATTATGAATGCAGATCAAATATACAGGAGCATCACCAAGATCATTTATGTAATTGGCTTTGTTATGGTAAATACAAACTTTCCATAGCGGAAAATGATGTACCACGCTTGGCACAGCTGCTAGCACAGGTGATAATGGAAGTTTCAAGCAAAATTCTTTATTACTGGTGGGTTAAGCTTGTGTTGAACACCTCAAGTGCCAAGTTCCAGTTAGCTGGCTGCTGGAGCGGGGAGCTTTTGGAATAATAAGCCTCTACATGCAAGGGTTTAGCCTCAAGTTACTGTTAGCTACTGCCGCAAAGGATAGTAAGAAATAATCATTGTGTGAAGTTTTTAGAACAGCACTGTCAATAATTCCCAGTAATTCCATGCTCCGGACAAAAGCTGCATTATAAAGAGTATCCTGTCCTGCATACACTAAAGTATAACTAGTATATGCACACATTTTGAATGGAGTTGAGCCCTGGTGCCTAACCCATGGCCTGTAATCATCATGCAGCCCTCAGGTACTTACCATGCCATTATTGATGCTAAACTTACATTGAGACCTAATATGCAAAAAAGAACACCTACATTCCCATTTTATTCCCCTTGACATCCATCACCAAATTTTGGGACTTTAATTGTATCGATTAGAAATGGAAAAAAATTGTTTACTGGTGGTTTGTGGAGGATCACTTTCAGAGGCCATCTCACATAGATACACATACTCCAGTGAGGTAGAGAGTGCGGCATTCTTCTAACACAGGGAGCTGTCACTAGTGGATAAGTGAGCCTAGATCAGGGGTGGACTGATAACTCATGGGGCCCCCGAGCAATAAGGGATCATGGGGCCTCTCTGTCCTTGCCCACACTCAAAAAAGCCTATAAAAAAGGTACCAGGGGCATTTCATGGGGCCCCCTACTGACCTCGGGCCCTCGGGCAATGCCCAAGTGCTCGAATGGTCAGTCCACCCCTGGCCCAGATGCAGGCACCCCTATTTCTGAGAACCAGAGGGATTGTTTCTCCCTTTGCTTAGAGCGGCGCTGCAAGCTCCACCACAATGGTCATAAATAGAATTATAGTATAGTATAACATAGTATAATAATTATAGTATAATTCAAAGGAATATTATCTTTAGATCACAAGGGACTACATTGCCCCAGTCCTACTTACCTGAAAGATAAGGTCCCAGCCACATTCCTATTAGGAGGTGATTCTTTCCTCTGGATGTTCAGGACAATAAGCTCCAGTTGCTTCAGTTAATATCTTTGTAGACTTTATTGCACTAGTACACGGAGAACAGGATAGAGGGTAGCATTGGATACCTGCAGGTTCTACTCAAAACACAGAGCTTGCTCTTCTGCATGTATTTCTAATTTCTGGGTCTCTTTCTGACAGGACTATACTGGCTGGACTCTTACACTGTAAATATGACTTCCAGATATTTTAGTTTCTAGTGGCATCTAAATCTTATAATTCAAGGCAGGATAGCTTGGAAAAGTTCAGACACTCACCACTCTCATGGGGAGGGACAACAATTGCAGTCTGCTTTATCTCTCCTTTAAGTAGAACATCCATGGGAAACAGTATCTTCAAGGAGGCCTCCCAGGAGGAGAAAACCCTTTTTTTCACTACAGGTTTGTAGGCTGTAGTCGGTAATCAGGTTGAAAAAAATGACACAATCCCATTGAGTTCAACCAACCTGTAGGGGACCTGGATCGGATAGCAGTTGGGGCCATGCTGTTTTGGTTCACACCCCCACTTCTTCTTGGATAGAGAACCAACATACCTGTCTTTTTGGATCCACGATCTTGAACACACTTCTCCTGGCCATAGGAACGCTTATGACTTCCTTGACCATAGGCCCACATGACGACATGCAACGACAACATGCTCAAAGAACTTTGGCAGAAAGTGGCACTGATCCCTGCAGAAGTCTCCTGTGAGTCTAGGATGGGGTTTGAGCCGTGACAAATGGGGCTTATGGGAAGTGTGTTGAATGATGCTTGGCCCCGATCAAACCCAGAGTGTCGCTTGAAGCTCTACCAAAATAACCCAGTGATTCAAACCTATACCGGGTGCTAGATTCCTAAGGGTCTGTTTTGCCCGAACACCACCGGTGAAAAAAAAAAGACGGAAGCGCACACCAGTAAGCTTCCCAGTTCTAAGTGTGTCAGAAAGGTTTCAACTTTGCCTCCTCTCAAGTCATGCCCCTCTAATGTGTTTCACTTGCTCTGGGCTTGGTCGAAGAGGTGGGAGTGGAGATGGGTCTCATCAGCCCATTAAACATAGTATCAGCTCAGCTGCACTTCCATCTTTTATTTTTCACAGTGAATGATCCTGGACATCATTCAACCCAAGAGAGGGGTGGCACCACACTGCTGGATTGATGAGTCGGTGGGGGACAACGCTGGACAAAAGGTGAGTATAGCAGCAGAAGCTGCTATGGGGGATCCATATATCCATAAACTGGAATTAGGCTTTAGGCAAACTGTTTGTATTTATGTTTGTATGTGTTTGCATTTCAAGCACCTTTTCACCTTCAAGTCCGTCAGTTTTATGTACTACGTATTTAGTTTACCACAATAATAAACTTATTCCTGAACTTGTCTGTTACGTGGCATGTAGATAAACACTGACAGCTTTTTAAATTTCAAGCCTGATAACATTTGCCATATGAACTTACCATTCTGAATGTCAGAGCTGGCTGTCAATGTGTTTTTATTTAAGTTTATTGTATTACGGGCTAAAGCAATTGGCAGAAGACACCTGCTGCTGCGCTCCATCATCAACAAATGTCACATCTCAATTATAAATTCTGCAGATGATTTAACCCACCTACCTGCATTATATCACCAGGGATGTCATTAGACAGGAGTTGTGTGATTTAATTTTAAAGGTCGCAGTCAGCATTCCGTCCCACTTATCAGGGATACAGTTAGATAAATAGTTTATGGCTTGTCATTTTTGTCTGCCGTCAGATAGGACAAACACTGGTGACGGAAGGTTTAACGGCTTTGATACACCAGTGATTCTTGGTTGTATTACTGCGTAAATAACATTTTTTCTGACTCGTCTCCCCCCTACTTCCCTCCCGTGCAAATGATCAGAAGTTTTATGCCCGTAAAATTTTAATGAAATTTAATTTTCATTGTTATTGTAATGTTTAGATAAGACAATATGTTGATGCAACTTTAACATGTTTTACATCCATGTTTTTATTGCTATATTTCACATACAGCTTTTTGTAAATGTTCCCTCTAATGGTCATCTATATATCGGGAAATGTGATTAGCATCTAGGGTTAAAAATTAAACTCCAGGCAGCTATAAACGTCATAAATTATAGCAACTCTGTATTCAATAGTACAGCCTTAAATGTATTTTATAATTACAAGTAGATTAAGTAACAACATTTTTAGGCTCTGGATAGCAGATATCAGATCAGATGAGGGAGAAACAGCACAAGGAACAAGTCAGCTGTGCTGCAGTGCTTTTTTGTTAATAAGAAGCATAGTGATATGCAGGGGCATCCCTAGGGTTGGTGTTAGGGGCGGACTGATAACTCATGGGGCCCCCGGGCAATAGGGGATAATTGGGCCCCTGTGTCCTTGCCCAAACTCAAAAAAGCCTATGAAAAAGGTACCAGGGGCATCTCATGGGGCCCCCCACTGACCCCGGGCCCTTGGGCAGTGCCTGAGTTTCCAAATGGTCAGTCCACCCCTGGTTGGTGTCACTTGGTGTGGTAACACCTGGTGTGTGTCACCCCTCCGACGATCCCCACAGGATGGATCGGATCTATGGATTGAGCATAATGGATCGGAGTCCGATCCATTATGCTCCCCAATCCGCAGATCCGATGCATCCTGCGGGGATCGTCGGCTTGCAACCTATACGGGGTTAACTGATCGCTCCACAAAAAGGTAAGTTTTAAAGCAAACCAACGATCCCCGCAAGATGGATCGGATCTGTGGATTGGGGAGCATAATGGATCGGACTCTGATCCATTATGCTCAATCCGCAGATACGATTCATCGTGCGGGGATTGTCGGCTTGCTTTAAAACTTACCTTTTCATGGAGTGGGTCCGGTGTCACCCCATGTGATAGGTGTCACCCGGTGTGGCTCGCACCCCCCGCACCTGCCTAGGGACGCCACTGGTGATATGGATGAGTTGCTTCTCCTTTCACTGTCCAGTCACAGGCTGGGGGTGAGACAACACCTGTAAGCATTTTATAAAGTGGTTCTAAAGTCTAAACCTTTTTTTACCAAATGCATTCCCTGCATTAGGGTTAAAATAAACCACTACCTGTCCTAACCTCCCCTATGCCTAAACATTTACCTATCTCCATGTCACTGCTTCAGTGCTTTCTTCAGCTTCACCTATAGGGGCGTAATGCGCACCTAGCTTGTTAAGAGAAGCACCTGTAGGAGAAATGAGCTGAAAGCGCTGGTGGGGACTGCCAAAATAGGAGGAAAGTGATCCTTCTGTGTAAGATTGTTGCACAGAGCAGGTAAGTATTACCTCGTTTTAATTATTTTCTTAAAAAATTGTCTTTAGGCTCACTTTAATTACAGCAGAGGAAATAACTCAGCTTCTCAGAGATTTCCATCATGCCATAATCTTATACAAGTTGTTGGAGGTGAAGGAGAAAGGGAAGGACCAGTAGGGGAAGGAGGAGGTGGAGGAAGAGGTGAAGGAGGAAGGGGAGAGGAAGAGATGGAGGATGAATAAGAGGTTAAGAAGAAAAAGGGGGGAAGAGATGGACTTAGAAGAAGAGGGGTGAGGGAGGAAGGAGAAGAGGAGTAGAAGGAGGAGAAGGTGGAGAAAAAAGGGGAGGAGTAACCAGAGTATGAGGTGGGATAGGAAAAAGGAAGAGGAGAGGGAGTAGGTGGTAGAGGAGGAAGAAGAGGTGAAGGAGGAAGGAGAAGCGAAGGAGAGGGAGCAGGCCAGGGACGGACTGACCATTTGGAAACTCGGGCACTGCCCAAGGGCCCGGAGTCAGTAGGGGCCCCATGAGATGCACCTGGTACCTTTTTCATAGGCTTTTTTGAGTTTGGGCAAGGACACAGGGGCCCCATGATCCCCTATTGCCCGGGGACCCCATGAGCTTTCAGTCCGCCCCTGGAGCAGGCAATAGAGGAGGAAGAAGAGGTGAAGGAGGAAGGAGAGGAGAAGTAGAGGGAGTAGGAGGTAGAAGAAGAAGAAGAGATGACACACAAATCTATCTCTATGCTGATGACACACAAATCTATCTTTCTACTCCTACCTCACCCCTTCAGTCTCCTGTCTCATTGCTAACCTACTAAGTGACATATCAGTGTCACTCCACTTCCTCAAGCTCAATCTTTCTAAAACTGAGCTCATAATATTCCCTCCAGCCTGTGCCCCCTCCCCTGACTTCTCCATCAAGATCAATAATACAACCATCAGTCCCTCCCTTCATGCCAGGGTACTAGGTGTAATCCTGGACTCCCATCTGTCCTTTCAGCCCCAAATCCAACCACTGTCCAAGTCTTGTAGACTTCACCTCCGTAACATCTCCAAGATATGCCCGTTTTTAACCACTGCAACCACTAAGCAACTTATTCACTCCCTTGTTATCTCTCACCTTGACTATTGTAACTTCCTCCTCATTGGCCTACCTAATCACAGGTTATCCCCGCTTCAGTCTGAAGGAGAAAGGGGAGGAGGAATAGAGAGAGTAGGGAAGAGGGGAGGAATAGGAGGTAAGAGGAAGCAGAGGAGAAGTAGAGGAAGTAGGCAATAGAGGAGGAAGAAGAGGTGAAGGAAGAAGGGGAGAAGGACTAGAGGGAGTAGCAGGTAGAAGAGGAGGAAGAGATGAAGGAAGAAGGGGAAAAGCACTCGAGGGAGTAGGAGGTATAAGAGGAAGGAGAGATGAAGTTGAAAGGGGAGAAGGAGTGGAGGGAGTAGGCAATAGAAGAAGAAGAAGAGGTGAAGGAGGAAGCAGGGGAGAATTAGAGGGAGTAAGCAATAGAGGAGGAAGAAGAGGTGAATGAAGAAGGGGAGAAGGACTAGCGGGAGTAGGAGGTAGAAGAGGAAGAAAGGATGAAGGAAGAAGGGGAAAAGGACTAGAGGGAGTAGGAGGTATAAGAGGAAGAAGAGATAAAGGAGAAAAGGGAGGAGGATTAGAGGGAGTAGGCAAGAGAGGAGGAAGAAGAGGTGAAGGAAGAAGCAGAGGAGATGTAGAGGGTGTAGGCAATAGAGGAGGAAGAAGAGGTGAAGGAAGAAGGGGAAAAGGTCTAGAGGGAGTAGCAGGTAGAAGAGGAAGAAGAGATGAAGGAAGAAGGGGAAAAGGACTAGAGGGAGTAGGAGGTAGAAGAGGAAAAAGAGATGAAGTAAGAAGGGGAAAAGGACTAGAGGAGTAGGCAGTAGAAGAGGAAGAAGAGAAGAAGGAGAAAGGAGAGGAGGAGTAGAGGTAATATTAGGTAGGGGAGGAAGAAGAGGTGAATGAGAGACGGGCAGGAGGAATAGAAGGAGGAGGTAGAGGTGGGAGAAGGACAAGGAAGAGGCCAGTGTGAAGGAGAGGTTACAAGTGACTGCTGTCACCATTGGACAAGACATGGGGCCTCACTACCAGCTTCAGAGTTCAGATTTAATTACTTCTGCAATAAGCTCCATTAACAAATAATCTGTTGCTTTCAGTCAGACCTATTGATTCATAAATGTGACAAATCTATTTGTTTTTTCCCCCAATAGTTCCCCTTTAACTTTTTTTTGTAAGGAACATAATAAAGGTTCAGTACTTCGGAAAGACAAGTGCCCTGAGTGGTGGTGAAGGTCTCGTTCAGCAGCTGGCACTCTGCAGACATCGCTGTCAGGCAGCAGGTGGTACTGCCGATTTAAGCTATAAAGCAACATCCAGTTCACTGTTACCCATCCAACTCCACAAATCAATTTGCCCTTATCATCAAACCACTCTGCTGGAAATGCCGTGAATGCTGATAGTACAGTAGCTATTGAAAATAAATTCCATTATGAATCTGAAACAATGCAGTGCTCTGAAAATTGTTCGACTACCAAGATCTAACTGCTGTGAAGTAAACCTCAGCCTTCTGGGACTTATAGTTCTCCAGCAACTGCCATTTCTTAGGTTTCACATCTCTTGGTTCTCATCGTAAAGCTGAATTTCAGGCAAATTTGAGGAAATGCATACTAATTAACTATTTTACCTGCCAAATGATTTCTGTGCACTTGCAGGTCTTGTCTCTCCCCAGCCTGCGACTGAACAGTGAAAGGAGAAGCAGCACATTGATGTCTCTGCCACTCTACTCTCTCCTTCTGTCAGCATGCTATTTGCACTGCAGCACAACTGTTTGACTACTTGTGCTGCTTTTCCCTTTCCAAACCTGAGCTTTGCTGTACAGGGATTGCAAGAAACTGATACCAAGTCATATTCAACTTACCCTGTTTGCATTTTAAAATAAATTAAATAGTATATAAATTAATAGAGAGCTTCAGTAATGTGTCTTTTGAGTTTGGTCGTAAAGGAAAACTCCACTATAAATTGGAAATTTTCTAGTTTATAGTGCTTTCTTACTTTTCTAAACGGTGGGGATTTTTTTTTACTTTTTTGTCTGTATGTCTGTTGGGGAGGTCTCCCTCCTCACCTTTTTACCACCAATGCATTACTATAAACTGATCTTTCTCACAGTAATACACCCTGTTCCAAATTATTATGCAAATTATATTTTTCACATTTACCTAAATAATTTATGTAAATAACAGTCAGCATAATTCTCATGTTATCAACTATTAATAGTACAATTCACATTTTATTGAACAAACCTCCTAATAACAGGATTTTTTCTAAACATAAAAAACTTCCAATGCACTTTTCCAAATTATTCCGCACAGTAAGTTTCAAAACACTTAATAGGTTGTAAAGAACTGAAAATTGTCATTTGTTGTGTTTGCAGCATATTTACTGAAATCAAAAGCTATTTCAATCAAACTTTTAACAACATTTTAACTTTTTAAACATTTGAACAGGTCACGTTACATTTTAACATAGGACCCCTTATTTGATAGCAGCTTCACAAGTCTTGCATCCATTGAACTTGTGAGTTTTTGGACAGTTTCTGCTTGAATTTGTTTGCAAGATGTCAGAATAGCCTCCCAGAGCTGCTATTTGGATATAAACTTCCTCCCACCCTCATAGATCTTTTGCTTGAGGATGCTCCAAAGGTTCTCAATAGGATTGGGGCCAGGGGAGGATGGAGGCCACAACATGACTTTCTCTCCTTTTATCCCCATAGCAGCCATTGATGCAGAGGTATTCTTTGCAGCATGAGATGGTGCATTGTCATGCATGAAAATGATTTTATTACGGAAAGCATAGTTCTTCCTTCTGTACCAGGGAAAAAAGTGGTCAGTCATAAACTCCACATACTTTGCAGAGGTCATCTTTACACCTTTGGGAGCTCTAAAGGGGCCGACCCGCTCTGTTCCCATGATTCCGGCCCAAAACATTACTCCACCACCGCCTTGCTGACGTCGCAGCCTTGTTGGAACAGGGTGGCCGTCCACCAACCATCCACTACTCCATCCAGGGTTGCACGGCACTCATCGGTGAACAGGACTGTTTGAAAATTAGTCTTCATGTATTTTTCTGCCCAATGCAGCCGTTTCTGCTTGTGAGCATTGGTTAGTGGTGGCCAAATAGAAGGTTTATACACAGTTGCAAGACTCTGAAGGACTCTACACCTTGATGTCCGTTGGACTCCAGAGGCACCAGCAGCTTCAAATATCTGTTTGCTGCTATGTAATGGTATTTTAGCAGCTGCTCTCTTGATACGATGCATGGATCTGGCAGAAATCTTCCTCAATGTGCCTTTATCTGCACGAACCCGTCTGTGCTCTGAATCAGCCACAAATCTCTTAATAGTGCGATGATCACGCTTAAGTTTTCGTGAAATATCGAATGTTTTCATACCTCGTCCAAGGCATTGAACTATTTCACTCTTTTCGGCAGCAGAGAAATCCTTTTTCTTCCCCATATTGCTTGAAAATGGTGCTCTGCTTAATAATGTGGAACACTGTTCCTTAGTAGTTTCTCCTTAAATTGGGCTCACCGGCCAATCTAATTATCACAGGTGTCCGATATTGTTTTCAGTGATCAAAAGAGCCCTGACACACAATGCCATCCATGAGTTAAACTGAAAAAACAAAATATTTCATCTTTGTGACACTTAAATAGAATTTGCATAATAATTTGGAACGCGGTGTAGAAATATTCCTATGGAAAATAAACTGGTCTGCTAGTCAGCCACCAATAAAGGAGAGCGAGCAATGGAAAATATGACAGCAATTCTTTTCAATATGTCTTTATACATTTTTATAAGTATAACAAAGTAGAATAATTGTCATGTTAGCAGGTTATTGAGAAAAATGAGAATACAGAATAAATGAGTTACAATACAATCATACAGCATTAAGTCTGATTGTCCTATCCAATCAGTTCACATGTACTGACATAAGGGTCCTTATATTTCTGTTACTTAAGAGGTTTTTGTGCACTCAAGACTGCAGTATAAACGACCCATAAGGCAGTAAAAGAAAGGAATGGGGTTAGAAGTAGAAAAAAGCAATATAATTACAGGACACAGGTCTGGTTACAGCTGTACCTCTATTTCATCATGTTAATGTTGATGATATCAGAGTATTTTTGGGCCAGAAGGTCCAAGTTTTCAAGACACCATCAAAAGTAGGTACTCTATCATTCCTAAGAGCCAGTATTCTTTCATAACCATTGTGTAATTGAACTGTTCTAACAACTTCAGAGATACTGGAAATTGTAGTATATTTCCAACATCTGGTAATGTTCAGTCTATCTGCTAGGAGGATAAGAGACAAACATGGCGGAACGGCATCAATTCCTAGCTTCAATAAGGCCAGGCCAGAGGTATGTGGTGTAAAAACTCTTACTTCCGAAATAATTTGTAAAGTTCTGTTCCACAAACTGTTCAGGTCTTTACAAGACCGCCGAGTATGAAGTAGGTAACCCTTGGCCACATTCCCTCCAATAGAGGAAAATGTTGGATTGGAAGAATTTGGCCAAATATGTCAGAAATTCAATGTGTGAAGCACTTGGTACAGCAACTAACTGAAAGCTCATGACAAGTTTATTTTAAAAATGTATTAACAAAAGACACAAAGGACACAGTTAAGTGTAAAATGTTATGTTAAGGCTTCATCAACATATACGTGTTGTAGTAATGTTAAAATGCCTGTTTTCTGCATGCTATTGAGACACATATTAATGCACGGGTATATGTACATTGCGATGTGCTGCCATTCATTTTAAATACTACACCAGCACGCATGCACCACTCAATACAATCTGTGCTGTAGTGCACCACAATGCAAGAATGTGTGTAAACATACCACAGCAGTTTAAAAGGGCCCTAATACCTTGGATAGCATTTGCTTGTTCGTGTCCACTTTTTTTGCTCCACCTCTTACATTCTCTATAATACAAAATAAGTAAAATGGTGGGAATGGTGGGAGCCCTTTATAATGGGCGCAGCAGACCAGGGAACTCAAAGCAAAGATCTCACCAGTAGAGTCCTCAAAAGACAGAAGAAATTATCATGTGGTTTACAGGTCAAATCCAGGCTAAACTTTGAAAAAGCTAAGTATTTCATGGACACAAACTTTTCTCAGTCTTCTGGTTTGAATGACACCCAGTATAGCGGAACCTGGAAGACTGAGGACTCTACTGAGAATTAAAGGTGTCATGGACCTGTCTCCAAAGGGGGTATCACCACGGTGCCCTTAATTTATAGTGTACTGGTGCATCGAGGTGCTGGCATCATGTGCATCAATGGTACTACCAAGCCAAGAGTAGAGGCAAAGATGAAAAAACCACATGGACTGGCCTGAAACCTTCAGAAAAAGGTACTGTAGGTATAAAAAATTTAAAATACAGCCAGCAGGGTCCACCAGGGTGGCTGTCCATTAAGAGGGGAGAGCGCAGAGCCAGGAGTCAAGCTTTAACTGCACTTCATATACCAAAAAAAGAAATATCAAGCTTGAGCGAAATCTTACAAGCAGCGGGGCCACACGGTGGGAGGGATATCCATTAAGTGTGGAGAACACAAAGCCAGGAGTTGGGCTTTAACTGTCCATCACCAAAAAATTAAATATTTTTATTTATTTATTACAGGTACTTATATAGTGCTGTCAAATTATGTAGCACCAGAGGCAGACTGACCATTTGGAAACTCGGGCACTGCCCGAGGGCCCGGGGTCAGTAGGGGTCCCCATGAGCTGCCCCTGGTACCTTTTTCATAGGCTTTTTTGAGTTTGGGCAAGGACACAGGGGCTCCATGATCCCCTATTGCCTGGGGGCCCCATGAGTTGTCAGTCCGCCCCTGCGAAGCACACTACATATACAGTATATTATACATTCACATCAGTCCTTAAGGAGCTTACAATCTGTCCCTGACTCACAGTCATACATACACATACTAGGACCAATTTAGACAGGAGCCAATTAAACTACCAGCATCTTTGGAGCGTGGGAGGAAATTGGAGTACTCAGATGAAACCCATGCAGGTACAGGGAGAACATGCAAACTCCATGCTGGTAGTGCTTTGGTTGGAATTCGAAATATCACACTTGAATGGAATCAATGGGAAGGCACACTGTTCCCACATCCCCAAATCCTTGGTCCTTCGGACATTGACAGTTGCCCGCCCAAGAATGCATTTCAGCTCCACAGTGGACAGATGATACACAGAATATAGCATGCAAATGTTATTTTAGATTGTACACCTAGAGAAAAACAATTTGGATGCAATTGTAAATTTTTCACTGCTGCCAAAAAAGGATATAGATAGTAAACAGTATCTTTGTAATTTCCCCAAACAAACTATGTTCCAGGGAAGTTATAGGACTGAAAGATGCTTATCTCTGTACATGAATAAGACCAGATTTATAGAGTACCATATGAAAACCCAGCGTGTCTCCAAACGCCGTAGATTTTCCCATTAGCTGGCAATGGAATGCTAATGTTATGCAAGAGTTAGGCCAAATGATTTGTCTAGCACAGCCACTAAAAGTTCTGGCCGGAAAGCCTGAAACAACCAGGGGAAAAAACACATCACAGAAAGCCATCAGATCATCCTCTGGAATCTGTGTACGCGCTCAGGCGGCTCCCACTTCCATTTCTCTTACCAGCATGGCGTTGCCGGATGTGAATGAACAAATGCAATAATGTAGCAGCAGCAAAGCACCTGCTGCTTAGAGGAAATCTATTGAGTGAAATGCGTAGGCAGCCATTGCTGACCTCTCCAGAGCCTGCTAGTTCTCTGGCTGCCATCCTGATGCTCTGACTTCCAGTACTTTTTGAAATGTTTAACAACTATAGTGATATGGAATTCTGGCTTTCATGTGCTGCAATCAGGCAACTTGCATTTTCAGAAGAAGGCAAATAACAATATACCAATTCTAACTAACCCAAATAGCCCTAATGATGACCTGCATTTATTTGCTCTCTTTTGGTCTGTTAACCTCTTCACGCTGGCAGCACACAAATGTGCGGCCTCCTGGCATCTGGGCCTAGACGTCGAGCAGCTGCATATTTGCGTGCTATTAAAAAAGGACAAATGTGCCATGAGCGCGCGCTGCGTGCTCCCAGCACACATGTCCGGTACTCACAGAAAGGTCCTGATCTCCTCTTTCAATCATGTGACCGCTGTGACGGCGCGTCATGGCGATCACATGACTCTAAATCCCGCCCCACCTCCCGGCTTCTGGAACCCTTAAAGGGCCAGGAGGCACTGGCGTGAAGGGGTTAAATACACCATTAAAAGTGTTTTGTTATATCTTTTCTATAACTTCAAAACACTTCATTGTCGATCCTGCTCTCTATCTCTGCTGCACTTAAAGTGGTTGTAAACCTCAGACATGAAATATGAACAAAGCATATTTATTTATTTTAGGTACTTATATAGCACCGTCAATACATATATATTGTACATTCACATCAGTCCTTAACCCTCAAGGGGCGTACAATCTAAGGTCCCTAAGTCACATTCATGCATACACATATTAGAGCCAATTTAGACAGGATCCAATTAACCTACCAGCATGTCTTTGGAGTGTGGGAGGAAACCCATGCAAGCACAGGGAGAACATGAAAACTTCATGCAGGAGGTGCCATGGTTGGGAATTGAACTCATGACCCATTTACTGCAAGGCAGACATGCTAACCACTAAGCCACTGTGCCGCCCTATATATTTCTCTACAGTGTGTACTCATCTCAGTCCAGAGCACTAGGTGTCTTTTCTGTCTGATGCTTCATTCCTCTGCTAACAGCATGAATCTTTTCAGACAAGTTTTACTGACACCAAGAGAAAAAAAGTGACAGGGGAGGGAGGTCCAGTACACAGGCTGTAACTGACAGCCTCAGCTCTGTTTCTGTGTACTGGTGAAGGGTGTTCCTTCCATCCAATCAGCTGTCAGAGCCCCCCTCACTGAGCTCTGCAGTGTGTAATTTCAGCTCATGATGTAAAAAATTATATCATTGCTGTCAGTGGGAGGAATAGTTCCCCATAATTGGTGTCAGTTGGAGAATTAGTTCTTTAACTCTGATGTGAGTGGGAGGAATAGTAACCCGTTGGTGTCAGTGGAAGGAATAGTGTCTTAAATTAGTGGAAGGTTCCCCAAGGGCCAGATAAAGGCAAGCAAAGGGCCACATCTTGCTAGGGGGCCACAGTTTGAGGACCTCTGATCTAGGGGAAGCCTTGAAACGTGAATAGTAGCCTAGAGCGCCTCCTGATGGACAGAAACGTAATTTAAAATATAGTTTTTAGTCCTGTGCATTAAATAGTGTATACAATGGCTTAGAAGTATACACGTGGCTATGCAAGGATATATAAAGGCAATTGTTTATCAGCCACTGCATGTATTATAAGAAAAAATTGCATATACGTCTCAAGCGACTATAATGGATTTTAAATCTGCTATAGATTGATTGTATGGTTCTGGTCAGCTGGTTGAAGTGTTGTAAATGGTCAAATTCTTGCATACACAGATTTACATCCCAACAATGTTTATTGATATGGAAGGAAAGAAGGGAAGGGAAGGAAAGAGCAGGGCAAGAGGAAGGGAAAAAGGAGGAATCAAGAAAAGGGGGGAAGTGGAGGGGGAAAGGGAAGAACGAAAAGAAAGTGACAGTAGAGAAGGAGTAAGTAAGGAAGAAAGGGAGTGGAAGAAGGGACCAAAGGTAGGAAAGCCAAGAGTGGTAGAAGGGAATGGAAAGGGAAGATAAAAATGAGAGGATGGTGAAGGAGGAGAACAAGAAAGGGAAAGAAGTGGAGGGTGAGAGAAAGAAAGGGAGAAAGAAATGAAAGCAAAAGGAGGAATGAAGAAGATGGAAGTAAGGAAACGAGGGAGTGAAGTAAGGAAGATGTGCAGGGAAGGGTAGACAAAGCAAAGATTGAGAGGAGGAACAAAGGATAGAAAACAGGAAGGCTCCATTGTGTACATCTATGCACCTTTGTACATTATACTTGTGTTCACAGAGGCTTCAGGTGACCCCATTATGGTCAGGTAGATCTCCCAAACCCATGTTCAGTGGTAACAGTAAGCTATGTGATATAACACTGGTGTGGTACTGAGAATCATGGGATTAAATCTACACTCTTAAGGACAGTCCCTTTAAGTATTCTTTGCACAGGCAGTGCTTGGAAGTGCCTATAAGAAGGCATTACAGTTAAGCGTAAAGGAAAAGTTCCAGAAAGAAAGAACATCCAATTTATCAGGTGCCCTAGGAAGTGCAGGGTTGCATCTCAATTCTCTTCCAAGAATAGCGCTGAAGGTCTCGTTCAGTAAACAGGATTGTAATCCGATTTTTTAAGGGCAGATAATGTTTGACAAAGTAGCTCAGTACTCGGCTGTCTTTGCTTTGAAGCCAATAGCTGTTCTGTATTTAATGTATTAATACACTGCAGAGTCGAGCAGATGCCTCCCTTCGCTCAGTGTCGGAAAGTATTACCTTTCTCTCTCTGCCAGATTGGCATCTTCTGTGGCCTTTTTATGCCTGGCTTACCAACTGGCAGGCAGAACGCAGTCAGAGCTGACTGATGCACTTGACTGCTTGAAGCCGTAGAAAAAGATGACAAGAGAGAGGCCATCAGGATCAAGATTTGTACTTCATCTGCATATAGAAAACACTGGCACTAGGAAAGTCACTACCAATGCTGAAAATAGTACAGAGTTTGATGCTATTTCACTATATAATTTTTCTTATAGTATATTACATTTGATCCAGCCTCACCTAGTGTTTTTCACTTTCTAATTGGTGCTTTTAAAGTCTTATATGTATAGTCCCCCTTACCCCCTGAAGCCTCCAGAAAGCTTGTTGGGCTAGAATCTCAAACCTCGGGGCAGAATTTATGACTGTCTGCGGCGTGGAAGAAATCAGGCATCAGACACTTTAGAAAGTTTTGCAGAGTTTATTAGGCACAAATAAACCCAGGATGAGAGGGTTAGGGCACAGGATATCCAAAAAGCAAAGCATTTTTGCTAGCAGCAGTCAATTTAGAAAGGAGAACCCTTAATCCAAGACCACTTGTATGTACTCTTCAGACTGTTGAGCCATTTTAAGAGGAACAAATACCTTTTCAGTTAAGCCACCAGCCACCAGACCTCCTGCAACATCCATCACCAGCAGTTTGCACCCAACTCTTGATGACATTTCTTCACCAACAAGGTTTCAGCTTCACTGCCCCTGATTGTACCCTCCAGCAAAACAGTGCAAGCCCTTCATGCCCCAGACTCAGGTCCACTCTTTACTTTGCCTTCTCTAGCTCTAGAAGGTAGAGACCACCAACACAGCCTCCTCTACTGAAAACAGCCAAGGAGTATAGGAAAAAGGCTTTTCTGGAAGGTCACCCCAAGTATTTATATTCTTGCACCAGCATGCACCACTGGCAATACACCTTGTGGGGTTGGCCATGGAGACTTACTCATAATGCAGATTTGTTATATCTTATTGCTCTATTGCCAGGGACTTTCCCTAACAGCAGGCAAGAAGCAAAATTACAAAAAACGTGTCGTGCTCCACTAATGTATAAAAAAATATAAATTAATAAATTAATATGCTCCCCAAAAATATATATAATATACCATATATAATTCAACAAATATATATATATCTCTTAAACAATCTATTTTTTCACATTCGCGATCCTACTGCAAATCCGTGCTTTTTTCCACAATCCACAAAATGAAATATTAATATGTGTATAAAACGTATATAAAATTATGCAAAAATTATATGTAAAACATTTTATAAAAAATTTTTTTTCAAAAAATGTCCACACAGTGATGCGTTCTCTTTATGTGCTCCTTCACCAGTGTGTGCTCACCTGATCTCTATGACCAAACCATTAAGTGAGGTCAAAAACAGCTTGTGTCCCTTTGAATGGACTTATAGATGAATGGAGGTTTATATCCCTGTCCCAGACGAATGGATAGATGAGTGGAGTATTTCCCTTTTTCCAGCAGGGGGTCTTGCTGTTTTCCAGAGACCTAGTTTCCTGGATTCGGGTGGATGGACTTATCCCTCTCTACTCCTGGGGGTCTCCTTGTAGATCCTCTCCTTATCTCTCCTTGTGCGTGAATGTCATGTAATCAAATAATATGATATAGTGCCTTATCTCCTTTTTATAAAAGTATTTATTAAAAAACATAAAACCGCTTTGTATTGCTATATATATTGTCCTCTATGTGTTCTCCACACTCCTTATACTCACCGTGTAATTTTCCTTTAAGCGTCGTGATGTCAGAGCCCCTCCCCAAGTAGCAGTGGCGTCCCAAGGCAGGTGCGGGGGGTGTGATCCACACCGGGTGACAACGGCCGCACGGGGTGACACCAGACCCGCTCCACAAAAAGGTAAGTTGTAAAGCAAGCTGACGATCCCCGCAGGATCCAACCTGCGGGGATCGTCGGCTGTCTTTACAACTTACCTTTTCTTGGAGCCGATCCGGTGGCACCCCGTATAGGTTGCATGCCGACGATCCTATGGGGATTGTCGGCATGCAACCTATATGGGGTGACACCGGTGTAGCGGCAAGATGTGTCTCCCATGTAGATATGTCCCCCCCCCCCCGAAGCAACTGCACATGTCCCGGTTTCAGACATAAGAAGCTGATCGCCGATAACCAACTGTAGAAACTGGGACATGCGCAGTTGCTTCAGGGGGGACATATCTACATGGGAGACACATCTTGCCCTAACACCGGACCCGCTCCAAGAAAAGGTAAGCTGTAAAGAAAGCCACCGATCCCCGCAGGATGGATCAGATCTGCGGATTTAGCATACTGGATCAGAGTCCGATGCATTATGCTCAATCTGCAGATCCGATCCATTCTGCGGGGATCGTCGGAGGGGGTGTCACCGAGTGTTACCGCACCGGTTGACACCAACCCTAGGGACGCCTCTGCCAAGAAGCAAACAATCTGGATTTAGGGAAGCCCAATGAAAGCAGAACTTAAAATTAAAACTCAAGCTGACTACAGCCTAGTAATGACACTAATCTTCAGCTTGGCCACTTCTGCTTCTGGCCGAGTCCCTACTTATACACTGTATATAATCGCTTTTTGGACCTGTTGGACAAAGGTTTAATCCAAACCCCTAAACCCCAAGCAGATATATAAAGCAGCTCTCTTTGCATTTACACAGCAATAAAGTATACGTGAACCCTCACCCTTGTAAAACAACTCCATCAGTTTAAAATAATTTAATCATTTAGAATCCGGTTCCAACCTACCTGTGCAGGTTAGCCAAAATTTGGCGAATTGCTATTGGCAAAGCACATTTTCTCCCGAGATAGTTTTGCAAATGAGCGGAACCTCGTTTGGCGATGTTCGGAATCCAGCTCTCCCTCTACGGCAATTACACTCTGTGTCATTCTGTGCAGACATGGTAAATAATTAAGTAACTGTTGTTCCTCCGCAGCAGCTCATATTCCCGGAGAGGAGTATGGCAGGAATACTCCAGCTCCGGTGTGAAACTTTCTCATGTGCTGGCACTGGCGCCAGCTCATTTTTCAGCATGCCCACAATGCTATTAAGTAAATGAGGTTGGTAAACATATCATAAAGTAAGCTCATTATAACATGGCAGGCGGCGTTGTTGCTTTCATTCTGAACATGAAGATCGGCTTTGCTCCATGATCACCGTTTAAATTAGTAATATTGTTTAATGTTAATCTTAATGGTGTTTCAGCGGGAATGTACTTTTTAAAACGTCTAGTAATTGCTGGTCTCTGGAGTTTTCAGCTTTAAGTTGGCAGGGTTTCAAAGAGGACCTGCCACCTTGGCACATTCATAGCGGAAGCTGATCTAGCTTAAATGGCAACACCATATAGCATTCAATATATGGAATGTTTTATTTATTTGTCAGAAGATTGGAATGTATTGCAAGCACCGTTGTAATCCATCTTTTCCTGCTGTGTTATATATAGATGAATAGTAATAGCAAGGGTTGAGAAGTGACAACATTGTGCAGAGACTGCAATTCTGCCTATCCAGTATTATTAGATGTATGTTGCAATATTAATTCAAAACGTGTTTACTAGGGATGAACACAATTGGCAGATATTGCTTCACTAACATTTTGATATTTCAGATACGTGCGTTCGTGTCGAGTAATGGCGGAATATAGATATTTCTGTTGGTTTGTAAGGGTGTAATGGACTTTAAATGGCCTTTTATAGTTAGGGAAGCTCCTATCAATGCCTATCAAAAAATGCGAATCCTCACAGTCAGTGGTGTATTTAGGTTTCATGCTGCCCTAGGCAACACAAAAATTGCCCCCCCCCCCTCCACGGAGAGACTCTGACACCAGCCAACACCCCCCTCCCCCACAAAAGAGCTTGACATTGACCAACAACACCCCACCTAAGAGAGCCTTCCATTACCACCGCCCCCCATACACTGGCAACCCCCCCCCACCCCGGCAAGAGATAAGAGACTCACATTCATAGCTCCACGGGAACAAGAGTCAGGCTCTGCATACATCATCAAGCAGCCCACAGCCTCTCTCAGATCCCACCTGGTCCCCGTGCTGCGTGTGTCCCTCCTTCTTTTCCTTCTTTTGGGGAATATTGCTGAAAAATGCCGCCCCAGGCAACTGCCTTGATTGCCTTGTGGTAAATACACCCGTGTTCACAGTAACTCCTATGCCAACTATTCCTAGTGCTAACCCTAACCCTAGAGTTCATCCTAATGTTGGCACTTACCCTATAGCTATCCCTAACGTTAACACTCAACCAAGCACTAGTACTAACCCTAGATCTAAACCTAAATGCTAACACTCAACCAAGCAGTTGTACTAACCCTAGATCTAAACCTAATGCTAACACTCAACCAAGCACCAGTACTAATCCTAGATCTAAACCTAAATCTAACACTATCCCCAGCACTAGTACTAACCCTAGATCTAAACCTAATGCTAGCACTTTCCCCAGCACTAGTACTAACCGTAGATCTAAACCTAATGCTAGCACTTTCCCCAGCACTAGTACTAACCCTAGATCTAAACCTAATGCTAACACTTTCCCTAACACTAACCCTGGCACTAATCCTAACTCTAAAGTTCATTCTAATGCTTGCCCTTAACCTAGCACTAACCCTAATACTAACCCTAGAGCTTACCCTAATGCTAACACTCAACCAAGCACTAGTACTAACCCTAGATCTAAACCTAATGCTAACACTGTCCCCAGCACTACTACTAACCCTAGATCTAAACCTAATGCTAACACTTAACCAAGCACTAGTACTAACCCTAGATCTAAACCTAATGCTAGCACTTTCCCCAGCACTAGTACTAACCGTAGATCTAAACCTAATGCTAGCACTTTCCCCAGCACTAGTACTAACCCTAGATCTAAACCTAATGCTAACACTTTCCCTAACACTAACCCTGGCACTAATCCTAACTCTAAAGTTCATTCTAATGCTTGCCCTTAACCTAGCACTAACCCTAATACTAACTCTAGAGCTTACCCTAATGCTAACACTCAACCAAGCACTAGTACTAACCCTAGATCTAAACCTAATGCTAACACTTTCCCTAACACTAACCATGGCAGTGGCACTAATCCTAACCCTAAAGTTCATCTTAATGCTTTCATTTAAACTAGCACTAACATTATGCTAGCACTAAGCCCACTCTAACTCTAGTACTAACCCTAGAGTTCATCCTTATGCTAGCTCCTAGCCTAACACTAACACTGAGCCTAACCCTAGAGATAACATCTACCCTAGCATTGACCCTAATACTAACTCTACTAACCCTAACCCTAGAGCTTACCCTACTGCTAACACATGAGCATTAACATGGAATATGCAGTTCAGTTTTGGGCACCAATTCACAAAAAGAACATTGGGGAACTGGAGAAAGTACAGGGAAGGGCAACTAAACTGATAAGAGGCATGGAGGAGCTCAGCTATGAGGAAAGATTAGAGGAACTGAATTTATTCTTTCTTGAGAAGAGGAGATTAGGGGGGATATGATCACCATGTATAATACATAAGGGGGGGGATATGATCTCCATGTATAATACATAAGGGGGGATATGATCTCCATGTATAATACATAAGGGGGATATGATCTCCATGTATAATACATAAGGGGGGATATGATCTCCATGTATAATACATAAGGGGGGATATGATCTCCATGTATAATACATAAGGGGGGATATGATCTCCATGTATAATACATAAGGGGGGATATGATCTCCATGTATAATACATAAGGGGGATATGATCACCATGTATAATACACAAGGGGGGATATGATCTCCATGTATAATACACAAGGGGGGATACGATCTCCATGTATAATACACAAGGGGGGATATGATCTCCATGTGTAATACATAAGGGGGGATATGATCTCCATGTGTAATACATAAGGGGGGATATGATCTCCATGTATAATACATAAGGGGGGATATGATCTCCATGTATAACACATAAGGGCGGATATGATCTCCATGTATAATACATAAGGGGGGATATGATCTCCATGTATAATACATAAGGGGGGATATAATCTCCATGTACAATACATAAGGGGGGATATGATCTCCATGTATAAATACACAAGGGGGGGGGGGATATGATCTCCATGTATAATACATAAGGGAGATATGATCTCCATGTATAAATACATCAGTGGTTCATATAGTGAACTCGGTGTAGAGCTATTCACCATGAGGTCATCACAGAGGACAAGGGGGCGCTCTTTATGTCTGGAGGAAAAAAAATTGAATCTCCAAATATGGAAAGGTTTCTTCACAGTAAGAGCTGTGAAAATGTGGAATAGACTCCCTCAAGAGTTGGTTCTGGCCAGCTCAGTGGATTGCTTTAAAAAAGTCCTGGATTCTTTCTTAGATACACAGAATATAACTGGATACTAACATTTAGTTGATCCAGGGAATATCCGATTTCCTCTCGGGGGAATTTTTTCCCCTGCAGGAGCAAATTGGATCATGCTTTGCTGGTTTTTTTGCCTTCCTCTGGATCAACTGGGGTAAAGGATTATAACTTTTTCTTTTTTTTTTTTATGGTTGAACTGGATGTAACTATGTAACTATTACTATGTAACTATGTTAAAATCACAATTTAGATATTTATACTGTATATTGTTAACATACTGTATTCCTCTTAAGTTTCTTTTTGCCAGGGAGAATAAGTTTAATGTTTGCAGTTGTTGATTATAACTGAGGTCCTCCAGCCCCCTTTTTAGTTTGTTGCCCTTCTCTGGACTCTCTCCAGTTCCAGCACATCCTTCCTGAGAATTGGTGAACAGAATTGGACAACATACTCAAGATGTGGCCAGACCAAAGTTTTGTAAAGTGGTAGAATTCTAGTTTTATCTCTGGAGTAAACACCCTTTATTATAATGCATGCTAATATACTGCCACCTGGGCCTGTGATCTACATAGGATGACCTCAACCCTCGTGTCGGGATTCTCTAACAGGCCATTGCCAGAATGGCACAGGGCTTAGATCTCGACATTGACTTGGCTGAAAACACATGGTATTTTCCCATTGAAGAGCCCCATATACAAACACACACACCTCACATCCACTCCTTGACAATTCTGTCTAATTGGTTTGGAATTTATTTGTGCATCGCTGGTTTTGATAATAAAGCAGCAATCCATTCGGTGAAAATAATACAATGCTTTCAATCAACCAGGATGGAAAGAGCTGAAACAGATCGAGCTTTGAGATTATGGCAACATCTCTATATTTTGAATTGATAAAACTATTGTATTAACTTTCTTAAAATATTTCACTGTTATGAAGATACGGCACACAAAGTAAATTTACATTTTAATTATAATTGGAGACAAAAAAAAGTGACACAGCAGTTTTGAAACTCGGCGTAACGGCAAAGAGAAAAAATAAATAAAAGAATTAAATGTTTCCAGTTGAAGATTAATGGATGTATTGTATCCCTCGGCCCTACTGGGGAAAGGGGGTATTTGTTGGCTTCTTTACACTTTTGAAAATATTTGGCTCTTTTCCTTTTGATAAGCCATTGAATTTCATATCAATAATGAACTATTGTTTTACAAAGTGACTGTCGAAGAGATTATATCTGATGAATGCATTTCCTTTGGTGGTGGGGGGGGGGGTGGTGTTGGAAGACGGTACAGCATTGCTTTCTTTATTTAGAAGTACATTCTCTATGCCTTTGAAAATATCATAAATATTTTTTTCCCCTCCTTTACCCTTGTTCCATTTTATTATGACTCACGAGGTGGTCAAGGCAGGGATGACATTTCTCACATGTGCTAATAAAACAGATTTTGAAATTCCTTTTGCATTTTTTAGCTATGTACTGCATATGAATGTGATATAGAACCAGTCTTTACTCTTTCAGAAGGACAGGGCAGCAATGGCAACCTTCATACTACCTTTCAACAGGTTTCCTTTATTTATTTATCTAACATCAGTTCCTTCCTTCTGGATAGGTGTAGAGGAAAACTAATGAACCATAGAAAATAGAGGCCTAAAGAGTAATAGTACATACCAGGGGAGGACTGACAACTCATGGGGCCCCCAGGCAATAGGGGATCATGGGGCCCCTGTGTCCTTGCCCAAACTAAAAAAACCTATGAAAAAGGTACCAGGGGCATCTCATGGAGCCCCCTACTGACCCTGGGCCCTCGGGCAGTGCCCGAGTTTCCAAATGGTCAGTCCGCCCCTGGTACATACGTATTGTCCACTATTGAGATGATGGTTATTTGCAGTTTTGACTCAATGGTTGTCTAACTTTGCCAATAAAGCATATCTTTAAATACTATTTGAGTATTGCATTTCTCCTCTATGTAACCGCTTTTCTTTGTGAATCTCTTTTCACGTTTTTTGCGGTAGAGGACATACTGATATGAAAAGTGATCCTTTGGATCAACTTTGTGGAATGCAAGCCAGGGGCGGACTGACAACTCATGGGGCCCCCGGGCAATAGGGGATCATGGGGACCCATGTCCTTGCCCAAACTCAAAAAAGCCTATGAAAAAGGTACCAGGGGCATCTCATGGGGCCCTCTACTGACCCCGGGCCCTCGGGCAGTGCCAGAGTTTCCAAATGGTCAGTCCGCCCCTGGTGCAAGCTTATTATTTTAAATTGTATATAAAGCCAAAGATGGTGGGTCTAATAGACCCCCAATCTCTTCAGACAAGCCTTTCCTGCCCCCCGCCTAAAATCTGTACTTTATTTTCTCGATCAACTCACCCCCTACAGTTATTACCTTTGGTAACAGTTGACCCTCCCTTTTAGGTTGTAAGCTCCAATGAGCAGGGCCCTCTGTTTCCTACTGTATTCAATTCTATTGTAATTCTACTGGCTGCCCTCACATTGTAAACTGTTGGCGCTATATAAATACTGTATAATAATAATAATATCTCCCTAAAGAGACCCCTTGCGATAGCAATAAAGTAAAAAAAAAATTAAAAAGTGTAAAAAAAAAATTGCATAAAATAAATACAAATAATAATAAAAAATAATTACTTTTTTTTTAAGGTACCTCCAGTATCCCTGTAAACATCCCATATAAAAAGTGCAGCACTGGTTGAGGTCGTCTATGTAAACATAAATTTGGCACACATGTGAAGTATCATTGCAAACAACAGAGTGAGAACAATAACATTGGTGCCATAATTCATAGCTAACTCTAAACTGATGACCTGTAAAAGCTTTTAAAGTGTAAAGCATAAGGAGAATTTTGTGTGCCATCGTTTTTTTGTGATTCCATGGGTGTGCACAATTTTAACCACTTCCCGACTGGCTGTTGCATATAAACGGCCGGACGGTGGCACTGTAGGGTCGGGTGGCCGTTTATAAACGGCCTCCCCACACCCTGCTTGTGCGCGCTCCCTGGGAGCACGCAGCACCGCGATCCGGTGCCCGCTGTGTCCTCCGGACACAGTGAAACACCGATCGTCGGACGGGACCTCTGTACGAGGTCCCGATCATGTGATCACTGATTGGCCAATCAGTGATCACATGCAAAGTAGTAAGCAAGATGTCACTTGTGACATCATTGCTTACTACGTGTGAAATCTGTGAATGATCACAGGGGTCACATGGTACAAGGCTATTCACAACAGCCTTGTACCATGTGACAAGCTGTGACCAATCACAGCTCACTCAGTACTTCTCAATGAGTGCAAGAATGCAGACAGAGAGAAAGAGAAATGATTGATTTTACATCCTATATGGGTGTAAAAGCAATCAGTGTAACAAAAAAAAAATCCTCATCACCCCCCACAAGTAGTACAGTGTCACCATGGTGACACTGTACTGCTAGGGTGACAGTATGTAAAAAAAAAAATAAAAAAAATAAAAAATAATAATAAAAAAAAATAAAATAAAAATGTAAAAAAAAAGTTTAAAAATCATAATTTTTGGTTATAAACTAATTTGGTTTTTTTTTTTTTTTACTAAAAAGATAACGGAATACATTTTGGCCAAGATTTATGATGGAATATTATTTATTTGCAAAATTTTATTAAAAAAAACACTTTTTTTCAAAATTTTGGGACTTTTCCTTTTACATAGCAAAAAAAAAAAAAATTCCAGCGGTGAATAAATACCACCAAAATAAAGCTTTATCTGTCTCAAAAAAATGGTAAAAAATTCATTTGGGTACAGTGTTGCATTACCGCGCAATTGTCATTTAAAGTGTGATAGCGCTGAAAGCTGAAAATTGCCCTGGTCAGGAAGGGGGTAAAAGTGTCTGGTCTGGAAGTGGTTAAGATTTGACACACTTGGTATTGATTTAATTATGCAACCCCATCTTTTATATTTTACTAAAAATTGTTGTTTTTTTTTTTAATTAGAATTTATTTTAGTGTAATTTTCCTGAAAAAATGCATTCAATAAATGCCTGTGCAAATATTGTGCTACATAAAAAAATTGCAACTACCACCATTCTATTCTCCATGGTCTCTGCTTTTAGAAATTACTGTATATACTTTTGGGGGAATTTACACCAATTTAAAAAAAAAACAGGTTTTAGCTTTTGCTAAAATAAATAAAATAATTGTCCTGGTAGGCAGGTGGTTAACTTGATGACATTGATGACATACTAGGAGCTGTAGATTTAATTGTTAGCAGGGGTCCCTGAGACCTGAAAATTAGTTCAAGGACTCCTCTGGAGTAAAAAGGTTGAGAAAGGCTGTAGTATAAAAAAATACAAAAAAAATTCTTACATCATAGTTGGCTGAGGAGGGCAGGAAGAATAAATGTGGCCCTGATATAGGATCATAAGCAATAGTTTTCTTTTCACTTGCAGCATTCACTTTGGTGGCAGTCAGAGGAGGGCTTGGAGAATTGGTGTGATGTGAGAATGGTGGCACACATTTTTCAGCATTCGGGGCCGAGATCAAAACAACGGTCAAAGACAAAACACCTGCTGATCTTTTTTTTTTTTTCGTTTTTGGCAACAAATTAATGTGCTTGTTTCCATGCACAGAGTTGCGATTTCGGGATGAATCCTCTGGGAAAAATCCATTTCCATATTCAGTCATCCTGAACAATGTCAATGCCTTTGCACCTTCTGGATGCAATATTTATGGTCTCGTTCCAAATAGTGCGCTTACATTTGTGGCCTTTTAAAATTAATAATCCATTTCCAGGGGGAAATTAAAAATGTGAATATTGATTTATCAAGGATTACTCTGTGACTCACATCTTTTTTACTAACCTCCACCTCCTTCACTGAGAGGATGAAAATAACCTTTCATTTTATAGCAAATGTCACTGGAAACAATGTGACTCATCACTGGGAGAGCACGGCACCGCAGAAGGCAATCTGTAGTTCTCAGGTATATTGTAATGGCATAATTAAAGGATTAGCACAAATGTCATTTAAAAAATGAAACACGTGTGTCGCCTTGTGCTGTCCTGGGGAGAAATAAGGTAGTTTGTTTTCTTGACCCATTTCAAAATGAGTGAGCATGTTCATGAACATTAATTTAGGTCAGTGGTCTCCAAACTGCAGCCTTTTGTCTGGCCCTTGGGACTCCATTCTTCCCACTGACACTAATGATGGGGCACTATTCCCCCTACTGACACCAACAATGGGGCACTGTTCCTCCCAGTGACACCAACAATGGAGCACTGTTCCTCCTACTGACACCAACAATGGGGCACTATTCCTCCTACTGACACTAATAATGGGTCACTATTCCCCCTTGCTTTTATCTGGCCCTTGGGACACCATTCTTCCCACTGGCACTAATGATGGGGCACCATTCCCCCTACTGACCCCAACAATGGGGCACTGATCCTCCCACTGACACCAACAATGGGGCACTGTTCCTTACACTGACACTAACAATGGGCCACTATTTCTCCCACTGACACCAACAATGGGACACTATTTCACCCACTAATGCCAACTGTAGGGCATTGTTTCCACCCATTGGCATCAGGGCCTTTTCTACTCACACTGGCCACAGTTTGGCCACCTCAAAGTCTGAAGGCCAGTAAACTGGCCCTTTGTTTAATAATGGGAGGGCAGTGGTTCTCTCCTTCTGTGAGGACGTCATATGACGTCCTCCCACTGTGCATGGGCGCCCTTGGTGTCGCGCAGTGCTGCAATTGGTGGTGCGCTGTGTCCCTTGGACACAGCAGATCACCGATCACTGAGCCAGTAATCGGCATTCCTCAGAAGGGACATCTACACTGATCATTAGAGCACTGATGATCAGTGCCCTGATGCTAAGGGTAGCCCCATCAGTGCCACCTGTCAGTGCCCATCAATGCCACCTGTAAGTGCCCATCAATGCACATTAATGCCACATATCAGTGCCTACCAGTGCACATCAATGCCACATACTAGTGCCCATCAGAGCTGCCTTTCAGTGCCACCCATCAGTGCCAGTCAGTGTCACCTATCAGTGCCACCAATCATTGCCTATCAGTGCCACTAATCATTGCCAATAAGTGCCACCTATCAGTGCCGCCTATCGCTGCCAATCACTGTCACCTATCAGTGCCATATATGAGTGCTGCCTTTCAGTGCCAATCAGTGATGCCTATCAATGTCCATCAGTGCAACCTATCAGTGCCTCCTCATCAGTGCCACCTGTCAGTCCCCATCAGTGCCCATCGCTGTAGCCTCATTAGCACACATCAAGGAGGAAAATTACTTATTTACAAAATTTGATAACAGAAACTGAGAAAAAACTTTTTTTCCCCAAAAACAATTCAGTCTTTTTTAGTTTATTTAGCAAAAAATAAAAACCCCAGTGGTGATTAAATACCACCAAAAGAAAGCTCTATCTGTCTCAAAACAATAATAAAAATGTTGTTTGGGTACAGTGTTGCATGACCACGCAATTCTCATTCAAAGAGTGAGAGCACTGAAAGCTGAAAATTGGCCTGGGCAGGAAGGGGGTGAAAGTGCTCGGTAGGCAAGTGGATAAAGAGTTTGGAGACACCTGATTTAGGTGATTTAGGTCGAAAGTAAAACAACAAAAAAGAAAACTTCCCAGCTCTAACTTGCCAGCCAGCTTATATAAACAAACAGAATAACTTGTCTAACAGTATGCGTTAAAAACAGGGGTTTAGTTAGCACACATTTGCAAATACATATGTAAGCTACAGAGTCTCGTCATGGCACCCCAGTATTCTGTAGTTCCTAACTCTCCAATTTTAAGAGACCCCATAGTAGAGGCACATGTATTTAATGGATAGACCAAGGACATATGGACCTTAGGGAGCCCACCCCTTCTTAAAGGTACAGGAGCGCACGGACACCCAGCATGTAGCACAATGTCAGCTAAGGTGTCCAGTGCGCCCCCTCGACCAACAAACAAGAGTACAAAAATGGCCACTGCCCCAGGCTTTGCACGAAAGTATCTTGGCTAGAGAGAATTGTATGCTTATGAACAAGCACACAAGTGTGAATAGGCCCTTAAAGTTCAACTCCTGTTAGGGGCTTCCCCCTATTTCCTGACCCCAACCCCACCTTGGAGCTCCTCTCATCCTTTACTAAAATTTTTGATACACATACCAGTTTACCATGAGTATTTGGTCTAGTCATGTGACCTCACAGGACCTCTTCCTCCCCGCCTTCTCAGGTAGAGTTCCTAACCATTCCATACTTAAATTAAAACTAGAAAACAATTTATGGGTTAATAAAAGGACACACAGTACAATAATATTGGTTGAGTGGCCACACAGTGTTCTGTGAATGGATAAGGGAAAGGATTGGTTAACAAAATGTCCAAATGGTTCAACTGCTTCTCTCATAGCCACAGTGGGCTGGAAGTACAATGGTAGCGATAGTATCTGGTGTCAACACAAGTAGTGATTTTGAAGGACATAATGGTGATCAGACATTGAAATAAACCTCAGGAGAGGTAGCTGTTGTGTGCAGTAGTTGGACAGGCTCATCCATCCCAGGGCAAGGATGTGAAACTGTCAGGGGTGTATTTACCACAAGGCATTTGCCTAAGGTGGCATTTTTCAGGGGGGGGCAGCAGCATGTTTCAGGGGGGCAGAGCTGCCCCCCCAAAAGAAGGGATGGAAGAAGGGACACGGGGACCAGGTGGGATCTGAGAGAGGCTGCGGGCTGCTTGATAGTGCATGCAGAGCCTGACTCTTGTTCCTGGGGAGGTGTGAAGGTGAGTGTCTTATTTCTTGCTGGGGTGGGGTGAAGGGATTGCTGGTCAATGTCAGGCTCTCTTTGTGGGGGAGGGAGGTCTTGGTCGGTGTCAGGGTCTCTCCGTGAAGGGGGGCGGCAATTTTTGTGTTGCCTAGGGCAGCACAAAACCTAAATACACCACTGAAAACTGTGCCCCTCCTCCTCTACTGCCAAAGCATGATATAGAATCGGTGTATTGCCCCGCACCTATTCTCTGCCTCCTTGCTCCAGCAGCTTATTGTTGGCATGGAGTGTGCACTGCACATGGATAGCCAATTGCTTGCTTTCTAGCAAAGTAGAAGGTAGTTGCCCATGCATGGTTTGGTTTTTTATGTCAGTTGTGGATGGGTGGGATGGAAAGTGGGCATGTTGGAGCATGGCATGCTATGGTACCGATCAGAACAGACATGAAGCTATGGCCTGCTAATTGCCAGATCTTCAGTGTGTGATAAAAGGGTATGAGCACAGGGAGAAGGAGGTACATATAGGTAAGTCCCCCTCACAATTCCATATAAGATTGATAGATAATAGTGATCAATACAGTAAAGAGTTCAGTAAAAGTGTCCATAAAGTGCAGCCTCTAGGGCAAGCTGATGCACAGAGAAAGAAACTGGCTCTAATATACAAAAAAACAGAAAGGGGAAGAGACAAATTTTATTAAAACCAGAAAAATTGACCACTCACACGTTATAATTAAAAACAGGCTCATCGATGGTAAACCGGGGCGAGGATATAATAATCTCACAGGAAGTAATGCCAGAAAGTCCACTCTGAGTCTAGGAAGAGGAAGCCAGCTAATCTGTGATCCAGGATCATGGTGGGAAAATGTGGACCGCATTGTGATGTCACCGGGGTGAGGGGGAAGGAGAGCTACGCATTTCTGAGCATGTGCAATGCTGTATCCAGGCCTGCATGCTCCTTTCTCAAGCTCCTGATTTACCATTGATGAGCCTGTTTGTAATTGTAACATGTGAGTGACCAATTTTGCTGGTTGTCTCATTGGTCTGTACTTAGAGGCGCTCTTCCCCTTTCTCTTTTGTTGTGATGAAAGGGTATTCCCCCCTACCACTGCGTCTGGGGTAGCTGGCCCTCCTGCCCACCCCTTGTCCTTGCCCTAGCTGTATGCGCACCTGATATTACAGAAACAAATGTGTGCGGAATCCCGCTCTAATTATCATTGCCACTTCATGAATGGGAGCCTACATTTGCCTGGCTTACTTTACTGTATATGCTGTCTTCACAACTGGAAGAACTGGTACAACTTTTTTAATATGATAGAATTGGCACTATTTATTTATGGCATCAACAGACAGAATATTCTGTTTTAAAAAGCATTAATTTCTGACGCAATTCTTGAAACTTTAACATATTAAAAAAGCTCTTTTACATAAACCTATTTGTTATTCATGTTTAGTGGCATTCTAACACGTACATCCTGTGTTCCTAATCATAGAGATTATTGACCCAAACATTTTCAGTTAGGGGTAATGCAAAACCAATTTGTGAATGTAGTTCTGATGCGTTGACATGCAACTTTTAAAGTGATCATAAATCAAAATGAATGCGTCCTGTTATTACTGAAGAAGAGTTATGCTGTTCATGCCATTATCATAACAGAATGCACAATATACGTTAATATATTCATCCCCAGCAACGTGTTCTCCTTCTCTTCACTGATTCAATCCATTTTCCATTAAATTTGGCTTTAGTGAATGCAATGCTGTTTAAATCCCCAGGTCTGGCTGTAAGACAACGGATAAGGATTGGCATGAAGGAAATTGATATGCTGTAACATAATATGGAATTTATTTACAAGCAAATCATTGAGCTTTCTTTATCTATGAACAATGAAGTAACAATAGAGGTTTAAAGGATAAGCCAACCCAGTATTGAAATCTCAGTTTTGGGTGGTTATTATGAGGATTACGCAACCTCTAGCCTTTTTCAAACTTTTTGGTCTTGTTAGCAATGTGACTATAGGAAGCGCTTAGGATGGGGTTAGGATCTTTGTGAAGTACTGCCCCAAACATTTGGTCTAAACCTGGCCATAGATGGATTGAATCTCAGATGGTTCAGCAGGGACCGGCTGAGATTTGATCCATCTGTGGGTAGGCTGGTTGTACTGGAGCTGATTCATCTATCGACTTCAGTAAAACCAGTCTGTCGGATTTTTTCATGCGATTACTGCCAGCAGTATAGTCAGCAGCAGAGATCACTGTGTTCTGCTGGCATGAAAGGCTCCCTGCTGTCAGAACACAATAGTGCTGTGGGAAGGATTATTCCAGCAACACGGATTGTGTTGCTGGGGGAATAGAGCAATTTTCTTTCCTTCCATTCATGGTGGAAGGATAGAAAATGGAATAATCTATGATCTGCTTAAGCCAGCCATAGACGGAACGATTTTCTTTCCTGCAACCACTGGCCATCCCCGCAAGCAGAAACCAGTGATTACTGATAGTGGCTATGATAGTAAAATTGGACAGGTTGGTTATACCCAAGTTGATCGAACGACCAACCTGAGTACATTCAGCCTGCCCATACATGGTTCATATCTCGGCTGGTCCCTTCAAAACTGGCTGAAATTCGAAAGTGGAATAATCTATGATCTGCTTAAGCCAGCCATAGACAGAACGATTTTTTTTCCTGCAACCACTGGCCATCCCCGCAAGCAGATAACAGTGATTACTGATAGTGGCTATGATAGTAAAATTGGACAGGTTGGTTCAGGGGCGGACTGAGCTTTTCTGAACTCGGCACTGCCCGATGGCCCGGGGTCAGTAGGGGGCCACATGAGATGCTCCTGGTACCTTTCATAGGATTTTTTGGGTGTGGTTTGAGTGTGGGCGAGGACACAGGGGCCCCATGATCCCCTATTGCCCAGGGGCCCCTTGAGTTGTCAGTCCGCCCCTGGGTTGGTTATACCCAAGTTGATCGACTGATCAACCTGGGTACATTCAGCCTGCCCATACATGGTTCATATCTCGGCTGGTCCCTTCAGAACTGGCTGAAATTCGAACTGTCTATGGCCAGCTTTAAGTGCCGTGCACTGATTGGTAAGCCAGAGGCAAAACTTTGGTAGCCCAAATACTATATACAGAGTTTGGACCATGGCTGCCTATTGTTTACTACAGCTTCTTTAGTTCTCTACCCCTATCTTTTTCTATGTTTTACATGCCTGTAGGCAGGATTTTGTGCCTGCCCAAGCTGTAATTGCCCTAGACAATGTCCGAAAAAGTCTGACTTTGGAGTTTCTGGAAATTCTTACAACACATTATGCAGAAATAATTGGAGCTTTGAAAATATCCTGAGCTATAAAGGTTGAGGAGTCTGAGGTCATAAAAAATGTTGGAAAAAGACCCAAACTAACCATGCCACTGAGTAAGTGGCCCTAGACCATGTCAAGAAGAGACTGTTGGATGTGTTGGGGGTTTCTGAAGACTCCTACACTGCAGAATGAAGAAATAGGAACGTTAGAAATATACTGGGCTTCCAAGTTCAAGGGGTCTGAGGTTAAAGAACAGTATTGGAAAAAAAGACACAAACTTACTATGCCACTGTGGAACACTTCATTTATGTTCCCCACACTCCTCTGTTTCCAAGACCTGCAGCCCTGGTTATAATCTCATACATTATATTTAGGAGTCTATGGAGGGGCAAACAGGGATGCTGCGAAGGTTCTTGATGTCCACCATATAAACTGATGTCATTGGTTGTCAGCACACTGATAGCTGTAAGGTTGTAAGGGTGCACAATGAAAACCTGTGGCTTTGCATAACTAAAAGGCAGGCTTCATCCACCGGCTGGCTTGTATATACTTTTTAGGCAATTTTTAGGCATTTTGTCTGGGCACCCCTGAAGAAAGCTGAAGGAAATGGGAGGAGGTGTAACTTGTCTAGAGGGTGAAGGAATCCCAACCCTCTAAAAGAGGGAAAGGAACCATACTTGTTAACTTCCAAACTTGTTAACTTATAAATTAGGTTTCCTGTGGGAAAAAAAACCACAAAAATAATTAAAAAAAGTAATGAGACTAATAAGTGGTGTTTTATTTGGTACAAGAACATGTCCAGGTTAGTTGACAGGAACTTTGTAACCTTCAACACCCATTTTAAGCCCGCAGTCTTTTGCCAAAATCTCAGGGTAATGAAAGATTTCAATTTATTTTCTCCCAATTTATAATGCATAAAACAAAGCAAATCATTGCATCTATTTTTTTGTCTTTGTTTCTATATATGTCTTTTCATTCGCCAGGGGCTGTTTATGAATGACAGTTAGGAGCCGTTTTATTTTTATCTTTTGAATGTTATTTGTCCCTGATAGTAGAAACAAACAGCGATAATCAAACTTCTTTTATGTTGACTTGTAATGATTTGCTGATCCAAAGTTAAGTAGACCTTTTTTTTTTCTACCTGAGATGATTGTCTGTGACAAGGTGAATGTAAACATTGTAGCTAATATCCTTTGAAAGAAAGCAATGTACTTCCATGTCTGGTATAGATAGCAGTAAAAGACAAATATATCCTTTGATATTGCGCAGAAATTCTAAGATAAATGTTAAGAGCCTTTCAGATCCTTCCATTAGAAGAGGCAATGTTTTATAAACAATGGTGTTTTTTATATCTTTATTGATCGCACAACATAACCTCGGTGCAATATCAGGAATAATAAAAAGAGCAATTCTTTTTTTTAGAAGAAAAAGACATGGTTATAGAGTTTTCATGGCCTAAATATTCAAATATATGGAAATATGAAAGAAGTCAGGACCTCTGTGTGTGGCAATCCTTTTCTTCATCGTGTCAAAGGTAGCGTTGTTCAAGGTGGGGCCACCTTCCACGGTCACCCCATAATGTCAAAATGGTATCCAAACCCAAGAACAACTGTGTAAGGCTACAAGTATTGATATGCGGTGGTTGCACTAGTTATTTTTATTCATCCCCCCCAACCCACATATTTTTATCTGGCGATCCTGCCAGTAACACACTTCCTGTCCTAGGGTGACAACACTCTCTCACCCTAATGTATATGCAAGGTTGGCCAAATCTGCATAGCCACAGTTAGAAACTGAGACCAGATTATATATAGAAAATTAAATTAATAGTGAAACAAAAGTCATCCACACACCAGCAAACAGGAAACAAGCAAACGTGAAGATACAAGTGAACTACAACCATATAACCAAAATGCCTAACTAAGTAACAGTAAGCAATATACTATATATAAATAAATAAATATATAACCTCCTCCACTACAAACCCCTCAAAAAATCACACTTTCTCCCTAGAAAGTTCACTAATAAAACTCCTGAAACTTGTACAGGAGCCATGTTTGGAGCTGGAATCTCTATGTTTTAATGTAAGTTGCTATTAAATTTTCCCTATGCTTTGAATATCGGTCTTGAGACCCTTCTTGTCTTTCTGAGGACCTTGGAAAATTACCTTTCAAGAGAGAATGGAGGATTTCTGATCCATAGTATTGATAAGCTGATTAATACCTACAGAGGGTAATAGTATTTAGCACTATTGGGTGCTGGTTCATGGTGTGTACACAGTGTTGCAGTGATCACAGAGTGTTCACAGTTTATAATTTGTGTTACATGTGCACTATAAGGAATTACTTTTATTACTATTTATAATTTTTTTTTTTTTACACATTTTTTGGAGTGGTTTGTAATTTGCACTGAGTGATTATTCTTTTGTATAAAGGTAATGCACTAGAGTATTTATTTCTTTATTTTGAGGTTTCTGCTGGATGAAATAGGAGTCAATCCTTCTTATTGGATGAAAAAGTTTAAATATTTGGGACTTTTGGACACTTTTGGGATTTTTGACATTTTTGGGATTTTTGAGATTTTTATTGGACACTTTATGGTTTAATTTTTTTAATTTTTAATTTTTTTTTTTTATATTTTAGTACACCACAAAAAGGTTATATTATTAATATACCATATATATCAATTTCAATGTAAGTGACAAATGGAATCATAAAGTGCTTATGTGAATAAAAGTGTATGATACAATATTTGAGTGACATATACCCTGTAAACATCTGATCATATAAAATCATAGAATCATAAAAGTTCTAAAAATCTGAACTTAAATAGTGAATATAAATATATATAGTCCGTGGCACTACAAGTCACAGACAGGGGCGGACTGACCATTTAGAAACTCGGGCACTGCCCGAGGGCCCGAAGTCAGTAGGAGGCCCCATGAGATGCCCCTGGTACCTTTTTCATAGGCTTTTTGGAGTTTGGGCAAGGACACAGGGGCCCCATGATCCCCTATTGCCCGGGGGCCCCATGAGTTGTCAGTCCACCCCTGGTCACAGAAGTGCCAAATAGTACATGTATGCTTATCAGCAATTGGCGTGGAATGGGCGGTAACGTGGGCAATGGTACGGTGGCCAGGAGTGGGAGCGGGTTTCGCTTTATTTTCTAACATAGCTGTGTAGAATTGTTGTGTGGAGAATGGTATTAAGAAGAGCTAAGGGAGTCTGAACAGAAATGGAGCACATATTGTCATTTCAACTACTGCAGTACCATCAGAGCTTCTCCCCCTAGGAGGATCCTTTGCTGGTTTTGCATAGCCCTGACCCTGGAGAAGTCCGGTCCCTATTTATGGCTCCCTGAGACCCCCCATAAGGATCAACATGTAGCGTTCTGGTGAGCGCACATCCATATAAGGTGGTGGATTCCCATTGGATCATGAGCACTCTCAAGCATCCAGCTGGTATTGCTGCACTTTGTAGTTCCACAATCATTGCTGTGACCGGTAGTGCCACGGACTATTTATTATCGCTATTATTGCTGATAAGCACACACGTACCACTTGGCACTTCTGTGATCTGTAGTGTCATGGACTATATATATTTATATTCACTATAAATTCACATTTTTAGAACTTTTATGATAGAAGTCGCCTTGGAGTAGTACAGGAACCTTTTCTAAAGTCGGAGCCAGGGGCGGACTGACCATTTGGAAACTCGGCACTGCCCGAGGGCCCGGGGTCAGTAGGAGGCCCCATGAGATGCCCCTGGTACCTTTTTCATAGGCTTTTTTGAGTTTGGGCAAGGACACAGGGGCCCCATGATCCCCTATTGCCCGGGGGCCCCATGAGTTGTCAGTCCGCCCCTGGTTGGAGCGACTTCAGTAGTGCTAAGTAAGGTGGCTCTCATTGACAAACATGGGATTTCACATGTCATGCGACCTGGGGGTCTCACAAGTCGGATCCCAAGGCACAGCAATGTGAATCGAGCCTAATACAGACAAAAAAAGTAAACTAATGCAGCCAACCACATCTATTGATCAGTATGCTTCAATATATTCCATTGTAGGTTTTGGGTTTAATATCACTTTAACTATTTTGTACTAAATCCCAGACCAAAAAAAAAAAAAAACACTTGTTTTTGCATATACTTTCAGCCAGTGGTCTCCGAACTGCGGCCCTTTGCTTGCCTTTTTCCGGCCCTTGAGGCACTTTTCCTCCCACTGACACCAACAGTGGGGCATAATTCTTGCTACTGACATCAGCAATGGGGCCCATTGACACCAACAATGGGGCCCTATTTCTCCTATTGACACCAACAACAGGGCACTATACCTCCCACTCAGTGGTGTATTTAGGTTTTGTACTGCCCTAGGCAACACAAAAATTGTCTGCCCCCACGGACACCGACCAACACAACCCCCCCTTCCCCCTCCCACGGAGAGAGCCTGACATTGACCAACAACACCCCTGCCCACCACCCAGGAGAACCTTCCACTACCCCCCCCCCCCCCCCCCCCGGTGATAGAAAGACACTAATCTTCATAACTCTGGACATCCCCGGGAACGAGAGTCAGGCTCTACATACACCATCAAGCAGCCTGCAGCCTCTTTCGGATCCCACCTGGTTTCCATGGTACACGTGTCCCTTCTTTCATCCCTTCTTCTGGGGGGAGGTGCTGCCCCCCTGAAAAATTCTGCCCTAGGCAAGTGCCTTTTTTTGCCTTGTGGTAAATATGCTCCTGCTCCCACTGACACCAATGATGAGGCACTCACACTGATACCAACAACAGGGCACTATACCTGCCACTGACACCAATGATGAAGCACTCCCACTGACACCAACGACAGGGCACTATACCTCACACTGACACCAATGATGAGGCACTCCCACTGACACAAACAACAGAGCACTATACCTCCCACTGACACCGACAGAGCACTATACCTCCCACTGACGCCAGCAATGAGGCACTCCCACTGACACCAACAACAGGGCACTATACCTCCCACTGACACCAATGATGAGACACTCCCACTGACACCAACGACAGAGCACTATACCTCCCACTGACACCAGCAATGAGGCACTCCCACTGACACCAACAACAGGGCACTATACCTCCCACTGACACCAATGATGAGGCACTCACACTGACACCAATGACAGGGCACTATACCTTCCACTGACACCAATGATGAGGGACTCACACTGACACCAACAACAGGGCACTATACTTCCTACTGACACCAATGATGAGGCACTCCCACTGACACAAACAACAGGCCACTATACCTCCCACTGACACCAATGATGAGGGACTCACACTGACACCAACAACAGGGCACTATACTTCCCACTGTCACCAGTGATGAGGAACTCCCACTGACACCAACAACAGGGCACTATACCTCCCACTGACACCAATGATGAGGAAATCCCACTGACACCAACGATAGGGCACTATTCCTCCCACTGACACCAGCAATGGGGCACTATCCCTCCCACTGATACCAAAGATGCATTGTTTACTCCCACTGACGCCAGGACAATTTCAAATCCCAATGACCACAGGCTGGCCCCCCCCTAAAGTCTGGCCCTTTGGAGTTTGGAGACCCCCCGCTTTAAGCAATAAGATCAACTGAGGTCACAATTTAAATAAAAACATAAAATAAAGCAGAACTGTCCCAACCGTAGAATTATCCCCGCTGGATTGGACACTATCTCTGGGCACTATATATTAAACTATGTCTGTGCTGTAAATCAGCGACTGTGAATGAATAGTTACTGACTTGAGCATATTAAATTAACTCCAACTATATAAAAAAAGAAAAAAAAAAGTAAATTAACGCTGAACTCCAGACAGATATAAAAGACACAGATTGATGCAGATCATTATTCATTATTACATTTATTCTTTTAAATACAAGCAGCTTAAATATCTGAATTTGACTTAGTAACAGTGGCTTGTGCTCCCCACACAGCAGAGCTCAGACTGGGGGGTGGGCTGTGGGGAGGGGAGCAGAAAAAGTAGACAATCAGTTGTGCTGCCGTGCAAGGAGCATGCTGACAGGAGGAGAGAGCAGAGTGATAGAGAGATGAGCTCCTCAGTGCACTCCTTCTTTGTTCACTGTCCATTCACAGGTTGCGGGATGGATATAAGTGTAAAGGAGAGGAGGGTTTAGTTCTGCTGTAACATATTATAGGTGGGATGCAACAGGATTCTCCGTGCACAGCAAGAGATAAATGCTCATTATAGTTTTACTAAACCCACAACAGTAAAATCAGTCTGTATATGTAGTAAAGAATGCTTGCTATACTCACTGTGGAACCGAAGGGTTAATCCTCCGCATTGTGTAAAAAGGCTGTTTGATCCTGTCTTCTCTGATCCTCCCCTTCTTTTACTGTCCCCAATCCATCTGCTGATAGAACAGAGCCTTGGGGGCAAGCTACACATGCTCAGTTTAGTGTGTATTGCTAGATAGTTTTTTTTATTTCTTGGGAGAGTGCATGTGATCACCACAGGGCCAATCAGTACTGCCCATACAGAGGTCAGGGGTTCTGCATCCTCCTAGAGCAGAAAGAAAACTCTTCCGACAAGCTTTAACCAGTGCTCATCTGGACACTTATAGAAGTCACAAGACTCCTCTAACTGCTGATGAGAAAAGGTATTTAGAAGTTTATATTTACTAAAATAATTGCATTTCCATGTTCTGTGTACTATGGGAGACCGGATATAGTGAATGCAGGGTCCGGGAGACCAGATATAGTGGATGCAGGGTCCGGGGAGACCAGATCTGGTGAATGCAGGGTCCGGGGAGACCAGATATAGTGAATTCAGGGTCCGGGGAGACCAGATATAGTGAATGCAGGGTTCGGGGAGACCAGATCTAGTGAATGCAGGGTTCGGGGATACCAGATATAGTGAATGCAGGGTCCGGGGAGACCGGATATAGTGAATGCAGGGTCCTGGGAGACCAGATATAGTGAATGCAGGGTCCGGGGAGACCAGATCTAGTGAATGCAGGGTCCGGGGAGACCAGATCTAGTGAATGCAGGGTCCGGGGATACCAGATCTAGTGAATGCAGGGTCCGGGGAGACCAGATATAGTGAATGCAGGGCCCGGGGATACCAGATATAGTGAATGCAGAGCAAAAAAAATCAAGTCTCCAGGGCTGTGCTGTGTGGCAGATCTGTATAAGTTTCAGAACTGGATGAACAGAAACTCTGGGCAGGAAACACATTTCCCATATACTGCATGTATTTGATCTGCGTATGCCTGGAGTTCAGCTCTAAATCCAGTGTTCCTATATTATCTATGCTATTTATAAGCTATACATTCACCGCGATGCATTATTTATGAAAACAAGCGCACGTTGTATGCCACTCTATCACATTTTATATCAGAAGAGATAATGCGGGGAAAGGCGTGTAGATATTTTCGCCGTTGTTACCCAGGGCAGGATATGAAGCCGATCATATCAGCGGATTATCTCCCTGCCTAGCTCTTCCCAGGGTCACTTAATAAGGGAACACAGCGTTTTCTTTGCTGAAAATCAGCTTTAAGGAAATTGCACCTGAATGGTATTGTGTTCTTTTGTGTCTCCATCACAAGCAAGAAACATCATTATATGGGAGCCCGAGATACTCTACTCCACCCAAGATGGAGGGACAAACATATTCTATTATTTCTTTTCAAGCTAGATAAATAGTATCTGGCCGCGGTCTTATAAACGACCCAGGTCACCCCAGGGCACTCCTCTGACAGTGTAACAGTGAGACATAATTCTCCTTCAATCCAGCCGCCAGATATATATCTTTCTTTCTCCAAGCAGCGTCCATGTATCATATCCCCCATAAAAATACCGGCAATAAATACAAGGAATAAATACAGTCATGTATATTACCCCAACACATTCTTCTTTAACCACTTGCCTGCTGGGCACTTTCACCCCCTTCCTGCCCAGGCCAATTTTCAGCTTTCAGCACTGTTGCACTTTGAATGACAAATGTGCGGTCATGCAACACTGTACCCAAACAACATTTTTAACATTTTTTTTGGACAGATAGAACATTCTTTTGGTGGCATTTAATCACCACTGGGGATTTGTATTGTTTGCTAAACAAACTAAAAAAGACTGAACATTTTGAAAAAAAAGTTTTTTCTTAGTTTCTGTTATAAAATGTTGTAAATAAGTAATTGTTCTCCTTCAATGAGGTGCACTAATGAGGCTGCGGTGATGGGCACTGATGGGCACTGATGGGTGGCACTGGTGGGCATTGACAGGCATCACTGATGGGCACTGAAAGACAGCAGTCATATATGGCACTGATAGGTGGCATTGATGGGCACTGACAGGTGGCATTTATGGGCACTGACAGATAGCACAGATGGGGCTACACTGATCATCAGGGCACTGATAGGCAGCACTGAAAGGCAGCTCTGATGAGCACTGATATGTGGCATTGATGTTAACTGATGGGCACTGGTATGTTGCATTGATGGGCACTGACAGGTGACAATTATGGACACTGATAGGTGGCACCGATGATCAGTTCCCTGATGATCAGTGTACATGTCCCCTCTGAAGAATGTCGATTACCGGCTGCCGATAACCAGTATTTCCTGTTTACATCTGATCAGCTGTGATTGGACACAGCTGATCACATGATAGAGCCTACGTTGGCTACCTCCTACCCCAAGCTGTTTCAAGTTGCTGTTCATCAAGGTCCCAGTCCTGCACCTGCCCAGTCTCATGAACCTGCAGATTTGTGTGCTCAACAATGGCTGTGAACTGACATCACCTATTGGTTTCAATGTCCCAGCCATTGTCAGTGATCCATCCTCTCCCCTGCAGTAGCTGCTCACTCACACAAGGCAAGCTGGGGCTGCAGGACCACATGACCTGATAAGAGTGGCTTAAAAAGGTAAGTACACAGATCTTTTTTATACAGGTTACACAGAATAGGTAGGAGGAGGGGGCAGGGGATATTTTTAGGAATAGATATACAGTGTTTAAAGCTTTCCACTCTAAGGACTTAATAAAATAATGATAAAAAGGGGGTGCTCTTCTGAAAAACTGGTGCTGTATATTGTGATATGCCAGGTGTTTATTAATGCAGATTTGTGTGGTTGTAAACGCTCACATATACCGAGTGAAGTGACTGGGCTCAGGTGATACACAGATATGAAACAAATTCTCCTACATAAGTTGTACCTGTTTTCTGTAGCGTTTTTCTTCTTTACAACACTTCAATATGCCGAGCAATCAGAAAGCAGTAAGCAGGGAGCTGAAGTTAGACCGACCCTACATGGGTCGATTTTCGAACGATTTTTCGTTCAAAAAGCAGACCTAAGAATAATCGGCCGATTTTTTCTCTCTTAGTGGGACAATGGCACCATTTCATTTATCGTGCATGCTGTACAATTCGTAAAAAGTGACCGGTTTTCCAAATCATTGGTGGCACCATCGGATTACAGAGCGAATTATGTTTTTGAATTTCGAACGAAAAATCGTTCGGAATTCAACCCATGTAGGGCCGGTCTAACTTCAGGTCCCTGCACACTGCTTTCTGAGAGCTCAGCAAAAAGCTTTACATTGGTTGGAGGGAATGGGCACTCCATCCTTCAAACAGCACACAGGAACAGAACTGAGGCTGTCAATCACATGCTGTGTGCTGGAGATCCCTCCCCTGTCACCTTTTTTATCTCTTGGTTTCAGGAAAACTTGCCAGACATGAATCTTGCAGATGGCAGAGGAATGAGGCAGCAGATAGAAATGACACTTTGTACCATTGATTTAAACAAGTGCACACTATAGAGGGATATGCTTTGTTCATATTTTAAACTCATGCAGACTCCACCTCCACAACATCGCCAAAATACTCACGTTACTAACCCCAGAAACCACTAAACAGCTCATCCACTCCCTCATCATATCACGACTCGACTACTGCAACTCCCTCCTCACTGGCCTGCCTCGCCGCTGGCTATCCCCGCTTCAGTCGATCCTGAATACGGCTGCCAGACTCATTCACCTTTCCAACCGCTCCGTTTCCGCCACCCCCCTCTGCCAATCCCTCCACTGGCTTCCGATTGCGCAACGGATCAAATTCAAAATCCTAACACTGACGTACAAAGCCGTCCACCATACTGCCCCGAACTACATCACTGACCTAATATCCAAGTACCACCCAGCACGCACACTCCGCTCCTCGCAAGACCTTCTTCTCTCTAGTTCCCTGGTCTCCTCCTCCCATGCCCGCCTCCAGGACTTCTCCAGGGTGTCACCCATCCTCTGGAACTCCCTGCCCCAACCCATCAGATTATCACCTACTCTCCTCTCCTTTAGGCGCACCCTGAAAACCCATCTCTTCAGGGAAGCCTACCCCACCCCCTGCTAACTTGCCGACCTCCTCCACTCTTCCTACCACCCCATCCCCCACAGCTATCTCCTCCTGTACCACCATCCCCTCCCTCCTAGATTGTAAGCTCCAAAGAGCAGGGCCCTCAATCCCCTCATGTTTTGCATTGTATTGTTATTGTTCTGTCACATGTTCTGTCCCCCTCTGTAATGTACAGCGCTGAGCGAACTATTGGCGCTTTATAAATACTGTATAATAATAATAATATCAGAGGTTTATGAAGTGAAACCCATGTGTGGTTTTCTTTGACACATCCTGCAAGATTTTGGGTGCAGCTACTCCTTGAATAGGATCACTACGTTTGAATTGGCAAAGATTACATGAATCAAGAAAAGGCTGCTGTCTTCATGACCATTCCCCTATAACTACGGCCTTTCTAAAATAGCCTCCCTCACCTCTTCATAGCAATATCTGCTAGAATACAGGTACCCTTTTTTTTCAGACGTCTTCATTAGGACATGACTGTTATCTGCTTAATGTTGTCCAAAATCAGCTTTAAGCGATAAAACTGCAATTACAATACAAATGGCAGTTTTGTGTTTTGTAAGTGACAATGACCTGAATAATCACACCTCTTGAAAAGGCTTTGAAGGGAAAGATAAAAGGTTTTTGGCAGCAATCGGGTAAAGGTAATACTAGTTATGAAGTGCTGAAGGTTCTAGGCCAGGCAAGGTTTTGCATACTGATGTGCTAAGTGTTGTATAAATGAAAAGAAGGGAAAAAAAACAATTGAAAAAAAAAACAAATGACACCGTTTGTAAAGGAGTTTGTAAGTATGCTGAAAATGGACTCATGAAGTAAGAAACTTAGAACTTTAAAGAATTATTTACCCTATTAAGCTAAAAACATATTTAAAATAGCAATCGGCATACAGCACACTATACTGCCAAAAGTATTGGGCCAGCCCTCCAAATCATTGGATTCAGGTGTTCCAATCCCGTCCATGGCCACAGGTGTATAAAATCATCACCTAGGCATGCAGACTGCTTCTACAAACATTGGTGAAAGAATGGGTCGCTCTCAGGAGCTCAGTGAGTCCAAGCGTGGTCCCGTGATAGGTGGCCACCTGAGCAATAAATCCATTCGTGACATTTCCTGGCTACTAAATATTCCACGCTCAACTGTTAGTGGGATTATAACAAAGTGGAAGCAGCTGGGAACAACAGCAACTCAGCCACCAAGTGGTAGGCCACGTCACATGACAGAGCGTGGTCAGCACATGCTGAAGCGCACAGTGTGCAGAAGTCACCAACTGTCTGCATAGTAAATAGCTAAAGACCTCCAAACTTGGTGTGGCCTTCAGATTAGCACAACAACAGTGCGTAGAGAGCTTCCCATTCCATGGCCGAGCAGCTGCATCCAAGCCTTACATCACCAAGTGCATTGCAAAGTGTCGGATGCTGTGGTGTAAAGCACACCGCCACTGGACTCTAGAGCAGTGAAGACGTGTTCTCTGGAGTGACGAATCACACTTCTCTGTCTGGCAATCCGATGGACATGTCTGGGTTTGCCAGCAGAATGGTACTTGCTTGACTGCATTGTGGGGCAAGTGTAAAGTTTGATGGAGGGGGGATTATGGTGCGGGGTTGTTTTTCAGGGGTTGGGCTTGGCCCCCTATATGACTAGTGCACAAAACAAGGACCATAAGAAATTAATGAGGATCTGAATTCTTTATGCCTCATTAACCCCTTGGCATGTCTCCATCTGGCCCTTTAAGAGTAGACCATAGAGAAACCTGGAACTTTGAGAAGGTCACCCTGCCAGCATGAGGAAAAGGAAGGAGCAGCGTTCCAAAACGGTTCCAGGGACAGACACCGCTGAAGACTCAGGTGTGTAGGGTGGCCTCAGCCGCCATTCCAGCCATGTCCTCAGATGCGTTTCGCCCCACCCACCAGAGCTTGATCACAGAGGCGCTGCCTCTGTGATCAAGCCCTGGTGGGCAGGGGCAAAACACGTCCATGGTCGTGGCCAGAGCGGCGGCTGAGGCCATCCTACACACCTGACTCTAAGAGTTGGTCTTGAGTGGCATCCGTCCCTTCACTTTACCGGAATTGCTGACTCTTTAAGAGGTTCTGAAAGTTGGGAGGCGGAGTTCATGATCATGTGACAGATGTGATTGGCTGTTGCAGCCATTACATGATTGAAAAGCCCATCCCTGCTCCTGATTGTCAACAGTGATTGGGAACTGTCAGTGATAGCTCGGTTATTGTGCTGAGAGCTACTAATGAGCATGCTCTCAGCGCAGAACAGTGGAACTTGCTGAGACATATATGTGTTAATACGCATCCGCATGCAGTGGTATATGTGCCTCACACTGATAGGAAGAGGTTTAATGTGTCTAAATGCAAGCAGGGTAATTTCTTGAATTTGGCTTGGTATTAGTCTCTTGCACAGGGGTGTACAATAGAGCTCAGTCTGGGAGATGGAGAAGCTGCTCAAAGAGCCAATCAGTTGCTCATGTGCTAACAAGGAGAAGTTGATAGGAGGATAGAGGAGAGTGACTGAGAAAAGAGCTTATCAGGCAGCTGTCTAGTCACAAGCTGGGAGAGGGAAAAGACCTATAACTGAACATTGAAGCCCAACGCCAGGCAAAAAAAAAGCTTTCCAATGTAGTGAGGCTGTCTAGGGAGCAGGAGGAAGGAGATATACTTCCCTGATCCTCCAGTCCTCCCCGCACAAGACCAATACCTGTGGCTCCTGCCTCCCCCCCCCCCCCCCCAGTCTAGTGGTCCTGTGGAGTGTTCATGATGTTATCAAGCCCATAGACCTGCTTTGGTTGTGAGGACCTCTGGAACAGTCCACTGCTCGATTGTGGGGGAGCGCTGTTTGCCTCCGGAGTAGAGATCAGGTCCGTATAAACTTTCTCATTGACCAAGGACAACATGAGCCGTTAACCCTTGCAAATCGGGCACAGTACCCGGAGTTAGGCTTTAACTGCAGCAGATAAAAATCAGATCCTATTAGGTAAGGTTGTACTCCGTGAAGGACCAACATGAAGTTTGGAAGGGTAGAGCTGATCTCGTTTTTTACATAGAAGATCAGGATTTACATATGAACTAAATTGCCTTAGCTGCTGTCAGGTTTTTATTACATCTGTGTTATAATTTGGGAGATTTCTCAGGGCAGAGGGCACAGAGAAAACAAAAATTTTGATATTACTTTTATTGCTTTCCATGCCTTCCTGTCCTGGGGACAACTCCTCCTATTTTTTTTTTGCTGCCTTTGTAAGAAGAGGAAGTAAGGGAAAATCTCCCCAATGGGGTCATAGTCAGGAATATTCGTCTAATAGAAATATTACCACTTTTAACTTTATCCAATACTATAAAAATAAAAAATTTAGGTCCTGTTCAGGGGCGGACTGACAACTCATGGGGCCCCCGGGCAATAGGGGATCATGGAGCCCCTGTGTCCTTGCCCAAACTCAAAAAAGCCTATGAAAAAGGTACCAGGGGCATCTCATGGGACCCCCTACTGACCCTGGGCCCTCGGGCAGTGCCCGAGTTTCCAAATGATCAGTCCGCCCCTGGTCCTGTTCACTCTATGTTGCCTTGATCACACTGCAATGTTGCCTTAAGGTAGGTTCCAGTGCATTGTGGAAAAATACACACAAGCTGCTTATCTGCAATGCATTGGAGCTCACCTGAAGTCACTGTTTTTTTTTTGCTTTGCATTGGAGTGAATGAAATGTTACTTTGACAATTCAATGAAGTAAATAAAGCCCGCACCAATGTTTTCTTATAGACAAGCGGCTTGCATTCAACGAAAATTTCTCAATGGGACCGGTCGTGTTTGGCAGGCAGTGGTTTTGTTTTTGTGTGGGTCGGCATTCATCGTGATTGATGCTGGATTCACATTGGGGAAAATGTTTCTGTTTATATATGTATTTTTAATGAAGGACAGTCAATAATTGTCTTTGTGTTTCTGTTTACTTATGAATTTTTTTGGTCAATGGGTATGGCTACTATGTACCTCATACTCATTCACATAGGTGGGGGACTGGGACCCCTTGTTAAAGGGGACTTTCATATTTCGATAAGTCACCCTCCCCCCGCACCCGCACAACCACCGGGCCAGGGTTGTGGGGGAGAGGCCCTTGTTCTCATCAACATGGGGATCAAGTACTTTGGGGGGAGCCCACATCCTCCTCCAAAGCACCCCCACATGTTGAGGGCATGTGGCCTGGTATGGTTCAGAAAGGGGGCACTCGCTCATCCCCACCTTTTCCTGGCCTGCTGGGCTGCATGCTTTGATAAGGGTCTGGTATGGACCTTGGGGGGACCCCACGCCATTTAAAATGAAAAAAAAAAATTGTCATGGGGTTCCCCTTAAAATCCATACCTGACCTAAGGGTGTGATATGGATTTTGAGGGGAGACCCTACAGCATTTTTGTTTTATTTTGGCTTGGGGTTCCTCTCAAAGTCCATACCAGACCCAATGGGCCTGATAAGGATTGGGGTGGACAGCCAATCTGTTTCTTTTATTTTTTAACCACTTGCCCTCTGGAGGATTTACCCCCCTTCATGAGTAGGCCATTTTTTGCGATACGACGCTGCGTTACTTTAACTGACAATTGCGCGGTCATGCAGCACTACACCCAAATGAAATGTATGTCCTTTTTCCCCCACAAATGGAGCTTTCTTTTGGTGGTATTTACTCGCCTCTACGGTTTCTATTTTGTGCTCTATGAAAAAACAAAGACCGTCAATTTTGAGAAAGAAACATTATTTTTGACTTTTGCTGTTAAACATGTCCAGTAAAAAAATGTTAAAAATCAAATATCATCATAAATTTTGGCCAAAATGTATTCTGCTACATGTCTTTGCTAAAAAAAATAATCCCAATACGTGTAAATTAATTGGTTTACGTGAAAGTTATAGCGTCTACAAATGGAGGTATAGATACTGGAATTTTATTTTATTTTTTTATACTTGTAATGGCGGCGACCAGCGACTTATAGCGGGATTGCTACTGCCATTCTGACACTGGGGGGGGGGAACTGACTAACTGTCACTGGCATCCCCAGTGACACCAATACAGTAATCAGTGCTAATATAAAGTACTGACACTGTACTAATAAAACTGAGCAGGAAGGGGTTAACATCTGGGGCGATGAAAGCGTTAACTGTGTGTTTTGTACTGTGTAAGCACATTGCTATGCAGAGAAATAAAACGCAATGTGCAGGAGCTGACAGGTGAGAGATCTGTGTTGTTTACATATAGGTTTCTCCCTCGTTGGTGATACACGGCGATTGCGGGGGAATTGACAGGTGTGGCCGCCAATGGCGGGTACCCGTGCCCATATATATACATGATTTTGCACAGCCCTGCCACCCTGTAGCAGTATTTCTGCTATAGAGCTGTGGGAAAGTGGTTAATACCAGCACTTATTTTGTTTACATTCTGCTGTCAGTAGGGAATCCTGCTGACAACAGATGGGTCATGGTTGTTAAGGACGTGGTGGCCGCCTGCTCCTTAACAACCAGCTATTCACAAAGAATCTGAATTAAACAAATGAATCTAATGCATTTGCTAATTTCATTATAATTTTTTTTTTTTGATTCACTGACATTTGTTACTATTTCCATTTGGAAACTTGGATACATCTGCATCTTCAAAAATCACATTTTTGTCCGAAAAACAAATCATAACAAAACACACGTCTACTGGTGGCTGTGCCATTTCATATTAGGTTTTAACTTGGTGTCATCTGTAGTAACCACTTTGAGCACTCACCAATAATTTAAAGTTTAAGTAGGATTGCATCTTCTATTTGGACCTTACCGATGAGTGATACACACAATTCTGCCAAACTCCTGGGAACCATGCAAGTCCAACCTTTGGCAGTCATGGAAAGGAACCATAAAACAAGCAAGGTTCATTTGTTAACCATTTTTCTAGAGGCTTTTACAAATTTCTGCTCTTCGTTTGAAAACTCTGCAATGCTTTTCCCCGCAGAATTGAATTTAATATTGTCAACATGATGTTTTTTCCCTTTTCTTTATTTATGCCATATTGGTAAGACGTGCGGCAGAACATGTGCCAGCATTTACAAGAACTCTGAATTGCTTTCGGCATCACTCAGTTTTGCAAATAAATCTCGAAATGCAGTCTACCAGTGCGGTGTTTGAGGTGTATACTACAGACGGGAGGAAGAGTGTTCTCTTATAAATCCTCCATGCGTACATTATTTATTCCCAAAATGATAATCAGTTGATTGTTCAGAAACCAAGACAAAAGGAAAATAAAACATGATAAAGTAGTTTCACTTTGCTGTCGGCTTTGTACCATACGTTCCAACTTTCTTAGAGGGACTTTTTTTTATTGCTGTAAAAAGACACATCTTTTCTCCATAATGCCTTTATTATTTGCGTAGAATATAGCACCTACCAAGGTCACAATGGAACAAAAAAAAAATAACACCTTTATTATTTTACATAGAAAATAGCAATTACCAAGGTCAAAATGGAACAAAAAAAGAAAAACCATCACAAACTGGTAAATGGGCAGCACAGTGGCTAAATGGTTAGCACTTCCACCTGCCAGTACTAGGGTCGTTGGTTCGAACCCCAACCACGGCACCATCTGCCTAGAGTTTGCATGTTCTCCATGTGCCTGTGTGGGTTTCCTCCGGGTACTCTGGTTTCCTCCCACACTCCAAAGACATGCTGGTAGGTTAATTGGATCCTGTCTAAATTGTCCCTAGTATGTGTATGTATGAATGTGTTAGGGACCTTAGATTGTACACCCCTTGAGGGTTAGGGACTGATGTGAATGTACAATATATATGTGTAAAGCGCTGCGTAAAATTGACGGCGCTATATAAGTACCTGAAATAAATAAATAAATAAAATGCATGTTAAATGCCAGCAAAAAACTTGCCCTTTGCAAGAAAAATAAATGGGTTGAGGTAATAGCACTGCTTTTTTCCTTCATACTATGACCAACCAAAGAAAAGGAGAGTTAGATCATTTTATGTAACACATAGGTGGTGCACTTTCATAGGTTTTTGACCATTGTAATATGGAGCTCACAGTTACTAATAGTTGATAGGGTCAATGAGCAAAAAATTTGATAGTCACCAATAAACTATCATTAAATGCTCAGTAGCATTAAGTTAGTGGCTTGGCCTTGATTAGGCTATTCCTATCTTATACACATTTATAAATGAGGCTTAGTGTAATTAAAGCCTCCATGGAGTCGTTTCATAGCTAGTTTAGCCCACAGTATGGCTGCCTTAATGTGAACAAGGACTTTGCCCATTCAGTACAATGCAGCAAATTCACTTGATAACTGCCCCCAGGCAACACTGCTGGTACCCACTTAGTTGTTCTCTCCACCACCAAGTAAGATGCAATATCTGATGCTACCCAGGTACAGGAGAAAATGTATTCCTTTCCTGTTTTTCCAAGCAGTTAATTGCAAGGTCTGAGCATTGGAGTCAGGAAATGGTCTACTCATGTGTAAACTCTGACCATACGTAAGCCACCACCAAACACAAAGCCTTTTATTTGGCTTCATTGGGTGAACCGGTAGTGTTGGGGAAGCACAGAATATCTAATATTAAAACTTTTCTTTTTATACAGTTTGAATGCAATAGAAGTCTAGGATGCATCACTAGAGGGATCACCAGCAGGAGGAAGAAGGCCCCCAATTCCTCTTTATAGATCTTTAGTTATCCCTCCATATAGATCTTTAGAAGGGTCACCTGCAGGAGAAATAATGCCTTGTACCCCCTATATAGATCTTTAGTTATCACTAGAGAGATCACCAGCAAGAGGAAGGAGGTCCTGATTCACCTATATAGATCTTTAGTTATCACTGGAGGGATCACCAGCAGGAGGAAGGAGATCCTGATTACCATATTAGTCCTGATTTACCATATTCTTTAGTTATCACTAGAGGGAATACCAACAGGAGGAAACAGGCCTGTTTCACCTATATAGATCTTTAGTTTTCACTAAAAAAATCACCAGCAGGAGGACGGAGATCTCAATTCTTCTATATGGATATTTAACTATCACTAGAGGCATCACCAACAGTAGGAAGAATGTCCTGCATCCCCTATATAGATCTTAAGCCTGGGTTCACACTATGTGGTGTGGGACATCGCATGTAATTCGCACAGGAATTGCACCACATTCCTGTGCCAATTACATGCAAATGTCTGTGTGGTGCGATTTGAGCCATACATTTTGTATGCCTCAAATCACATTGCATCCGCACCAAAAAGATGCAGGACCCTTTTTTAAATCATCATCTGAATCGCATCGCATGGGTGTTCTCACCCATGCAATGCGACTTATGGCAATCGCATTGCGTTTTGCAATCTGTTTCAGGGTGTCATTAATTTATCAATGACATCGGCACCAGATCGCATGTTCGTAATGTGATTGCAGTGCGGTGCGGGAAACGCACATGATTTGCAGCGTTTTCCGCTGCACATTGGTGTGAACCCGGGCTTAGTGCTCATTAGAGGGGTCACCAGCAGGAGGAAGAAGGTCCTGATTCCCCTATACAGATCTTTAGTTAGACCTCATTTAGAATACTGTGTGCAGTTCTGGAGAGCTCACATACAAAAAAGATATTGATAAGAGATGGGCAACAAAAATGATGAAAGGTCTGAGGGATAAAACATGTCAGGAACTTAATATGCACATTCTTGAGTGATGGGAGAAAATGAAAACTTTATTTATAATGTGAATAAGGTACAGGAGGGTAGTATTTTAATTTTGAAGCTAAGATCAAGATCCGTGACCTCAAATTAGCAGTAGGAAACCTAAAAAGTTATGGAAAAAGCGGTTGATGCTTGGAATAGTCTTTCAGCAGAGGAAGTGCGTCAGTCAACATTAAGTGGTTTCAAAAATGCTTAGGATAAACAAATCTCTGTAAACAGACATAAAAGTAAAAAAAAAATAAAAACAAAAACTGGGCAGACTTGATGGACCACTTGGTCTTTTTCTGCTATCACCCATCTATGTTTTGTTTATGGATAGAGAAGAAAGGGGTTAAACCCCCTCTAAGTTTATTTTTGTCTGTGTTCTCCTTGGGGAAATGTCCTGGTGACCATTTTCATTGGGACCAAAAATGAGTGAAAATCAAACATTTTCCTTTGTCACCAGAACAGAAGAAGACTTTTTTGTGTGTTCTTCCAATGGAGGCACATACAGTATTCTGGTACCAACAGCCTCAGAGGAGATTTCCCTCACTTTGGAAACATTTCTTCTCACTTCCTCATGTCTATGGGACAGGAAATGAAGGGACATCTTCCCAATGGAACATCATCAAAAAAAGAAAGGAAAAACGAAATCCTTACCTACAGTATTCACAATGACATAAATTGTTTTAGATATATTTTAGGTGACCCTTGAACCTGATGTACAAGATCACTCAATATTGTTGTGTACAAGCAGTGCATTCTGGGACTTGTACTTCCTCAGTAGTTTAAGGGCTGTAAGCTGTCTGTGCTGCTTCTAAAGTCTTGTTGTGGGAGATATAACAGGAAACAATGTAATTGGGGCTCTGAAGCTCTTAAATGTCACGTCATAGGCTTGTATAATAATAGGTCATGGCAGTGATTCTCCTGTAACTCAGAAAACATTACTGAACTGGAAGTCCACTTGCTGTGCTCCTTTATAGGTGCCTTATTGTTAGAGGTCTGTCTGCCAGGTTTGATAAAATTTCTTCTCCTGTAAAGGTCACAGGAATTGCAGGTTTTAACCTTTCATTGAAAATGGTGGAAACAAATTATTTTCTTATGTTATGGTTTATGCTAGCAGAAGCGGCAAGTTAACACACAGATTTCAGCCTTCCAAAACAGAATAAAGCAGTTAAAGGGGATTTTAAGTTTCAGTCTAGTAATGGCGCACTTTTTTTGGGTAGAGCTTGGCAGGGAGAAACAGTATCCAGATTCTTACATACACTCATTGGCCTCTTTATTAGGTATACCTGTTCAATTGCTTGGTAACATATATTGCTAATCATCCAATCACATGGCAGCAACTTTAGGCATCTAGACATGGTGAAGACGACTTTCTGAAGTTCAAACTGAGCATCAGAATGAGAAAGAAATGGGATTTAAAGCGGAGCTCCACCCAAAAGGGGAAGTTCTGCTTTAAGCCTTTGTCCCCCGCTCCCCATTAAGGATTGGCACCTTTGGGGAGCGGGTACCCAAATTTGACAGGTACCCGCTCCCACTTCCGCTGCGATCACCTAGGCAATCGGAAGCAAAAGCCGTTCTACCCCCCTCCCTCCCCGTAGTCTTGTGGGACACGTGACAGGTCCCATAAGACTTCGGGACCATTCACAAAGCGGAGCGCAAACTGTCACAGCTGGGTGCCCACACTGAAGATGCCAGCGCCAGGGAGAGAAGACGAGGGACAGGTAAGTGGCTGTATTTTAACAGTCAGCAGCTACAGTTTTTGTAGCTGCTGACTTTTATTTTTTTTTCTAGGTGGCACTCCGCTTTAAGTGACTTCGAACGTGGCATGGTTGTTGGTGCCAGACAGGCTGGTCTGAGCATCTCAAAAACTGCTGATCTACTGTGATATTCAAGCACAACCATCTCTAGGGTTTACAAAGGAAGGTCCAAAAAAAGAAAAACTATCCAGTGAGCTGCAGTTGTGTGGACAAAAATGACTTGTTGATGTCAGAGGGCAGAGGAGAATGGGCAGACTGATTTGAGATGATACAAAGGCAACAGCAACTCAAATAACCACTCATTACAACCAAGGTATGCAGAATACCATCTTTGAATGCACAACACGTCGAACCTTGAAGTAGATGGCAACCGCAAGAGAAGACCACACCAGGTGCCACTCTTGTCAGCTAAGAACCGGAAACGGGGGCTACAACTCACACAGGCTCACCAAAATTGAACAATAGAAGATTGGAAAAATGTCGCCTGGTCTGATGAGTCTCGATTTAGGCTGCTACATTCAGATGGTAGGGTCAGAATTTAGCATAAATAACTTAAAAGCTTGGATCTATCCTGCCTTGTATCAATGATTCAGGCTGGCAGTGGTGGTGTAATGGTGTGGGAGATATTTTCTTGGCGCACTTTAAGCCTCTTAGTACCAACTGAGCATTGTTTCAACGTCAAGGACTACCTGAAAATTGTTGCTGACCATATCCATCCCTTTATGACTCCAGTGTCCCCATCTTCTGATGGCTCCTTCCAGCAGGATAATGCACCATGTCACAAAGCTCAGATCATCTCAAACTGGTTTCTTGAACATGCCAATGAGTTTACTGGACTCCAATGGCCTCCACAGTCACCAGATCTCAATCCAATAGAGCACCTTTGGGATGTGGGAGAACGGGAGATTTGCATCATAAATGTGCAGCCGACAAATCTGCAGCTACTGCGTGATGCTATCATGTCAATATGGACCACAATCTCTGAGGAATGTTTCCAAAACCTTCTTGAATCTATGCCATGAAGAATTAAGGCAGTTCTAAAGGCAAAAGGGGGTCCAACCCAGTACTAGCAAGGTGTATCTAATAAAATGGCCGGTGAGTGTATATTGCTTAAAGATTCTGAATACAAAAAATCTCCACCTGGTTTCCCAAGTAACCTAACTTACCGTAAGCAAAGTAATGGAGTCTTACTGTCTTGGCTGCTTCTTTTGGATTGGCCCTTTAACATTTCTTGCTTGCAATCTTTCTATGTAGTGATACAAAACTTGCATTTATAGATTTTGTCCTTGCAAAGGCAAAACATAGGTTTAATCAATTAGAGTGCTGTCACTTTGAACAGGCTGAATAAGGGAGGGTTCGACAGGTGTTCACATCATTTACAAGTTGATGCCCTTTGAACTTAGCCTTATGTCTACAAGGAGGATTTGAGTTTGTGCAGACTTCTTTGTGTTCAAGGGATCCCAGGAAAAAATACCCATCTAAGTGGGAAGTCTTTATGGGGCAAAACCAATAAAATTTTAATTCAAGCTTGAACAGTTCTCCATCCAGACTTGACGGAGGGATTAGTTAACAGTGGCTTCTCCAATGATCCAAGCCCCAAAAAAAGACATGGACTGTACAACATTGGTTTTTATTAGCCACAGCAGCATTTTCTGTTTAGTAACAAGTAACCATTCCCTAAACAACAGAAAACAAATAACTAACATAAATAACATAATATTTGGGAAGTGTTACTGGGAGGGGTCTGTGAGTGACTAACATTAAGATATTACTAAGATCCACCCTGTCACCATGTTTACCCCACTGACTCATGGATAAGGCCAAATTGTGAGCAAGCCCTCAACAGAATTACTAACAACCAGCCAAGGAATGCTGGTTGGGTTACTTCACCAGAAGAACATCTAAGGGTTATTGGTTGGGTTACATCACCAGATGAGATTGTATCAATTCCAGTTATTTCACACACTCCCGAAAGCCCAAAAACTGCAATGACTACCATCTGATTCTGTTTCTAACATTAACTGAGGGTAGGTATGTGGGACAATTTCTCCTTCATACCTTTGTGGATTGACTTCCCCACCAGCACAACAGTTCTTACCTCCCCAGTTCCTTTTTACTATCTGACCATTGATCACCAATCATGTAAGGCCTTGCACTCCAATACCACCACCTTGCAAACTTTTTTGCATGTACTCAAGCAATAATTTATTTGGTTTACTTTTTTGTATGCATCCATCTGAATGAAACATGAATTGGGAACAAAAGTCATGCTGGCATCTACCCATAGCTTGGAGTTGGCTCATGCAGTCACCTGCAAGATCTGCTAGTCCACAGTTGATTATACATTTGGGGATTTGATTGGTCAAGGCTGTCAAATCAAGCCTGATATTTGCCCCCTAAACACCTGCAGTATTAATTATATGTCCAATTCTACAGTTGTGATATTTACACAATTCTAACTAAAACAAATATATATCCATTCCCTTCTTAAAAGTAGTTATCAGAAAACTTAACTTCATGCATCAACCTGTCAAATCCTACATGGTGTGAATTTTCCGCAGTTGGCCGTATCATGCATCAGTATTTTTTGTGTATTGGCACCGTATGGCAATTTTTTGTTTTCATTTCCTCCTTATTTGAACTTCACTGACACCTTTTATCAGAACATATTAGTAGCTTTTAATGGTCCCATTGTTTATTGTTCAAGCAAGACTGGAGAAACCACTTAGTGCACTGGCCCATAACACTGCTCAGGGATAAAAAGCCAACATTGGGTCTCTATTGCAAGAACGAATGCAACCAATTATAGCTAGCCTGCACTAGAGAATATACATTGCCTGATGTCTTGACCTCAGTGGTGTCTGAGTGGCCTTCCCTAGAGATTTTTGTCATTAAGACCACTCTGCAGTGCATGAAGGCTCTGCAGTAACTATACATCACAGGATATTGAAGGAAAATGATGGCTGACAGTAAGGTTAAGAACTTTAAACAAACTCTGCAGTACACCATGAACGAAAAACCACAAGAAGAAAATTACACAATAGGCATGATTAAAGTGATCCTTTCAGTCTGACTTAATAGGAGTCAGAGCAAGCAGGTTATTTTTTATCTTAGAATTTTGCAGTTTTCATTTCTGAGTCAATCATGAAACTCTACACTTGGGGAAAAAAAAACACCAGACCATTTATAGAAACACCTGGATTTTAAAAAGTGTCATTACTGATTCATTATTGTTTTTGTTCTGTAGATATTGAGACAGGCTATATCTGTAATGTCCATAAAAAGGCCGCTAAATGTTAGGGTCTACACAACTAAATTCATAATGCATGTAAGCAGCATTGTAGCTGTGCAAAGTTCTTGGCCAGTACGTCACAAAAGGATAAAAGCTTAATTGCAGTAAACCTTGGGGCAGTGTTTAGAATGGCTGAAATTTTACCTCAAACTCTGTGTGGACTTCTGGTAAAACCTCCCTCAGTTTTCTGCTGAGAAACGCTACAGGTTCTGCATTCCAAGTATTTAACCCTTGGGGAATATTTCACCAAAACTGAAATTCCTTATGCAGAGGATGTCTAAAATTTGACTTGTATTGTCAGGACCTGGATCATCTGCTGGTGACACTGTCCTTCCCAGAGTGGGAGATTGTAATTCTGGCGTCCACCAGCAGTTTCCAGTAATTGGTCTCCACCTGATGCTGGCTGCTGGGAGGGAATTTAGTCTACTAGTACCTCTCGTGTCAGTGTTTTTATTTTTTTGCAGATGCTGCTAGCCGTTTATCCTTTTCCTGCTCTTGATCATGCTCTTTGCGTTGTACCTATACCCTGAATCCAGCTGCCTTGTTCTTGCTCCTCCTTGTTCCTGATCCCAGTTTTTGCTCCCCCTTCCTTTATGTTCTCTGCACCTCAAGTTTTACCCTTCTTTTCTGTGTTTCCCATTTATATACAATATTATTATTATACAGGATTTATATATTGCCAACAGTTTGCTCAGCACTTTACAATATAACGGGAGACAATACAGCAACAATAAAGTTCAATACAAGAGGGATAGGAGGGCCTGATCCTTGGAGCTTTCAATCTTGGAACCTATCTGAGCTCCTTATGTAGCTGATAATAGAGCGTATGTGATCACTTATAAAAAAGGGAAAAAAAGCTATATATCATTTTTTTTTAATATCTATACACCAGTGGTCTCAAAACTTTGGCTATCTATACACCAGTGGTCTCAAAACTGTGGCCCAGGGGCTGGATGTGGCCATTTGCTTGTCTTTATCTTGCTCATGGGGCACCATTCCACCAGCTGATACTAATGATGGGGCACCATTCCACCAACTGACACTAATGATGGGGCACCATTTAACCAACTGACACTAAGGATGGGCCACCATTCCACCAACTGATAGCAATGATGGGCCACCATTCCACCAACTGCTAGCAATGATAGGCAACCATTCCAGCAATCCTGATCCTTGGAGCTTACAATCTATTGTATATAGTTAGTTCGCTAGTTAAGCTTTCTTTCTTTGCTTAGTTAGGTATTTTGTCGCTAGGTTTTGGTTCACTTACATCTTTATGTTTGCTGTTTGCTGGTGTTTGGATGAATTTTGGTTTTAATGGAAATAAATCTTACTTAAAGCATACACACTCTGGTTTCAGTTTCCTAAGTGTACCCACGCAGATCTGGCCATCCCTGCTGCTGATTCCTTACATGTATCTTAGTGCAGAATTCTAGGTGGATCGGTGAGCCAATCACACAAGCAGGAAAGGACATTTTAGGGGCATGCTGTACACCAACGGGCCTCCAGGTTACCATATTGCACTGAATTTTAAAATTACAGCCGTTGCATATTTAATAGGAAAGGTAATTTTCAATAACGTTAATGTACAGAATGGCCTGTATAGCAATTGTAAATGTTATATTATATTTATTTTTTTTGCTATATTGTTTCCATGAAAGTGGAGTTACCCTTTAAATGGGCCCTTAATACTCTTTCAAGCTTGTGCAGAGGACACAATTACAAAAGTGCAGAACACAGAGAAGTGCTCTGTTGTCAGTAGCTCCTTTCTGCTAGTAGATAAAATTTAACCTGCCGTACTTTATAACACTCGAAGGACAGTTTGGCTCTATGCAGAGAAAGTTTCCTCAGTGTTTATCACAGTCAATGAAGTCTGATGCTAAGATTTACGTCTAGGGTCTGCTTGGCTCGTTCTTTATATTCTGTAGAGTACGGTCTGTCACTGCTGTTGTTTCTGAATAAGTCGAGGGGAACAATGACAAACTGTTGGCCTTGAAGAACATTTGTAGTTCATCTATTTTCATTGTGAAAAAAGAACATGTTTGATTTATAAAGGGAATCTGAGGATGCTCAATATTTGTCGCTTCTTCTGGACTTTACCCAGTAACCTTGAAGTAAAATATATTGTAATATACTAGATAAAGAAAACATTATAGGCTTGTTGGCCTTAGTGAGGCACAGCCAAGATCTGCACTCATGACCAGGTCTTGATTTTAGCTCCATGACCCCACCTTAGGCTCCTTTAAAAGGATTTGTAAAGGTTTTTAATCAGTTCTCGTTTTCTTTTTTTTTTAAGCTGAGCTTTGGGGAAAACAAAAAGTGCATTTTGCCCCTGCCCAAGGGTTAAATGTTAATTTATGCTCATTTATGACCCCTTCCTTACCATATACTCCCTTCCACAGGTTTCCTCCTTGCTGCCAGACTGGTCCCCGCAGCGTCCTATCCTCTATGTTCCAGCAGTCACATGCCCTCTGATTTTATTAATTATAATGCAGGGACGATGCATTGGTTATGAGGTGACAGACGGATAGTCCACAAGCTGGAGCATAGGGGAGTGGAGGATAATGCTGGCTGCTAAAGGACAATCCAAAAGGAAGAGCATAGGAAAGTAGAGAAGAGCACCTGTTGCCAAGTGAGTAGGGATCATGTAAGTAAAACAGTTTTCTACAGTCCCCGAGACCTAAATGAGTATATAAATTTTGCAGTTTTGGGGAACCTTCACTGCAAGGGAGAACTTTTATTTTCCCTGGAGACAGCTTTTAAGCATATCTAATGACACTATATATATATATATATATATATATATATATATATTGTGGGAACTCGCATCAAGTGGTAGAGCTTTTTTAAAGCACACAGCAACTTTTGTTTTTAAGGACTGTTTTATCCCACTTTTATTTAAAGCAAACAATTTCCCTCACAGGGGTTTTCAGCATGTCATTCTTCCAAAACCGACTTTTAGTCTCTTGGCTTATACATACAATCCTCCTCTGGCCTTCCACTTCAGGCTTACGTCTGTCTCCTACAGACTCTTTTCCAAATGGCTGTTTCGCACACAGCTGGCCACTAGCACACAGCTACTCTGGCTTCCACCTCTCCCAGGTGAAGCCCTCCTGACTCCAAGGCAGTGACCTCCTGTCTGCCAGGGTGGAGCCCAGAACCCTGGTCCTGACTCTAGAAGAGAGCCATGCACACCTGACCAATCAGTATCCTGGCTATTCCCAAAACCTGGTCCCAGGATTGGAGATTTCATCCCTCCCAAATCACTTTGAAATCTCCAGGCTTCAGGTCCCAAAATGGACTTTACAAAGATATGAGGAAAGTGAAAAGCCACTTTCCTCTGCATCAAACCAGTACCCTGGAGCCCCTCAACCTGCCTTGTTGAGAATCCCAGGTAAAATATCCTCTTTATATCGTGGCAGATTGCCACACTGTCACTATATATATATATATATATATATATATATATATATATATATATATATATATATTATTGGGACACCTGCCTTTACGCGCACATGAACTTTAATGGCATACCGGTCTTAGTCCATAGGGTTCAATATTGAGTTGGCCCACCCTTTACAGCTATAACAGCTTCAACTGTTCTGGGAAGGCTGTCCACAAGGTTTAGGAGGGTGTCTACGGGAATGTTTGACCATTCTTCAAGAAGCGCATATGTGAGGTCAGGCACTGATGTCGGGGGAGGAGGCCTGGCTCTCAGTCTCCGCTCTAATTCATCCCAAAGATGTTCTTTCAGGTTGAGGTCAGGACTCTGTGCAGGCTAGTTAAGTTTCTCCACCCAAAACTCATGCATCCATGTCTTTACGGACCTTGCTTTCTGCACTGGTGCGTAGTCATGTTGGAACAAGAAGGGGCCATCTACAAGCTGTTCCCACAACGTTTTGATCATGAAACTGTCGAAAATGTATTGGTATGCTGACACCTTAAGAGTTCCCATCACTGAAACTAAGGGGCCAAGCCCAACCCCTGAAAAATAACTCCACACCATAATCCCCCCTCCACCAAACTTTATAGTTGGCACAGTGCAATCAGGCAAGTACCATTCTCCTAGCAACCACCAAACCCAGACACGTCCATCGGATTGCCAGACAGAGAAGCGTAATTTGTCACTCCAGATAACATGTCTCCACTACTCTAGAGTCCAGTGGTGGCATGCTTTACACCACTGCATTTGACACTTTGTGTTGCACTTGGTAATGTAAGGCTCAAAAGCAGCTGCTTGGCGATGGATACCCATTCCATGAAGCTTTCTATGCACTGTTGTGCTAATCTGTAGGCCACATGAAGTTAGGAGGTCTTTAGCTATTGACTCTTCAGACAGTTGGCAGCTTATGCGCACTGTGCGCTTCAGCATGCGCTTACCCCGCTAAATTTACGTGGCCTACCACTTTGTGGCTGAGTTGCTGTTGTGCCCAGTTGCTTCCACTTCGTTACAGTTGACTGTGGAATATTTAGTAGCAAGAAAATTTCACGGATGGACTTATTGCACAGGTGGCAACCTATCATGGTACCACAATTGAATTCACTGAGCTCCTGAGAGCAACCCATTCTTTCACAAATGTCTACAATCTACAATCAAGAGAAGACTTCACAAGAGCAAATACACAGGGTTCACCACAAGGTGCAAACAATTCATAAGCCTGAAGAATAGAAAAGCCAGATTAGACTTTGCCAAAAACATCTAAAAAAGTCAGACCAGTTCTGGAAAAGCATTCTTTGTACTTGATATTTATATTCATCCCCTTGATTTAAAGCTGAAAGTCCGCACTTTAAATTAATTTGGATTGTTTTGTTTTAACTTATTCTGTTGGCATACAGAGTCAAAAGTATGACAATTGTGTCTGTACCCAAATATATATGGACCTAACTGTATACCCTGACTATTATATAATGCCACTTTTAAAGATTAGTGAAAAAAAGTTTACATTACCTCTCATTTTTGGCGAATGTTTGGAGATTTTGGATACATTTTGACATTTTGGTTAAATAAATTAAAGCCAAATGGAAAATATCAAATAAGGATTTTTGTTTGGCCATTTTCAACTGATTTTAAATAGTTCCTGAGAGTTATTGAAACTCATTTCCTGCACCTGTTTTTGTGCCAAAGAATAGCCACTTATTAAGCCTTTATTTTTTAATATAATTTTATTTTATAGAAAAATATGAACTCTAAAGGATATAAACCAAACTATGTACATACCCCCTGCCCCACCAATATCTTCTAAATAGAAAAAAAAAATTAAAAAAAACTATTTTGTTTCCTTAGCAGCTCAATTTTACTACAAATAACTCCTTTTGTCCCAAGCAATATTAAAAAAGCAACAATGGTAGACACCTATTGATGTAGTTTTTAATCATAGAACAACAAAGTAATATTTATATGTGTTTAGTCTCAATATCTTATAATGTATATTCAATTTGTTCCATCTGTCATGAATTGATAGCTTTTTGTTTTCATACAGATCCAGTCACAATGATAATGTGATGTTTAAGTACCAGATGCTTCTTGAAAATTAAAAAACTAAATTGCACAAACAAATACAGAAAGATAATGGAATTCACAGATGCACATTGTTATTGTATGTGTGTCAGAATAGCTATTTGTGCCTAATTGCAATCTGAAATTACTCTGAGAAAATGATCTTATAGATAACTTTTTTTTTTCAACCGTCAAACTAATTTATGAAAGAAAAAAGGTGAACTGTATCTATGAAATTCCTAAAGGGTTTTCCTACAGAAGATCTCTTACTAGTCCCTTTAGAATTCAGGCTTCCAAATTACACAGAGGCTAATATTGCACATTTACTGAATCCACATTCATTGCCAAGCCACTGGTCATGTGAACAGGTATGGGGAGGAGATTAATTTTTCACAATTAAAAGATTTGGTTCAACAATGATCTTGAGCAGGTTTGGAGGCACACCAAGTGTAGAGGTACATCACAACAGAGGTTGGATTTCAAGAAGTTTATTTGGAAACTAGGTTCAAAGTCGAACCTGTGAACCACATTTCTCAATAAACGTCTTGAAATACAACCTCTGTTATGATGTGACCTCTACAATTGGCACAGCTCTAAAAAAAATCTTTCCACGAAGCACCTCTCAGTCACTTCCAGAAAGGCAGCTGCCAAAGACCTATACCAGTCTCACTTGACACCATACCCCATCAACCAGGGAACTCTCTGGAGGACACATTGACCATGTGTTCCTTCATTTTAGATCCAACCAAAGTAATTGGTTTAACAATGATGGCATTAAAGATGTTATATTAACCTATCCTCCAGCTTCTGTTGTGCAAGGGGTGATGTCATCATACTCTGACGAGATCCTAAGGAATGCTACTTCTAATCCCGTGAGAAGATGCTGCAGTATAATGCTGGGAACATAATTTCGTCAAGAGTTGGGCCATTCATCCAGGATCTCACCGGAAGAAGAATGTCATCACTCTTGACATCATTGGTGGACCCCATCATCGTACTTCAGTTCCCTGATACTTCTTTCTGCTTTTGCAAATGAAAGAAAGAATACCTGGAACTTCTAGTTATGGAGCAACATGTGACGTATTTTCTTCCCAATCATGTGTTAGAGCTTGTACCTTGTGATTGCCCACTCAAGCATCCAGTGTTGTCACATGGAAATTAAAAGAGCATCTTTGGCCATAGGTAAGCTCTAATTCCCAGTTATGAGGTTATAAGGAGCTTCTTCTCTTCCTTCCTTAAAGCAGAATGGAGTTGTGGGGGTATGAAGGAATGGTGAATTTGTGCAGACAGTAATAAAACAAAAACATTTACACTTACTGTATCCCAAAAAAGTACCTTTTGCCTTGAGATTTACGGTAGATGTAACCCTTAACTCAGTGCTGCTGAGCCTCTCTGCAGAAACTTTCTGTCCACATGCACTCCAATGATCACTGCATGGCATTTCACAGGGCAGGTTTTCCAATGGTGCATTGAAGCAGCTATCTGAAGCCCATCTAAAACCTACTTGAGAGGGTGACAACACAGGAGCATTTGACTCCCTCTGAGGAAGTGTAAGCACACGAAACGCGTTAGTGAGGTGCCTCTGACCATTGTACATATACCGCAAGGCCATCCTGATTGACACCTGGTGGCCATATCGGATCCGGATGTAAGTTTGTTTTTTAATCTGTGTATGCTGGAATTTTGTGAATTAAAGACCTACTGCACTATTGGAAGCTTTCTCTGGGCTCATCATTTCCATGAGAGCCCACTTTTGAAGGTTCCCGATGACCTGGATTGGTGTGTGACCTCTCCCTCCCCCCCTGGTGACTGGCATGGTGGAAGTTTAAAGAGTACACCTAGATTGATGACACCTAGTGGCCTACATGCTGATGACATCTTCATGGTATTACAAGTCCAGAGCACCAGGAGCAGGTCTTAATTGCTCCACGTGCAGTTAATGCGCTTTCTGGTTAGTGCAATGTTTGTATACTTTCAAGAGCACAAGAGTCACGGTTATCCCTCTATTGCGAATTTATGAACATTTGCACATAATCACTTTGCTGTACCACCAGGGGCGGACTGACCATAAGGAAACTCGGACACTGCCCGAGGGCCCGGGGTCAATAGGGGGCCCCATGAGATGCCCCTGGTACCTTTTTCATAGGTTTTTTTGAGTTTGGGCAAGGACACAGGGGCCCCATGATCCCCTATTGCCCGGGGGCCCCATGAGTTTTCAGTCCACCCCTGTGTACCACTATATATGGACTAAGTTGATGGAATATAATATTGTGCAATTTCTGATCTATCTGATTCTATATATTTTTTCATCTATCTGATTCTATATTTTTTACATTAGCGCTGCATACTTATTTTATATAACACAGGAGCATTACTGAGGACAGGGACAGAGGATTGTTGCAGGAAGTACCAGAATTAGGACCATCATGACAGGACCACCAGGTATAATCTTAATGAAAGCTTCAGACATTATAATGTAATTTTAAAAAAATGTGAAATTAAATTTACACATTAAAACAAAAAAAATTGGGTATTGAGCTTACAAATATTTTAAATTAATATCAGACAGTTTTGAATTGTAAACAAAATATTATTTAGAGGTGCTTAATATGTTTATTGAATGTAAAATTTGTTGGCATCAAAACTCTCTAAACCCAAAACAATGGTCAACAAAATAACTCCTCCAACAAATACCGCTACCAGGCATTCCTACTGTACATCATACGCTACATGTAATCTTTGTAAGTGTTTTCCTTTTTTTAAAAAAAATCTTGAACTTATATGTACAGCTAGCCCTGGGCAGGCAGCAGTTGTGTTTGTTTCCTGTTGCTTAAAAGGGGACTTTTGGCAGTTACCTGCTCACTGCTGGACTCCAGCAAACCTTTTGCGAAAAGGAGTAGAATAATACATAAACAGAATTTCACAGGCGTAGCTTTATTCATCGCCACCCGAACAGTGAAATTATCTTTCATCATTCTGTGAGCAGGCCTTGGGGCAGCCAGACGAATCAGGACTTAGACACTTTTATTACAAATGGTAATAAGGCGCTAGCTGATCCAACTACAAAGAGACCTCTTAACATTTTCAGTTGTTGGCTAAATCTTGAAAGCTGGAATTAAAATGTGTGGGAACCCTGAGTCAATAACTGGCACCCCTGCACTAGTTAGGCATTCAGCGGTTGGCAAGCTTTGCAAAATAAAGACTTGCTGTTCGGAAATACACATTAAGCTGAATAAATAACCTGTTAATCTGGAGAAGCTGTCGCCTGGGTGGATTTGTAAAATAAACAAGCCCTTTAAATAAAAGAATATCATAAAATGCAGTTTACTGGTGTCTCCTGTTGAAATAAACTTTTCTGTGCCCAAATCCTTCCTGTGGTTGATATAAAAAGCCCCAGCATATACATAAGACAAAAATGATGGGATTGCAGTGTTTGCCTAATGGCTAGACCTGATTGGTTTGTGACATTTGTGGACCAATGCAAGGCCAGTGATGTAAGATAGGACAGATTGAAAGTCAAACTGTTATTTTTTGCCATGTATGGTTGTTTTAGAACACTTTAAAGTCAAAATTGAAGGAGGAATGTGAATAATGGTCGACTAAGAGAAATCACAAGACTTTCTGTAGCTCAAGTCATATGAAGTCTTCTGACAGATGGGATTTGCAGGTCTAGTGTAATTTGAATTTATTTATTTTATTTATTTGCTGCTTCTACAGGGAAGAGATGGTCTGCCTAGATACTTGCCAGAAAATCGGTGGCTTGTTTATAAATGAGGCTCAGAGCATTAGCAGGAATCATAAGAAACATCTAGTAGAATCTGAAAGACCTGTTTCTTTATATAATACTATTATTTGGGAAATGCCATATAAAACATACTAGAATATCATTGTTTGAGTAGATATCAAATAAAAACATATCACATCAAAGCAAGATTACAACATTTTGGATACATAATGAAAGCAGAAAAACATTGCATGTTTCATCAAACAAGAATCTAGTATATAGGAAAGAATGTACAGTGGTGCGGCACAGTGGCTTAATGGTTAGCACATCATCCTTGCAGTAAATGGGTGATGGGTTCGATTCTTGACCATGGCACCTCCTGCACGGAGTTTGCATGTTCTCCCTGTGCTTGCGTGGGTTTCCTCCAGGTACTCCAGTTTCCTCCAACCAGGGGCAGACTGACAATTTGGAAACTCGGGCACTGCCCAAGGGCCCAGGGTCCGTAGGGGGCCCCATGAGATGCCCCTGGTACCTTTTTCATAGGCTTTTTTGAGTTTGGACAAGGACACAGGGGCCCCATGATCCCTTATTGCCCAGGGGCCCCATGAGTTGTCAGTCCGCCCCTGCCTCCAACACTCCAAAGACATGCTGGTAGGTGAATTGATTCCTGTCCAAATTGGCCCTAGTATGTGTATGTATAAATGTGAGTTAGGGACCTTAGATTTTACACCCCTTGAGGGTTAGGGACTGATGTGAATGTACAATATATATGTAAAGCGCTGCTTAAATTGACAGCGTTATATAAGTACCATAAATAAATGTAATGCACCCTGAAGGAGTGGTCTATCTTTCCCCATTATTTCTAAATTTGGCATATTTGTAAGTACTTATGTATAATACAGCCATTAATTATAAGGTTGACTTGGAAGAATTTACAAAGAGGACATGGTAACAAACAACCAAAGGCAAAGCCAAGATATTGAACTCTTAATATTCAATTGTATAGGCTTTTCGCAACAGGCCTGGAGGAATTAAGAAGTTAAGTGATTTTGTGGTCTGGGGTGTACAAGATCACTAGAAAGATCCAAAGCTCCCTATGTGCCCCTAAGTTTCTCAATGTGATACCAAACTGTATGTTTAGAAGCAAACATTAAATCTTGAATTTGGTTCCTAGACATTGTTAGAGGTAGAAATGGGGTCTATGTCGAAAGAAAGCTGAGCTAGGATGACTGTGACCCTGATAGGTTGCTTAGAGCGCTGCTTCAAGTGCCGATCATTCTGCAGGTAATCCACTGCATGCAGGGGTCAGCGTCTATGGTGCTCATACAGGCCCACTATGTAATGTTGAATGGAGAGATGACGCACTGCTGGAAGCCCATGTTTTGAGTTCAGATAGAAAGCAGTCTCAGCCTAGGTTCCTCCCAGGCTAAAACCCACTGACACGTCCCTCCCTGGCCAATACATAGGCTACCAGGAATGCGTCATCTTTCCATTCAACATGTGATAGGCTGACATTTTATATTATGATGCACAATTGTATCATAGATGTAGATTTACTAAAGGCAAATAGGCTGTACACTTGCGAGGGAAGATGCACTGTGCAAAAGAAAATTGCTCCAGAGTTTAGTGAATGTGGTAAAATTTTATTTTGCAAAGAATACCCAATTATGTGCAAGAAAAATAAAAAAACGTATTTTTGCTTGCACATGATTGGATGATAAAAGTCAGCAGAGTTTCACCTCCTTGCTAAATTTTTGGTTAAACTCCCTTGCAAAGTGAACAACCTATTTTACCTACATAAAATTGACCCTATAGTATCATGTGTTTCCTGCCTAAATGTGTCGATGAAAAGGCATAGCTGTAAAAGAAGTTTGAGGTCAATGTATGAATATTGACATATGGGGCTTTTTTGCTGTTATAATTTTTTAGCTCAACTCTCTAATTAGGGTAATATGGTACTATACTTGGCCTTGGAGCTCCTGAAGACATTGGGTGAAAGAAATGTGTATCGAAGCTGTAAAGATGGGTGAAAGTTTTTTGTGCTACTTTATCAGCTTATTTATTGCAGTTCAAGACTACTGGGGGTGGCTAATCCAACACAACAAACACTTTACTCCTGTGCTAGGAAAGTACTCAGTAGACCCAATAGGAATGTTCTGGAATTTTCTGGAATATGCACTGCTTGCTGCCCTCAATAGACCGGGGTGGTCCGAATTCACTGGATACAAATGGAGAAACAGAAAAAGGCGCACCAACCTAGTGCATTATCGTTTAAAATAATTTATTAAAGAAACAAAAATAGGTATCATACTCACAATAGACATAATAACACAGGCATGTCAAACTGAACAAGATGTATGATCCAAACAACATCTGAGTCCATACGATGGAACCCTGGATGACCAACTGGCTAACACGTTTCGAGGACACAACCTCTTCCTCAGAGCCAACCTCTCAGATGTTGTTTGGATCATACATCTTGTTCAGTTTGACATGCCTGTGTTATTATGTCCATTGTGAGTATGATACCTATTTTTGTTTCAATAAATTATTTTAAATGATAATGCACTAGGTCGGTGTGCCCTTTTTCTGTTTCTCCATTTGTATACTGGGGATGGCTGCAGTGGTTAATCCTCATTTGACCCCTCATAGTCAGAAAGAGCTGCATAAGCTACGTTTGCCATGTTAGGCACGTGGTTTTGCAGACCTTTGATTCGTGACGCTTCAGGAGCAGAGGTTTCATCAGATATGTGTCCATATTGGATGTGGAAGAGGTAGTAGGCATCAGAAAGACCTCTGCAAAGGTGCTAAACAGCAATGTAGTCAGGGGGAAGGAGGTGGGACAGAGCTCACTCACAATCCTGCCTCTCACATTGGGCGTTGGAACCGTGTGATTTTAATTTCACCAACTTGATCAACGTACAAGAGGTAGAGACTTACATATTTTACTGAGGTGTGAGAATGGACTGTAAATAGGGTCCTATGAGTGCCAACTGTACTGTTAAAAATGACCAAACATCTAACCAACACTGCGGTATCCAATCAAGACATTATCTTCTTTAAAATGTTTGCTAAACCCCATAAAAGACCATAAAGCCATTTATCTAGTCTCTCTGTGATATCTGCCACTGATAGTTGACACTAGACTAAGTATATTCTCCTGGAAAGTAGTTGAGCACAGAAATCCTGAGCATTGTAGGGTCCAACCAGCATTAATGTCAAATTCTCATACATTTCAGAAACAAATGCCTTAGTGATAGTGGCAGTATGTGTTGAACTAGTAGGCTGTAAGCCTCCAAAGCATCCCTATATTTGGATATTCAGGGGAATGGCTTCACAGAGATATGAAAGTAGTTGAATGATCAAAGTAGAGCTTGCGCACAAAAGACAGTCGCTTAAAGCCTGAGATTTAAACAAAGAGGAAGTTTGAGGTTACATGCTCAGTCCTTAGCCTTTGCAATTTCTTTAGTAGAGCCACTGAGAGAGGGAGAGTGGGAGTTGCAGTTCCTAGAAGTCATGTGGACCAGAATTTTAAAGGGGAGAATTGGAGGATCAGGAAAGCGAAGGTTAGCTTAGATTAGAGAGTACATAAAATTCTTCTTTCTCTTCTTGAAGTATTACATAGAAGACATACATTATTATAAGGAAACTAGCTTCAGACTTAAACGGTCTCACATTGAGAGTGAGACGTCCAAGACCATCTACTTCCAGGCAAGAATTACAGTCAAGCATCCTATGGAATCATATACTGTACTGTGCTGACTGTTTGTAGCACCTAATTACTGGCCCACCAAAACATTTGGAGACATGGAGGTTGATTTTCCTTAAACTCAATTGGATATTCTTTGCAAAGTGAAATTCAACTCATTCACTAGACTCTGAGGAACATTTTTTGCAAAATGCAACTTCCCTTGTAAAGTGAACAGCCTATACTGTATGTTTTTAGTAAATCAACCCCATGGATTCTAATCAGCCAGTTGAGCAGGATGCAAGGCCAGGACAAGGGGTGGGCAAGAGGAGCAGCCACCCTGGGTGTAGTGGTTAAGGGTGCTACTGCTGTCACACTGTGCTCCAGCACACCTACTCTCCACCCCATCAGTTCACATGAAAAGCACACCATGTATGTGCAAATATCTTCCAGCTGTTAGAAAGCAAGCAATTGGCCGCACATGGCCAGTGCATACTCCATGCCAACCATGGGCAGCCAGAGCAAGGGGACAGAGATTGGGTACAGGGTAGTGCACCTATTCTAAAACATGTCAAAATCTAGGACAGATTAGAAGAAAACTGGAGGTGGCTGCTATTCTTTGTAAACTACACATTAGAAATGTTTCACATTGCTACAGGTTTCCTTTAAAGTGATTGTCACTAAAATAAAATTGTAAAATAAATGTCTTCCTCCCCCTACTCATGATCTATGCAATCGCAAAAAAAAGGTTTCCTGCAGAATCTGACACTTCCTGAAGTGCCAGTTCCCTGCCCCCTCCCCCATGTGCACTGTGGTTCCACCCACCAACCCATACATCACTGTAGGATACAGTAATGGCATAGAGGCCACTGTGTTGAACCACAGAGAACTGTGGGGGATCAGGAATCTGATACTCCTGGAGGAAATGCTCTTGCAGGGAACATCACCATGGGCAGCAGGACAGGTGTGAATTAAATCCCATCTTTGAAGTGTGCCTTTTATTGTACAGTTTTATTTTAGTGGCAGTTTTGCCTAAATAAAGACTTCAGAGCAGAACGGCACTTAGGCCGCAATCACACTAGGCATGAGCATAGGCAGGTGATTTGTTTGCACTTTTATCGAAGGTTTTAATGTGCAACCTGTAGTCAATACCAGGACAGGTTCATCCAGGGCCCAGGGCAAGGATGCAGAACTGCACCCCCCTCCTAATGCATGCTGTAGAATGGCTGTACCTCCTTGTGCCCATTCTTTACCCCCTTTCTCCGGCTGTACATGGTTGGCATGAAGTTTGCATTGCCTGTGTGTGGCCAATTAATTGCTATTCTTGTGGCTAGAAGGTAGCTACATTTGCACGGTGTGTTTTTGTGTCAACTGTAGGTGGACGGGGTAGAGAGCAGGTATGTTGGAGTGCAGTGTGACAGAAGTAGCTGTCAGAGTAGACATAAAGCTGCAGTCCACTAGTTGCTATCCACTATTCTGAAACTTGCGTGTGGTGACAGGGTGCCCTCTCATACCACTGCGCCCTGGGCAGCCCCACCTTTTGCCCACCCCTTGCCCTGGCCCTGTTTGTAGTACAAGAGTGGGTGGGTGTGTGATTCGGGCGGAGACTGAGGGGGTGAGGTGGGGGGTTGAGAGGGGTTGGGCTCCGTTTCCTCCACCCCCCTCTTCCAATCCCTCCACTGGCTTCCGATTGCGCAACGGATCAAATTCAAAATCCTAACACTGATGTACAAAGCTGTCCACCATACTGCCCCGAACTACATCACTGACCTAATATCCAAGTACCGCCCAGCACGGACACTCCGCCCCTCACAAGACCTCCTTCTCTCTAGTTCCCTGGTCTCCTCCTCCCATGCCCGCCTCCAGGACTTCTCCAGGGTGTCACCCATCCTCTGGAACTCCCTGTCCCAACCCATGTGATTATCACCTACTCTCCTCTCCTTTAGGTGCACCCTGAAAACCCATCTCTTCTCGGAAGCCTACCCCACCCCCTGCTAACTTGCCGACCTCCTCCACTCTTCCTACCACTCCATCCCCCACAGCTATCTCCTCCTGTGCCACCATCCCCTCCCTCCTAGATTGTAAGTTTGAAAGAGCAGGGCCCTCGATCCCCTCATGTTTTGCATTGTATTGGTATTGTTCTGTCACATGTTCTGTCCCCCTTTGTAATGTACAGCGCTGAGCGAACTATTGGCGCTTTATAAATACTGTATAATAATAATAATAATAATAATTGCATGTTTTTGGCCCCATAGACTTTTAAATAGGAGCACATAAAGAACATGCTTAAAGACACGTTTTTCAAGCATTTTTCAGGTCTATGGGCCAAAAACATGTAATTTTGGCGTACTGCATGCACATGAACACTTGAGAGCAATTATTAGACTCCAGCAACTCATAACAACAATGTATAATTTTACAGACTATGTGACCTAGAGCTTCCCGAAGTTAAATCGGCTGTTCAGTCTACCGCACATGTTATTTGACAAACCCTGGGAGCTGTAAGATTTGGCAGGTCTGATTGATATTGCCCCAGGCCCAGATTTATGCGGCCTTACCACAAATCCAGCCTTGTGCTGCGGAGTCCAGGGTCTGCAGTCAATGTAAATTAATCTAAGACTACACAGTGGAATATATTAACCAGATATTATCCAATAAACATTTCTGAACAGGCCCCTCTGGCACGCTTGTCTTTCGATGCACAGACGTGAACTTTACCCACAACACAGGTCTGGTAGAACCTTGATTATGGAAAACCTCGGGCAGTGAACAAGTCAATCTTCTCTCTCCTCTAGTGTAATAAAAAAAATTCTCACTAGTGGGAATTGGCAGTGTTCTAATCTAAAAAAAAAAAGGTTCCAATGGAGACCTTTTGCCCTTACATTGTGGACGACTGACCTAACTCCAGCTCAGCAGCTATCAGGAGCAAGTCAGCCTTTGTTAATATCTGAAATCAGAAGACTTCGCTCTACAAACGCTTTCTAGAAAGAAAATATATAGTGCAGTTCTTTTTTATCACAGCAACAGCTATCCGCCTAACAGTCCCTTTGCCTTGGTTTTCTCTGGCAGATATCATATATAAGTCACAGAAGTTACGATGGGTGAAAAGACTTTAAACTACAATTACTTTAACCTTGCTTTTAACCTCTGCCAAAGATCTAGTACTGCTTGTCATCCCTGCCCACTGTGTTTAAATGTCAATCCCAATAAATTTAGTACATTTTAAGCAGAATAAAAACTCTAATTGGAGAAATAAAGAGGTTGCTATTACTGGTCTCCTTCTAAAAACGCTAGATGCTTGGCTGTCTCTGCCATCAATACTTCCCAAGAAGGAAACAAATCAAAATGAGGTCAGGTATCCTGATCTGCATACTTTTTCTAGTTAGCGATGCAGAAAGTACTTAAGCCACAAGATCAGAGTGACAGCCATTGAACTGTCTTTTTTTTTTTTTTTAGAAAGGGCAGTTCTAGCAGCCTTTATACTTGCTCAGTAAGGCCTTGTTGAGACTAGCAGTTGAGGAGTGCTAAAAACACATGGTTAAGCCACCTTTTTAGTGTCCCCCAACTGCCCTCCCTTAAGCTGCAATGACAGCTAAGGAGGGTGTCCACAAGGCTAGGGTCATGATGCTTTACTTTGTGCCCGTGGCGAAAACTAGCCAACATGTTGTGATCGTCGGTCAGAAAGGCTGCTGATTTCTACTCATTCAAGCAAATAGGGAAGCACTGCAAACGTCATGCAACTGTGTGCAATGCACATTATTGCAGGAGGTTTGTTTGGCAGAAATGGGGTTAAAACCCCATCTCCTCCTCTCCTTCTCCTCTGAAAATTGATCTGAACATGGATTGCTTTTCAAGGGAACAGCGGTTTGGATGCATGTCTAAGCCTAGCCTTAGGGTTTCTTATAAAGTAGGTCAGGGGAAAGTAACCAGAACAAGTATTTGTTATTTAAGGAGGTCTGTACCTGTTCTTTAAGTCCCTCTTTGATTATATGATTATTTCATAGGCATGCGCACTGGGGTGTGCCAGGTGTGCCTAAGCACACCCTAATCATCCTGTGCGGTACAGATTCCCCGTGATGCCTGGGCACCATTTATTCATTTCTGAAGTATAATAAACTATGTTTGTGAATGAACAGGAAGTGCTTTCCGTTCATTCGCTCTGCAGTGCAGCTGAAGCTGCAGAGAAAGGGCCTGGGCAATCTCTGTCCTCAGTCCCTTTCTCTGTCTCAAAAGTGAGGAATCAGTGATCTGTTTGGACCCCTGATATTTCATCAAATGGGTCTCTAAAAAAAAAAATTAAATTTAAAATAATATTGTAAAAAATATAAAAATATTTAAAAAAGTAAAATATAATAATAAAAAACTACTTACACCATCCACTGTCCTACTGACATGTCCACGCATGTTCTACTGGCTGAAAGCATCCACTGGCCTACTGACACCAACCTCTGCCCTACTGACATGTCCACTGCCCTATTGACACCATCCATGTTTATATATATTATAAAATGTTTGTTTACATTTATGTTTACATAAATGTAAACTTGCTAGTACCGGGTTGGACCCCCTTTTGCCTTCAGAACTTCCTTAATTCTTCGTGGCATAGATTCAACAAGGTGTTCAAAACATTCCTCAAAGATTTTGGTCCATATTGATGTAAGTACCTGTTGCCTTTCTATCATCTTGTCTGCCCATTCTCTTGCCTTTCTATCATCTTGTCTGCCCATTCTCCTCTGACCTCTGACATCAACAAGGCATTTTGGTCTGCACAACTGTCACTAGATATTTTCTCTTTTTCGGACCATTCTCTGTAAACTCTAGAGATGGTTGTATATAAAAATCCCAGTAGATCAGCATTTTTGTAAATACTCAGACCAGCCTGTCTGGCACCAACAACCATGTCACGTTCAAAGTCGCTTAAATTCTCTTTCTTCCCCATTCTGATGCTCGGTTTGGACTACAGTAAGTCGACTTCACAACGTCTAGATGTCTAAATGCATTGAATTGCAGCCATTTGATTGGCTGATTAGCAATTTGTGTTACCAAACAATTGAACGGGTGTACCTAATAAAGTGGCCATGAGTGGCAATGAGTGGCAATGAATGTTTGCAACCTGTTGCATCATGGACTATCTAGTAGTAGTTAGTCATATCCAACTGGATATGTTCTGTAATGTTGAAGATGTTTTGTAGCTTTTCCCAGCCACTTTTTCAGTTCAGAACAGATCCAGTTGAATGTGACTAACTACCACTAATTATACCTTGACCTGGATAATTGAGAACCTTCACAAACATACATCATTGATTATACCTATTAAATGATAAGCCCATTAGACATAAACGTCTTGTGGCCATTGAGTTGTGTCAACAGGTCCAACAATTAATTTTGCCTACATCCTCCACAGTGGAGAACAGAGTCCCCAAATGGCCCCTATGCAAGACCATTTTTGAGGCCTCCCATTTAACTACTAGCAAGGTAAAAGACGTATTTACTCTGTATCAAACGGCATGTATACACCAATAAGCAGTCTCAATGTCTATGTGAGTCCTAGCACAGATCTGACCAACATCTAGTAAAAAATGGATGTCTCATAGGAGTCCCCATGCTACTGTAGAATGGGGCCTGCAGTTCCCGAGTAGCTGCGGCTTGCCTGACTAGGCAGTTCTGAAGGACATAACTTTCCCTCTTATCTCTGGAGCGTTTGATTTTTAAACTTGATATCTCCTTTATCCGAAACAACTGTCCCTTTGGTTTCTTGGTTTCACTTGAATTCCAATCTCAAACATTATCATAATGGAACATAATTGAATTACTCTATTCTGGACGGACTGGAAAACAAAAGCAATATATTAAACAGCTACAGGACAACTATAATTACCATTATAATTTACTTTGTCACACAGTGCTGAATCCGTGCCCAGTGCAGCCACTCTCATTGCTTCTCTGGAGATATATGGTTATTCCTAACAATTTGCTGCAATGATGATTGTGTGCCTTTTAATTGTAAACAAGGAGTTTGACTACTCTATAAACCCAGAAAAAAACTGCATTATCTAAGGGTCTTATGGACATGAAAGAATCTCTTAAGGAGACAGTGCACCTTAAAACGTTTTTTAGGTAAAAAAACGGAGTCTGATAGGCTAATTGATTCTATGAAGTCCAAAAAAAGCTGTACTACTCAATGTTCTTGACCTTGTATTGATGGGTGCTTGAAGTGAATGCCTCAAATGGTGCCATGCCGGAACAGAGTCACTAGCATTCCAAATAAATACGTTTTAGTTGTACATTGTAAAGTTAGCGTCACGAGGCAAAGCCTCACATGGTCACTTTATCAAGGCAACATAGTGACCATCACTATGTTGCCTTGGTACAGGGACCCTGCAAGGCCCAGAAACATTGGTCATTATGCCTTGATGCCATCTTCACAATAAATACATAATGGGCTGTTTCACCTACTAGCATCTTATATACAGTTGTGTCCAAAATTATTCAACCCCCAATGCTGTAAAGGGGTTTAGGGACTATAGTGTACATTTGGAATTGTATTCAGAATCAAATCCTACAAGGACGTTGTAACTACCCAAATGCAACTAAAATGACATCAATTGTTTATGTAATACAGTAGTAAATGGTTCTTATGTGGTTTCTTCATTGCCACAATTATTCAACCCCTTAAAGACTACCACTCTGAAGAACAGAGGTTCATACAGGTGCTTTCCATCAGGTATTGAAAACACCTGTGGATGTCACCGAGCAGCAATCAAGCATAATAAGCACCAATTAGGCAGCTTTAAAATGACTGTGATACTCAGCTCCTTCTAGACATTTACTGGTGTGGTTACAAACATGGTGAAGGCAAGAGAATGGTCCAGGAAGACAAGAGAAGAGGTGATTTCTCTTCACAGGAAGGGCAATGGCTATAAGAAGATTGCAAAGATGTTAAACATACCAAGAGACACCTTAGGAAGCATCATTCGCAAATTCAAGGCAAAGGGCACTGTTGAAACGCTACCTGGTCGTGGCAGAAAGAAGATGCTGACTTCGACTGCTGTGCGCTACCTGAAGCGTAGAGTGGAGAGAAGTCCCCGTGTGACTGCTGAGGAACTGAGAAAAGATTTGTCAGATGTGGGTACAGAAGTTTCAGCCCAGACAATAAGACGCACACTGCGTAATGAAGGCCTCCGTGCCAGAACTCCCAGGCGTACCCCCTTGCTGTCTCCAAAGAATAAGAAGAGTCGACTGCAGTATGCCAAAAGCCATGTGGACAAACCACAAAAGTTGTGGGATAGTGTTCTGTGGACTGATGAAACAAAATTAGAACTGTTTGGGCCCATGGATCAACGCTATGTTTGGAGGAGGAAGAACAAGGCCTATGATGAAAAGAACACCTTGCCTACTGTGAAGCATGGTGGAGGGTCAATCATGCTTTGGGGCTGTTTTGCTTCTGCAGGTACAGGGAAGCTTCAGCGTGTGCAAGGTACCATGAATTCTCTTCAGTACCAGGAGATATTGGATGGAAACGTGATGCAGTCCGTCACACACCTGAGGCTTGGGAGACGTTGGACCTTTCAACAGGACAATGATCCCAAGCATACCTCCAAGTCCACTAGAGCATGGTTGCAGAGGAAAGGCTGGAACATTTTGGAGTGGCCATCGCAGTCACCAGACTTAAATCCGATTGAGAACCTCTGGTGGGACTTAAAGAAAGCAGTTGCAGTGCGCAAGCCTAAGAATGTGACTGAACTGGAGGCCTTTGCCCATGAAGAATGGGCGAAGATACCCGTAGATCGCTGCAAGACACTTGTGTCAAGCTATGCTTCACGTTTAAAAGCTGTTATAACTGTAAAAGGATGCTGTACTAAGTACTAAGATTGAATGTCACTTGGGGGTTGAATAAAACTGATAATGCTGTGAGCACAGAAAAGACATTTGTGGTTATTTCATTATAACTGTTATGTTATATTTGTCTGACCTACAAGTGCCTCTTTAATGTAAATGTAAGCAAGATGACTGAATGATCAAAAGCAATGTCAAACTGGCCAAAACACTCAATTTCAGTGGGGGTTGAATAATTTTGGACACAACTGTATAATGGTGATTTCTTTGCAGAAGTTCCTGACTCTAGTGAAGCTCATCTGGATCTTGAGTGGCCTATTTCACAGCCTCAATCTCAACCCTACTGAACATTTTTAGGATGAATTGGAATCTGTTTGCAAGCCAGGTCTTCTCATCCAACATCAGTACCTGACCTCACAAATGCTCTGTTGGCTGAATGGGCACAAGTGCCCACAGACATCTAAAAATTTTGTGGAAAGCTTTCCATGAAAAGTGGAGGTGGTTATATCTCTGTATATAATGGCTATGTTTTTTGAAAGGGATGTCCAATAACCTGATATGTGATGGTCAACTATCATAAACTTTTGGCCATATAGTATACCTTTTAGTCTTTAGAGCAGCCATTCTCAACCAGGGTTCCATGGAACCTTTGGGTTCCTCAAGAGATTGCTGGTGATTCCTTGAGCCGTGGCTGATGGAAACCCTTTGATGGTCCTGCATATTTCCAGGGACACATAACTTCACAGAGTCAGCAGCATGACTCTAGTGATCTTTTTAGCTACCTGTAAACAGGGCATTTTCCCACTGACCCCTGATGAATTGGTTTGAGCAGGGCTTCACCAATATTTGAAAATTTTTTCAAGGGTTCCTTGAAATAAGGCAGGAGTGTCAAAATCAATTACATTGTGGGCCGCATTAGCATTATGGTTGCCCTCAAAGGGCCCACTGTATCTGTAGACTAGATGTCCAGAGCACCCCCCCTTACATCAGATATCAAAAGCAACTCTACCATCAGACATCAAGGGGTTTATTTACTAAAGCTGGAGAGTCCAAAATCAGACTCCCTTCTACATAGAAACCAATCAGCTTCTAACCTCAGCTTGTTCAATGAAGCTTTGGCAATGAAACCTGGAAGCTGATTGGTTTCTTTGCAGAAGTGAGTCTGATTTTGGACTCTCCAGCTTTAGTAAATAAACCCCCAAGTGTCCCTCACTCTCCCTTATATAATAGTGCACATCCTTACTTTGGGCTACTGCTGGGAAGAAGCTGGGGGCAGAGCTGGGAAACAAAGTGCAGGATCTGGAGAGGACCAGAAGAGGACTGGAATCCGCTTATGGAGTCTGCTGAATGCTCAGACCAGGGGAGGCAGAGATAAGGGGTGCTGCAGCTGCACAGAGAGGCAAAGGATATGTAGGAAGAGTTATGTTCACTTCTCTGCTGCTGACTGCTGAGATGGGGGGCATGGCTAAAAGAAGAAGCGCAGGAAATATCATAATTATCAAAATTAAATGTTAAAAGTGTAGCACTCACCCAGGGCTTTTTTTCAGAGGGAACAGCAGTTCTGGCACCTCCAGCACTGAATGGGGTTCTGGGGTTCTCTGGAGGGTCTAGTGATGCTGGCTGTTGGGGGATCTATTATCACTGGGGGAATTATTTGTTGCTGGAGAGGTCTATTGTTGCTGGTGGGGGATCTATTTTTGCTGGAGGGATCTTATGGTGCTAGGGGTCCAATTGTTTCTAGGAGGAATCTACTGTTGAGGGAGGGGTCTATTGATGCTGGCTGCTGGTAGACCTACTGTATTGTTATATTGGGGGACAATTATTGTTGGGGGGTCTTTTCATCTTGAGGGGGTATTTTTATGCTGGTAGTCTATTGCTGCTGGGGGAGGAGGACCTATTGCTGCTAAGGGGTACCTATTGTTGCTGGAGGGGGCCTATTGTTCCTGGCTGCAAAGGATCATGTTTGGAGATGGGTAAGGGGACAGAGACAAGGGGTGATTTGGAAGCGGAGAATACCTGCACCTATTCTCTGGGAATCTCTGGGGAAAAAGCCCTGTACTCACTACAGCTGAGTAGTCCCAAGGTTCTTTCCCAAGCTAGTGTGATAGCAGTCAGGCAGTCACTCCTCTGGCTCAATGAATAGTCTAAGGGTAACATACTGATTTGTACCTCTGGAATGGGATTTTCAAGGCAACCATACAAATAAATCAAAGATTAAAATATAACTTTTTACTAATTCAGCAATTGGGAAATGCCACCATGTATAATGAACATTGATGGATATGTAATTATATACACCCACTTATATATATTACTTTTACCGTGTGAGTTGTGTCTTGGACTACATCTTGACACTATTTTATCAAAATATCTAATCTTTTTATATAATGAACATTAAAAAAGTTTTATTCAGTATGTTATATTTAATTAGGGATGATGGCAACTACACCCTTATTCACAAAGACTTTCCTCCTAGGGCAGGGGTGTCAAACTGGCAGCCCTCCAATTGTTGGAAAACTACAAGTTCCCTTAATGCCTCTTCCTTTGGGAGTCATGCTTGTAAACTGTCAATCTTGCAATGTCTCATGGGACTTGAAGTTTGGCAACAGCTGGAGGGCTGCCCGTTTTTACACCCGTTGTCTAGGGGTATCCTTTTTTTATGTTTTATTATAACTTGAACTTGGATGAAGTGCAAGGAAACTGTGGGATACGCCAGTAACACAAAGTAGCAACTTGAGGACACTTCTCACTTTCTCATCCTAGCACAGTCTTTGCAGAAGCAAATAATGGACTGAGCCACCCAGGGGCACCATAAGAAATGTCCACCTTTACGCACAAGCTAACATTAATGCAAGAGGGATAGTAGCAGCACACATTTACTGAGATCTCACACACTGGTCTGTACTCACAAATGTCCTTGTGGATATTTGGATGCCTCCTTCCAATATCAGCCAGGCATGTCTTCTGTGAACTCTCCTGACCAGATCCTCAGATCAATCACTCAGTCAGTTCCAGCAAAGTTTGGTAGAATAAGCCCCCACAGCTGGGACCGTGATGAGCAAATAAAGAAGCGCAGATGAACTGCCCAGACGGGCATGCAGCCCTACAGGCTGGGAATGTCACCTCCTGGAAAAGAACCCCTCTGCTCCGGCCACAAACTATTTATTCACTCCCTCAGCCACCTTCTGGAAATCCTCCCCCAGGGATTGGCTGGGTCCACATAAATATTCAGGCTTTGGATCTAAGTCCCCCCAGCCCACTACATTCCAGAACCCTCCAGAAGGCAGGGGGAGGCAGTCAAACCCACGAGCAGTAAGACACAGAACAGCACAAAGCAATCATAAGCCACTCCACCGTTCACAGGGGAGCTAAAGAACTACTTTAAAAAAACCTAATTAGCACCTGCAGTATCTAGGAGGGTGCTACAAATGCAAACACAATTTTGAAGGGCTTTTGAATGATGTTTGTCAAATCTCTGTTGGCATTTTCAAATGTACTGGTGAGATTTTTCATACGAAAGTTTGTTCAAAACTTTACCAGATTAAAGTGGAATTAAAGTAATATTAACGGCAATCTTTTTTTGAAAATTACAAACATGGAATACTTACCTATTCTCTGCAGTGGTTTTGCACATAGCAGCCCTGATCCTCCTCTTCTCAGGTTCCACGCTGGCGCTCCTGGCCCCTCCCTCCTGCCGAGTGCCCCCAGAGCAAGCTGCTTGCTATGAGGTCACCCAAGCAGGATCGCTCCTAAGCCATGGCTGGGCCCTGCCCCTTCTCTCTCCTCATTGGCTCACTGGCTATGATTGAAAGCAGCTGGAGTCAATGTTTACCGCTGCTGTCTCAGTCAATAAGGAGGGAGAGGCCCTGGGAGAGCCAAGGCTCTCATGCACATTGCTGGATCAAGATCTGGCTTAGGTGAGTATTGGGGGGGGGGGGCTTCTGCACACAAATTTTGTTTTTACTTTCATACATAGAATGCATGAAGGTAAAACCTGGAGCATTTACGACCACTTTAAGCCTACAAAAATAAACAAAGACACTAACAGGTAGGATTTGTATGACAGAAGAGTCCCTATTGGTTCTGTCATGAACCCTTCTCACTGCCTGCGAGCATTAATGCATACTGAAGCGCACGTGCACTGCTCTGGATACATTTACGGCACCACTTTGTACTGTGATGGTGTGATAGGAAGAAGGGTCAGCCGCACACCGAAGGATAGATAAGTATAGTGTGTATTTATTGAACCATAGGACACACAAAACACCAGGACATGAATACAGGACCTGTTAACGCGTTTCACGTGATCTCATGGCTAATCATATTATTAAGCATGAGATCACATGAAACGCGTTAACTCCTGTATTCATGTCCTGGTGTTTTGTGTGTCCTATGGATCAATAAATACACACTATATTCATCTATCCACCGGTGTGCGGCTGACCCTTCTTCCTATCGCATCGTGTGTGGTGGCGAGCCAGAGCCTGCACCTGTCGTGGATTGATCTGGATTGTTTGCCTGAGCGGTATACCTCTGTTCTGTGGTGGTGTGACTCCATGCGTGGGAGCGATGCCCAAGCGGCCTGACTGAAGAGTCAGAACTTCGAAGACTGGGAGAAGATGGCAGTGCCCGTGACTTTTACATTCCTTCACCCTCTACACCAAGGAACTTTAGAACTTAGTGAATTCCCTTAAACTTCTCTGCCTATTTTAATCTACCCCTTCAATTTTACAATCAACGTACAGGTGGCCTGCTTTAATATGCCGAGCCGCTCTTCTACTTGTAAAAATTGTAATTATTCGGCAACTTCAATCAGTAACATTATTAAAAGTATTTAAGCAATCAGCGCAATCTACTAATAAATAACCGAGCTTGTCCATAAAGCCAGCACCAGGAAAAAGACTAATGTCTGCAGACTCATCAGAAACCCGGGAGCAGTAAAAGAAACTCACTTCCACAAGGGTTTTATAGAGCGTGTGATAATTCTCAGCTCGCATTTTAACTGGAATCAAGCTTTTTTTTTCTTTGCTGTGCATAATTAAAAAGAATTAATGTGTGAACGGAGACCTCGCGCCATTAGATGAAACAGCTTCAGACATTTTCTGATAAAAATCTAAAAGATGTGTGGATGGAAATAGAAGAGAAAGACAAGGAAGTAAAGGAAGCAGGATGGAAGAAAGTCTTTTTTTATATGCATTGTATGCATTTAATTTTTTATTATTATTATATCATTATTTTTTGTTTCTGCTAAAAGCTGAACTCCAGAAAAAACAGCTAAATATGTGGATTAAAAAAGAAAAAAAGACAAGGAAGTAAAGGAAGCAGAATGGAAGAAAGTCTTTTTTTATATGCATTGTATGCATTTAATTTTTTATTATTATTATTATATAATTATTTTTTGTTTCTGTTAAAAGCTGAAATCCAGAAAAAACAGCTAAATATGTGGATTAAAAAAGAAAAAAAGTCAAGGAAGTAAAGGAAGCAGGATGCAAGAAAGTCTTTTTTATATGCATTGTATGCATTTAATTTTTTATTATTATTATTATTATTATATTATTATTATTTTTTTATTTATTTTTTTTCTGTTAAAAGCTGAACTCCAGAAAAAACAGCTAAATATGTGGATTAAAAAATAAAAAAAGACAAGGAAGTAAAGGAAGCAGGATGCAAGAAAGTCTTTTTTTTATATGCATTGTATGCATTTAATTTTTTATTATTATTATATAATTATTTTTTGTTTCTGTTAAAAGCTGAAATCCAGAAAAAACAGCTAAATATGTGGATTAAAAAAGAAAAAAAGTCAAGGAAGTAAAGGAAGCAGGATGCAAGAAAGTCTTTTTTTATATGCATTGTATGCATTTAATTTTTTATTATTATTATTATTATATTATTATTATTATTTTTTTTTTTCTGTTAAAAGCTGAACTCCAGAAAAAACAGCTAAATATGTGGATTAAAAAAGAAAAAAAGACAAGGAAGTAAAGGAAGCAGGATGCAAGAAAGTATTTTTTATATGCATTGTATTAATTTAATTTATTATTATTATTATTATTATTATTAAATTTTTTTCCTGTTAAAAGCTGAACTCCAGAAAAAACAGCTAAATATGTGGATTAAAAAAGAAAAAAAACACAAGACTTTTTTTTTTATCTGCCAAAGGGTTTTGTATTTTTGACCCGGCAGTTCTCAGGTTCACACCGCTCGGCCCACACAGCGCAGCCCCATCTGATGAGTCTGTGCTGAATTTAAAGTGGTAGTAAACCTGCATTTTGAGGAATCTTCTACTGAGGACATTAGTTCTGGTGACAGCCTGGGGTTTCCTCTAACCCATCTCACTACCTGTTTTGGTGATGGGACAGGAAGTGAAGGGAAATCTCCCCAATGGGACAGAGATGGCAATAATAAGTTGTATAATGAATAATATAACCCTTCCTTACCCTGTCCAAAAAGTTTTGCCTTTAGTTCTACTTAAGTAACGCTTGAAACTCTTCCCACTAGCAGTTGAGGGGCAATAAAACCTTGTGGTTGAGCTGTGTTTTTACTGCACCTTCTTTAGCTACTGTGGCAGGCAGGGTTGGGACAAAGGGTGGGCAAGAGGGGAAAACTGCCCTGGGCGCAGTGCTAGTAATTGGTTGGCAACCAGTGGGACACAGCTTGATGCTTCACACTGTGCGTGTGCAACTTCCTTCTAGCTGCTAGATATCAAGCGCTTAGTTATGTATGTGCAATGCACACTCCATACTAAACATAGGTAGCTGGAGCAAGGGGGCAGAAAATGGGCACAGAGTGTCAATGTCATGTATTAACAGTAGGGGGGGCAGTTCCACACCCTTGCCCTGGGTGCTGGATGAACCTGTCCAAGTACTGGTGGCAGGTATTATACCGCCTGTCACTTTTGGCGGGGTAAAGCCAGCCGAGCACATCCCAATATATAAGCTTTTAGAGGGAGCTGGCACATCCGTAAATATGGGGTTGCTGTTGTCCCGTATTAAACAAAGTAGAATACAGCCATAAAAAGACAACACCTTTCAACCATTCAGGCCTTAATCATGGCTCAAGTCAATGGAGCCACTCTGCAAGTGTCCTCCAACAGCTAAGGGGTTAAAGCAGCACCTCCTCACCGCCTCTCTGCATTTGAATCACTTTTCAGACAATCCCACACAGGTCATCTCTCCATCACTCTATCACACTGTTCTCTCCTCCTATCAGCATGCTCCTTGTTAACATATAAGCACTGTAGCACAACTGATTAGCACCTTGTGCTGCTTTTCCCTCTATCAGTCTAAGCTCTGCTGTATACATGTCAGTTTCTTAATAATGCATGTGTGTGTCATTTGAAACAACGGTAGGATTAGATGAGTCTTCTATCTGACTTGCAGGTCATAGATCCAGAAATAACTAGAAATTTATGGATGAATGTTGTGACTATCTTTGTATGGCATAATGCTACAGCCAAGCATTGGAGTTGATTTACTAAAACTGGAGAGTGGAAAATCTGGTGCAGCTGTGCATGGGAGCCAATCAGCTTCTAACTTCAGCTTGTTCTATAAGGGCTCGTTCACACTTGGCTGTTTTGCCAACGCTTGCCAAACGCCCCTATAGCGTTTGGCAAGCGTTGGTCCGGCGTTTGCGGAGCGTTTTTTAACGCTCGGCAAACGCTCCGCAAACGCCGCATGCGCGGTTTAGCGGCGGTTGCTAGGTGTTTGCCGAGCGTTAATAACGCCCCCCAAATGCCTAAAATGCAGTTTGAGTGGTGTTACCGCTCCGCAAATGCCCCGCAACCGCGTTGCAACCGCACCGCAAACGCCGGCCGGGCGTTTGCGGAGCGGCACCATAGACAAGAATAGGAGGCTTCAACGCCTCCTGACTCGTCCAGCGGCTTCTGTTTTGCCGCGACGCGATGCAAACGCTCCTTTTAGAACAGCACCATGTGCTGTAATGTGCAGAATTGGCAGAGGCGTTTGGGAAGCGGTAAAAACGCTTCCCAAACGCCTCTCTGCCGCCTGCACACAGCGCTAGTGTGAACGTAGCCTTAAGCTTTGACAATAAAACCTGGAAGCTGATTGGTTTCTATGCAGTGCTATATAAGTACCTGAAATAAATAAATAAATAAAAAAATGCACAGCTGCACCAGATTTTGCACTCTCGAGTTTTAGTAAATCAAGCGCATTGTTTGCATGCCGTGGAGACAAAACCAACATTTCCGAGACTAAGATGTCGCGATGGCCAACAGCATTTCTACATCAACATGCATTGTGCATAGCTTGTTTTTTTATTTGTTAAGATTCTGTTTTGTATTTGGAGGTGCTCTATGTGAAAATTTTGCACACATGGAGGATTCCTTTTTTGGATTCCATCGCTAGTCCAATGCCAACAAGACCAATAGATCTATATTTATGTTACTTATTTATTCCAGGTATTTATATAGTAATCAGTTATCATTTAGGCGGCACTTTCCATATCTGCTTTACATAACTGTTCCTCATCGGCCAGCCCATCAATTCTCCTCAATGGTCCCATACTTCATTTCTCATTCAAAGCAATTCCAGGAGATACTGTATACAAAAAAAATATGCAATGGGTTATTTGCATAGTTGCATTCCTTTCAAAATTGTTCATTTATTTGTATTTAAATGATATGCAAATATATGGATGTCAGCTCTGTGCGCATCACCGGTGAATTAGTTCAGTGGGCAGATGTCATAGAAATATAAATATTCTGAAATGTTAATTTTTTTTTTTCAACAAGAAGAACAAGCCAGCGAAATACGATGATGTTTATATTATTATTCAGATATTCGGCCTTGCTGGGAATCATTGACAGAAGTGATGGATTCAGAACACAGATCTGACTGGTTCAGCTCCCGCACCTTCTAGAGGGAGAACATGTCCTGGTGTGCCATGGTGGCAAGCAAGGACTTGCGGCTCATCAATAGTTAAAGATGGTTTAAAACCCAACCCTGGGCTTGGGAGTCCGCATCCCATTTACCACCTTGTAGCTGAAAGAAATCCGGCAGCTCGCTCTCCACAAATAAATGAGTTTATTAATCCAGGTGTGGCACAAAATTAATAGAACTTACGCATTTCGCCGTGTAGCCACCTTCCCTTCCATTGATTTTTTTTAATAATAGTTCAGCCTGAAGGCTGAATTAAAAAAAAAAGAACAAGTTCCTCCAACCGTGCTGTACAGTGTGGCCCCGCCAACTGTCAAAATACCGAAACAGCTGCTGCATCTGATTGGACTGTTCATTTCCTGCAGGGTTGAACTGATTGGTGCCGGAAGGTACACCAACTGAGCGCATTTTGACTGGTTCCTGAGGAACGTTGCAGCCTAGGGCTCATCATTCACACGTGCTTTGATCTCTGAAGAGCGATCCACGTTTGGATGTCTCTTGCAAGAACATTTAACAGTCAGTAGAGGGAATTTTTCACCTCCTTTAACCCCTTGAACTCTGCACTAGCACTCCACAACCACATGCATTGCAATGCAATTGCAGGATACTTGCAAAGCGTCTCCTTTTACTTGAATGGGTCACACTTGATGGGTGCTACATCTGCTGAAAGCAACAAGGGTTGTAATTCCTGCAGCTGGAATCCCTTTTTTTCAGTGGAGCACAGCCAGTGCTTCTGGCCAGACTGACCTCTTCCCCTGCCCAAAGCCTCCTGGGATCACCATATCATATGTCCCAGGAGGCTTCAGGGCTGTATATAATCACACTACACATACACAGTGCAGCATCATCAGGAGGCCAGCTGCTAAGACTCAGAAGAGACAGCTGGCCTCCAAAATTTGATTCACAAACAAGATGGCAGTGCTGGACCCGGCAGCTTTTGGTGGATGACAGCAAGACACTGCTAGATTCACTCATAGCACTACCCCTGCAGGAGCTGCTGGTTTTAACTGGTTCTTCTCCAAACAATGCAGAGGCTGCCCATCACTCAAGCAACAGCCAATTCACTCTGGCTCCAATAAACAATCTAGGCTTGTCTTTTTAGAATGTATTGCTTGCAGAACTTGTCACAGGAGAGGGGTTGGGGTGGTATGGGATACTCCAGAATAGCTGATTTGTAATAGGAGGACACACTTCACTAGGCCAGCCTTTAGGCCAGGGATGAATAGGGATGGCAAGCACTGACAGCCTATAAGAGCCATCTCAGTAAGAGCTATCACTGGAACTTATCATACCAAAAGTTAAACACCACACATTTACCAGGATCATGAGCTTAGGTCAGTACTTAGATCCAAAGATGCTTAGGAATAAGCCTCCCAGCTCTGGTATAGTTGATACCTCGATGAACATCAGCAAACAGTGGTCTCCAAACTGTGGCCCTTTGCTTGCCTTTATCCGGCCCTTGGGGAACCATGTCATCCACTGACAAAAATGACTGGGCACCATTCCTCCCACAGACACTAACGATGGGGCTGTGAAGAAGAACAACAAAAGAGAAGCGCACCAACCTTGCGCATTACCTCAGTAACCAAAATTTATTAAATAAAAGAATGGTACTCACAAACAGCGAATAAAAACAAGCATGTAAGTCCTCAAAGGGACTTTAGAGGCAAGATGCCAATGCGAATCCCATCATGGAGGAAGCCACTCAGTACAGCTGACGCGTTTCGAAGGACATGCCTTCTTCCTCAGAGCATGTCCTTCGAAACGCGTCAGCTGTACTGAGTGGCTTCTCGCTGTTTGTGAGTACCATTCTTTTATTTAATAAATTTTGGTTACTGAGGTAATGCGCAAGGTTGGTGCGCTTCTCTTTTGTTGTTCTTCTTCACAGTTTTGTTTGGGCTTCCCCAGCCTTGGTGTGGAGCTGCACGACCTTGTCTATTCCGGTGGTCCCTTCCTTTTTGGAGTTTGATTCCATCTACTCACCACCGGCCTGGGTCCCGGAGCGCAGGAGACACTGCATTTGGTTCACTAACGATGGGGCACCATTCCTCCCACAGACACCAATGATGGGGTACGATTGCTACCTAGAATACCAACAATGGGGCACCATTCCTCCCACTGATATCAACAGCACTGCACTATTTCTTCCACTAAAACCAATGACAAGGCACTGTTTACACTCAGTGACACCCTGGTGCTTTCTAAACTTACTGGCCACAGTTTTGGCCACCTAAAGCCTCAAGGAATCTAAACTAACCTTTTGTTCAGAAAGTTTGGAGGAGCCTGCTCTAGAAACCTCTAGAAGGCAGGGGGAAATTGTCAAACTTGCAACCTGTACAATCCAGAACAGCCCAAACAAATCAATAGCTGCTCCAATGATTACAGAGGAGCCACAAATAACTAAATTATTTATTTTCCTAGTAGCCTATCTAGGAGAGTGCTACAGTTATTTTATCTCACCCCAGTAGATCAGGTAAGAAGGGGCTGACATTAAAATTAACCCCAGGGAGTAAAATTCCTCCACAAATGAGGGTACCCCTTAAAACGATCTAACCATATGCAAGGTCATATGGCCAACGGTGGTGACTTCTCCCCAACTTTGTCCAGGTGCTGGTTCTTCAGCTGTCTTACAGGGGACAGCATCGAAGATGCCATAGCTGCTTTTTTTTTTTACAGAGGATGTGGACTGGACTTTTTAATTCTCCGAGTTGGACTTTAAGTTGCTGATAGCTTCCATTTAGTAACGTATCCTTCTGTTTCCTTACAGTGCCTCCACGGTTTCTAAACCACCCAGCTAACCTCTTCGCCTATGAAAGCATGGACATTGAATTTGAATGCGCTGTCACTGGAAAACCAGCTCCGACTATCAAGTGGATCAAGAATGGAGAAGTAGTTATTCCCAGTGACTACTTCCAGATAGTGGTAAATATATTTTTATATGTCTGTTTTCTAGCAATTTCTAATATTTGTACCTTGTTTTCTAGTTTTGCATAGATTGGGTAGGTGTTGGAACCTTTGTCAGGTTTTTTGATGTCTCTGTCCCAACTGGGGAGATTTCTCTTCATTTCCTGTCTGAGAGACACAGCAGGACGTGAGAAGAAACCTGCTCCTTCCCTGTCCAATCATAGGCAAGTGACCACGTTATATAGCTTAAATGCAGCAAAGAAAAGTTGTCTGTATCAGGGGCGGACTGACAACTCATGGGGCCCCCGGGCAATAGGGGATCGAGGGGCCCCTGTGTCCTTGCCCAAACTCAAAAAAGCCTATGAAAAAGGTACCAGGGGCATCTCATGGTCCCCCCTACTGACCCCGGGCCCTCGGGCAGTGCCAGAGTTTCCAAATGGTCAGTCCGCCCCTGGTCTGCATACATCTTGGGATTGGAAGAAGTAACTTTAAAGCTGAATTTCAGGCATCAATTTAAATAGGTATCTTAATAGTCACAAAAGATATAAATCCACTTTGCACCAAATTCCCTTACAAACTCAGATATCACCTTATAAAAGAAGCAGTGAAATCATCATTGTCCTGTACATAGCCTGTTCATCAAGCAGAACTGTGGGAGGGACCCAGGAAGTTCCACCCACTACAGGCTGCTTATAGAAAATCATAGGAGGGGCGGAGACAGGACCTGTCACCCTGCACAAGTAGAAAGAGCAGCAGTGAGTGGTCATTACTACAGGAAGCTCCCACTTACAGGTAATGTGTCACTCTGGACAATTGCACAGATCTGGAAGAAAAGCACACAAAGATTCAAGGAAGAACACACATGGATCCTTTATTTAGACAATGTTTTGCTTATCCCGGAGTTCAGCTTTAAGCCTGCATTCACACGTGACCATTTGGAAATGCTGCAATTCTGCACACAATTCCATTATTATTAATGGCACGCTAAACGCAGTGCATGTTAATACGATTGTCAAGCAACAAAAATGCTGCAAACTGCACATATGAAAATTGCATGAAGCTCATTGCCCAAAAAGGTGCTAAAAGGGCAGCTCATTCAAGTGAATGAGCTTCCCTAAGTGTGACATGCGGAATCGTGTGCAAATCATGAGCGGGAATGTTTGTTCATGCAACGGATATGTGAACAGGGCCTTAAAAAATGTTACCCCAGCATTTCATATTCCTGATATGTGTCTGCTGTACCATGTACATGTATGGAAAAGAAGCCTGTTCTCTTTGTTTTGCTTCCTTTGTGTGAAATCTCGGTGTTCCTGCTAGTCCCTCTGTTTTTCTAGTAATAACTGACCACACTAGGCATGGAAGCACAGCATGGTCAGTTTTATGGTTGTGTTGAGAACTCAGCCTTCTCTCCTCCAATGATCAGACTTCTCCTGACAAGCCCCCTCCCCGTTCACTGGGAAGACGAGTGTACTGCTATTTCTCCTTCTCCACCTATTATTATTATTATACAGGATTTATATAGAGTCAACAGTTTGCTCAGCGCTTTACAATATAATGGGAGACAATGCAGCAACAATACAGTTCAATACAAGAGGGATAGGAGGGCCTGATCCTTGGAGCTTACAATCTAGGAACCTATCTGAGCTCCTTATGTAGCTGATAATAGCGTGTATGTGATCACTTATAAAAAAGGAAAAAAAAGCTATATATCATTTTTTTAAAAATATCTATACACCAGTGGTCTCAAAACTTCGGCTATCTACCGTATGCACCAGTGGTCTCAAAACGTCGGCTATCTATACACCAGTGGTCTCAAAACTGCGGCCCAGGGGCCGGATGTGGCCCTTTGCTTGTCTTTATCTTGCCCTTGGGGCGCCATTCCACCAGCTGACACTAATGATGGGGCACCATTCCACCAACTGATAGCAATGATGGGCCACCATTCCACCAACTGCTAGCAATGATAGTCAACCATTCCAGCAATTGACACCAATAATGGGCCATGATTCCACCAACTGGCACCAATGATGGCCACCATTCCACTAACTGATAGCATTCCCCCCTATTGACACCATTAGCATTGGCACTATTCCTCCCATTGATACCAACAATGGGGCACTATTCCATTAACACCAATGATGAGGCACTGATGCTGGGATTTTTTTCTCCCACTGGCCACAGTCTGGCCCTTCTAAAGCCTGAAGGACATTAAACTGTCCTTTTCCTTAGAAACGTTGGAAACCCCTTCTATACACAAATGTTTTACCTTTTATTTTTAGATTAAACTGAATGGATTGTTTTACAAGGTTTACAGAAAGGTGCTCAATTGCAATGTTTCAGCATAATTTTTTGTATTCATTTTGGATAGAGTAGTGAAGAGATAAAACGTGTGCCATGTGCATATTTGTGGTTGTCTCCCCATTGGGGAAACATTCTCTCTTTGTCGGGATCAGAAATCGCTCCAGTGGGGACCTTTTTTCAGTAACTTAGAAAAGGGTTAGAATATCTGTGAATGTATTATTACTGGCTGTGTTTTCCTGTCCTGGTGACAACAGCTGTCTTCCTTTCTTGCTCTGGTGTCACTGATTCAGGAAGTGAGGTGGAATCAGGAAAGTGGGGGCTGCAGTAAAAACTTGGCAGCAGTTTGGTGCTGGCCTTTAACAGTTCACTTGTGGTCAGGGGCGGACTGACAACTCATGGGGCCCCTGGGCAATAGGGGATCATGGGGCCCCTGTGTCCTTGCCCAAACTCAAAAAAGCCTATAAAAAAGGTACCAGGGGAATCTCATGGGGCCCCCTATTGACCGCGGGCCCTCGGGCAGCGCCCGAGTTTCCAAATGGTCAGTCCACCCCTGCTTGTGGTATGGAGTCATTCTAGTGTAAGGGAGATCTAAATCAAGCAATTTATTCCCAGCCTAAAAAAAAATCTGATTCTTCTCTGTGCGGGTCTGAGGCTAGCGGTGTGAAGTTTTACTTATTAAAGTTTAAGTGACTCTTTTGATATAAGAAGTAGCCCTGTCTTGGCTGTGAGATGATGTTGGCTTTCAACAAAAGGGTTCTTGCATAGCGGAGTTGTCCTCTGCTTCATAGACGGCTCCTGCTGTGACCTGAAGGACGATATAATTACTGGAAGCCTTTCATTATGTATTAATAGAAGCATGTCAGGCTGCCACAAGGAAATATATATATCTGAAGATCTCCGCAAAGCGCTGGTCACACACCATATCCTCGTCACCTTCTGGGTTAATACTTCTAGACTACAGTAGTGACTCCAGCAGGACTTACATTTCTGAGGTCTGATGCTTAGCTTGAGTGTTAGGGGTCCACTTGAGCTCCGGAAGGTTTTACCCCCTTCATGACCTGGCTATTTCTGCTATTCGGCACTGTGCTACTTTAACTGGTAATTGTGCAGTCTGGCAAAGTTCATTTTTTCACACAAATAGAGTTTACTTTTGGTGGTATTTGATCCCCACTGGGTTTTTTATTTTTTTATTATATACAAGAAAAAGACCTAAAATTTTAACCACTTCCAGACCGGACACTTTTACCCCCTTCCTGTCCAGGGCAATTTTCAGCTTTCAGAGCTATCACACTTTGAATGACAATTGCGCGGTCATGCAACACTGTACCCAAATGAATTTTTTACCATTTTTTGAGACAGATAAAGCTTTATTTTGGTGGTATTTATTCACCACTGGGATTTTAATTTTTTTTGCTGTTTATGAAATGTCCAAAAAGTTTGAAAAAAAGTGTTTTTTTTATAAAATTTTGCAAATAAATAATATTTCATCATAAATCTTTGCCAAAATTTATTCCGTTATCTTTTTAGTAAAAAAAAAAAAATCCAAATTAGTTTATAACCAAAAATTATAATTTTTAAACATTTTTTTTTTACATTTTTATTTTATTTTTTTATATTATTTTTATTTTTATTTTATTTTTTTACATACTGTCATCCTAGCAGTACAGTGTCACCATGGTCACAAGCAGGGTGCTGGGAGGCCGTTTATAAATGGCCACCTGACCCTGCACTGCCACCGTCCGGCCGTTTATATGCAACGGCCGGTCGGGAAGTGGGTAAAGAAAAAACAATATTTTGTTATATTAACAATATTATATTATTCTGCCATAAAACATATCCAATAAAAAATAGAAAAAATCGAATTTCTTCTTCATAAAATTAAAAATGTATTAACCTCTTGCCGACCGCGCATAGCCGAATGACGGCTTCACCGCGGCCGGCCAGTTCTGAGTGGACGTCATATGACGTCCTCCCAGAACGCGCTCTCCTGCGCGCCCCAGGGGGCGCGCACCCGGCGATCTCCGTGATCGCTGTGTCCTACGGACACAGCTGATCACGTGATGTGGTGAAAGGCCGATCCCACCGGCCTTTTACCACGTGATCAGCGGTGTCCAATGACACGCTGATCACAGGGAAATGCAAGTGCCGGTTCTCGGCTGCACTTTCCTCACGCTGTCAGATCGTGAGGAAAGTACTGCCGAGAACCGGCAGTTGTCAGAGCGGGGATCGGCACCGATCATCAGGGCACTGATGATCAGTGCCCTGATGATCGGTGCCCAGCAGTGACACCCGCAAGTTCCGCCCAGCAGTGTGCCCACTAGCCCCGCCCACCCAGCAGTGCCCCCACCTGTGCCCAGCAGTGCCCCCACCTGTGCCCAGCAGTGCACCCACCTGTGCCACTCTGCAGTGCCACCTACCTGTGCCCAGAAGTGCCACCTACATGTGCCCACCAGTGCCACCCACCTGTGCCCACCCACCAGTGCTGCCCACCAGTGCCACCCACCAGTGCAGCCCAGCAGTGCTGCCAGTCAGTGCCCAGGGGTTGTGCCAGTCAGTGCCCAGAAGTGATGCCAGTCAGTGCCGTCTATCAGTAACCATCATCAGTGTCACCTATCAGTGCCGCCTATCAGTGCTGCATATCAGTGCCGCCTATCCGTGACCCCTAATTAGTGCTGTCTATCAGTGCCGCCTATCCGTGCCACCTCATTAGTGCTGCCTATCAGTGCCCTTTAGTGCTGCCTATCAGTGCCCATCAGTGCCGCCTATCAGTGCCCATCAGTGCCGCCTCATCAACGCAAATCAGTGAAGGAGAAAAAATACCTGTTTGAAAAATTTTATAAAAGAAACAAATAAACTTTTTTTTTTTTCAAATTTTTTGCACATTTTTTAATTTATAGCGCAAAGCGCCCAGTGGCGATTAAATACCACCAAAAGAAAGCTCTATTTGTGAGAAAAAAATGATCAAAATTTCATATGGGTACAATGTTGCATGACCGCGCAATTGTCAATCAAAGTGCGGCAGCGCTGAAAGCTGAAAATTGGCCTGGTAAGGAAGGGGGTATAAGTGCCTGGTAGGCAAGTGGTTAAATAAAAAAAGTATTAAATACCACCAAAAGAAAGATCTACAGTATGTGCGTGAAAAAATTATATAAATTTCAGTTGAGTGCAGTGTTGCATGACCACGCAATTGTCAGTTAAAGTAATGCAGTGCTAAATAGCAAAACATGACTTGGGGGTGACATCTTTCAGAGGGCAAGTGGTTAATAATGGGTGGAGGGAGGATCCAAGGAAGGCAAAATATAATGAGATTAAAGTGGTTGTAAACCCTTACATATGCCCAGTGAAGTGAGTGGCTTCAGGTGATACACAGAGATTAAGCAAATCCTCCTACATAGGTTGTGGACACTGGAACTACAACCTTCCACTCTGGGAAGCACAGTGCCACCAGCAGGTGATCCAGGTCCTGCCAACAGCCCTTCAAAGTACGTACTTAGACACCATTTCTTAGCTTCAGGAGGCAAACGGTGGGGATCTGATGTAGCACACAGCACATAATAGAGCAAGAAGCTGAATGTAATCTGAGACTTGAGTGGAGGGAAATAACACCCCCCTTCTACACAGTCTCATAGAGAAACATGCACAGCTGAGGCTGTCAATCACCTGCTGTGTTCTGGAGGGGTGGCAGGTTCATTTCCCAGTGTTGACATAGACCAGGGTTTGCCCTCCAGCTGTTGCGAAACTACAAGTCCCATCATGACTCTACCTTTCGGAGTCATGCTTGTAACTGTCAATCTTGCAATGCCTCATGGGACTTGTAGTTTGGCAACAGCTGGAGGGCCGCTAGTTTGACACCCGTGACATAGACTTTCAGAAGTGACTCAAACAGATAGCAGAGGAATGTGAGAGGAGACAGAAATCACACTAAGTACTTTGGATAGAGGCAATTACATACTACAGAAGGATATCCTTTGTTCATTTTTCATTTCAGAGGTTTACAACCACTTTGAACTTCAGCTTTAAAGTATCTCAGAACGAAATATCCAGTGTTGACATAGAGCAGGGGTGTCAAACTGGCGGCCCTCCAGCTGTTGTGAAACTACAAGTCCCATCATGCCTCTACCTTTTAGAGTCATGCTTGTAACTGTCAATCTTGCAATGCCTCATGGGACTTGTAGTTTGGCAACAGCTGGAGGGCCGCCAGTTTGACACCCCTGACATAGACTATCAGAAGTGACTCATAGCAGAGGAATGTGAGAGGAGACAGAAATCACTTAAGTACTTTGGATAGAGGCAGCTACACATTACAGAAGGATATTCTTTGTTAATTTTTCATTTCCAAGGTTTACAACCACTTTAAGCTTCAGCTTTAAAGTATCTCAGAATGAAATATCCAGTGTTGACAATCCTCCTACATAGGTTGTGGACACTGGAACTACAACCTTCCATTCTGGGAAGCACAGTGTCACCAGCAGGTGATCCAGGTCCTGCCAACAGCCCTTCAAAGTACGTACTTAGACGCCATTTCTTAGCTTCAGGAGGCAAAAGGTGGGGATCTGATGTAGCACACAGCACATAATAGAGCAAGAAGCTGAATGTAATCTGAGACTTGAGTGGAGGGAAATAACACCCCCCCTCTACACAGTCTCATAGAGAAATCACCTGCTGTGCTCTGGAGGGGTAGCAGGTTCATTTCCCAGTGTTGACATAGACCAGGGGTGTCAAACTGGCGGCCCTCCAGCTGTTGCGAAACTACAAGTCCCATCATGCCTCTATCTTTCAGAGTCATGCTTGTAACTGTCAATCTTGCAATGCCTCATGGGACTTGTAGTTTGGCAACAGCTGTAGTTTGACACCTGTGACATAGACTGTCAGAAGTGACTCAAACAGATAGCAGAGGAATGTGAGAGGAGACAGAAATCACACTAAGTACTTTGGATAGAGGCAACTACACATTACAGAAGGATTTTCTTTGTTCATTTTTCATTTCCAAGATTTACAACCACTTTAAGCTTCAGCTTTAAAGTATCTCAGAACGGAATAACCAGGTTCTCGAAAAACCTCATAACTGGATATGTATGTTCAGGCCAAGAATACATGATTAGGGGGCGGCTGAGTGACACTCTGATAATATTTGCTGTCTTTGGCTGCCGTTGTGGCGAAATCTCTACAGATTCAAACCTTATAATGCCACCTGTGTTCTCTAAGCCATCATCCCGATGCTAAGCACAGCTGACAGCGCATTCACAGCACAGGAGGTAAAGCTAATGTTAGCTGTTTTGGATGGCCTCAAGTTTTTTTCAGGGCGACGGCTGAATTTGATTTGCTGGTCTCGTTCCCCAGAGCGAACAACACGCTGCTCTTCTCGTCTGCAAATATGCTCTCTACTTATTTCAACCACAGTCAGGCTTCTTGGAAAGGGTTCAGATGTGACGGGATGCCATGCGTTTGTCTTATCCTTGAAAGCGGTGGCCGCCAGCAAAACATTTTCGATTAAACTTTTGCTCCGATGATAATTCCCACAGGTGCCCTAACATAAAGAGGCCTTAAACTGCGGCAACGAGCGGCTGACAGGTTCACACTTTACATCGCTCCCAGACATGGCTTCTCATCCCGCACTCAACGAGGACCCGAGACAAGCCGGTTATTAAAATTGTCATTCCTTGTCTGCAGCCCGGGATCATCACCGCTCTTTATAATATCGGCAGACATTGAACACTACGGGATTTATTAAGTAACGTTGTGCAAAGCGCAGCAAAGGGCATTCGTTTGCTTGCATCAAAGACCTCCATCAAGAGTCGTTACCACCTGTGTGGCACATTTCTGTTGCATTTCTGTAATTAGGTTTAAAGTACATCCAAAGGCATATCATATCAGCAGCCATTTATACTGCCAGGGGAAAGTTAAAGTGGAATTTTACCCACAACTACCTGTTGAAAAATAATGTTGTTTAGCAACATACATTCTACATTAATAATTATGCTAACAAAATTAGTGTGTGTCCATTGTCTCCATGATTGCTCCTGTTTCTTGTTGCCATTTTGCTGAAGCCCAGAGCCCCTGAGCAGCAGTAAATCTTTAGGCTGTCAGCAGAACGGCCTCTAGCATCTCTGATTTTCAGCACAGTGTCAAAAAATAGAGAACGACTGAGCATGTGCAGAGCAGGATGAGACACTGTATTACTGGATTTTAAACAGTATAGACACTTATTTTTTTATTGTTTTACATACAGTAGCTATACCTGCAAAAGGAGTCAGCACAAAGCTCCGCTTTAACCACTTGGTAACCACACTATAGCCAAATGATGGCTACAGAGCAGGTTACCCAGTTTTGGGAGGGCATCATATGGCGTCCCCCCAGAACGCACCCTCCCGCGCGCCACCACCCTCCGCGTGACCGGCAATCTCCGTGATAGCTGTGTCCTATGGACACAGCTGATCACGTGATGAGGTAAAAGGCCAATCACAGCGGCCTTTTACCACATGCTCAGCTGTGTCCAATGACACAGCAGATCACAAAGTAAATACAGTTCCTGGTTATCGGCTGCACTTTCCTCACGCTGTCACATTGTGAGGAAAGTACTGCAGATAACCAGCAGCTGCCACAGAGCAGATCGGCACTGATCATCAGGGCACTGATGAACAGTGCCCTGCAGTGCCACCCACCAGTACTCAGCAATGCCTCCCACCAATGCCCTGCAGTGACTCCCACCAGTGCCCAGCAGTGCCACCCATCAGTGCCCAGCAGTACCACCCATCAGTGCTCAGCAGTGCCACCTATCAGTGCCCAGCAGTGCCACCCATCAGTGCCCAGCACTACCACCCATTTGTGCCCCCAAGAAGTGCCACCCATCAGTGCTGCCCAGCACTTGTGTCCATCAGTACCCAGCAATGCTGCCCATCAGTGCCGCCCATCAGTGTCACCAGTCAGTGACATTAGTCAGTGCTGTCAGTGCCGTCAGTCAGTGTCACCTGACAGTGTCAGTGCCGCCTATCAGTGCCCATCATTGATGCATATCAGTGCAGCATTATCAGTGAAGCCTCATCAACGCACATCAGTGAAGGAGAAAAATTACCTGTTTGCAAAATTGTATAATAAAAACAAAGAAACATTTTTTTTCAAATTTTTTGCTTTTTTTTGTTTATAGTGCAAAAAATAAAAAAAAACCCAGTGGCAATTAAATACCACCAAAAGAAAGCTCTATTTGTGGGAAAAAATGCTAAAAATTTCATATAAGCACAGTGTTGCATGACCAAGGGCGGACTGACAACTCATGGGGCCCCCGGGCAATAGGGGATCATGGGGCCCCTGTGTCCTTGCCCAAACTCAAAAAAGCCTATGAAAAAGGTACCAGGGGCATCTCATGGGGCCCCCTACAGACCCCGGGCTCTCGGGCAGTGCCTAAGTTTCCAAATGGTCAGTCCGCCCCTGTGCATGACCACACAATTGTCATTCAAAGTGCGACAGCGCTGAAGCTTAAAATTAGCCTGGGCAGGAAGGGGGTAAAAGTGCCGGGAGGCAAGTCATTAAAGATGAAGTTTATCGATATATATATATTTTTAATCTAAACGTACACTTGCTGCGCATCTCTATATTTATAGCAATACAATACACACTTGTGAACCTTCTCAATACAAAAAGGTTACAAACCACAACTTTATAATAAATAAGTGCAATCCGCCATATAAAAAGTGAAACCAGACATATAAAAAGTGAAAAAGTGCTCAGTCCAACATGTATTCTCCTAGATTCAATCAAATCTTGAAAGGTGATGAGCAAACGTGATTCCTCCACCAAATAAATGATCAGCCTTTTTCCAAAAATATTGATCTCACTGTCCAGAGATCAAGACACGCTTGTGTGCTCGTGCTCAGCATTCATCTCACTGATTGGATTCTTTCACCGCCTGCTCAGCATATTGTGACAAACACCAGAAGGAATCTTCTTGTGCAATAAACAGATATTCCCTCCGGAGGAGAAGATCAAAGGACTGCAGAGGTGTTATATACCGTAAAACAATTTTTTATTTAAAATAAGCTGACATATAATCACAAACATAAAAAGCCTCGAGTGTCAGCATGTATATGACGTCACCAGCTAGGCCCCGCCCAACATGTTTCGCCACCAATCAGCATCGTCAGGGTAATGGAGCATCATCAGTGACCGATCTTTTATACCACGGAGTTTGTCTATTCTGCGCATGTGTGAGCCGTCAATATTATAAACACACGGCTCAATACCAAACTTTATAGATGTGCCAAACTATTGTAAAAATTACATACTTGGGGCAATTTGAAAAATCAAAAAGGATATATTATATATCTAAATGATCAAAACAATCGAAGTAGCCCCTTAAATGCATCATTTAAAAAAATTAACAATCGATCTACGCAGTCTAGTGGACAACTTCAACTGGAGCTTCACCCAAAAGGGAAAGTTCCGCTTTAATGCTATGTCCCCCGCTTCCCATTAAGGATTGGCACCTTTGGGGAGCGTGTACCCAAATTTGACAGGTACTCGCTCCCAGGGGCGGACTGACAATTTGAGCACTCGGCACTGCCCGGGGGCCCGGGGTCAGTAGGGGGCCCCATGAGATGCCCCTGGGACCTTTCATTGGCTTTTTCATAGGCTTTTTTGGGTGTGGGCGATGACACAGGGGCCCCATGATCCCCTATTGCCCGGGGGCCCCATGAGTTGTCAGTCTGCCCCTGCTCGCTCCCACATCCACTGCGAGTGCCTAGGCGATCGGAGGCGGAAGCAGTCCTCCCCCCTCCCTCCCCGTAGTCTTCTGGGACACGTGACAGGTCCCAGAAGACTACGGGGCCATTCACAAAGTACAGCGCTTCTCGCACATGTGCAGTGGGCACCTGGCTTTGAAGCCGCAACCTGTCAAAGCCCGGTGCCCACACTAAAGATGCCGGCGCCGGGGAGAGAAGACGGCCGGTGAAGCCAACGGTGGAGAGGACACCGCTGGGCCGAGGGACAGGTAAGCTGGAACTCCGCTTTAAGATGAAGTTTATTTTAAAGTGCAAAATTGGCAAACTTCCTACAAAATTGCATCAACATAGTTAAAAAAAAAAAATCATATACAACAAGACAAAAAAAAGGTTTATACATGAATATCCATTAAGTTAGCTATTATTTATAAAACAGTTGAGATCCCACTCTATATTGAGCCCATGGGGATGGTAGGATTTTAGTAAATATATTCACCGGCTTTCAGCACGAGATATTCCATGGATCTTATTATCTCCCCTCCAATAAGGATTGTATTTATCTATACCTATAAGGTTTAGGGAAGATGGATCTTTATTATGACATTACCTATAATGTTTAGATAAACTATGTCTTTTAAAACCTTTTTTTAATATTAGCAATGTGTTCATTAATTCTCACTTGTAGGGTTCGTGAAGTCCTCCCTAAATACTGAAACCTGCATGGACAACCCAATAAATAAACAACAAATTTAAAAGAGCCTGTAATAAAATCTTGAATTTTATAATGTTTATGCGTGACATAACTAAAATCTTTGGTTTTCATTTCATTGAGTACCTTACACATAGAACACCTACGACAGGGAAAAAAGCTCTTTAAATCTGCAAACATAGATATTTTTGGGGGAGGGTTAACCACATTGGAAGCAAGACAATCTCTCAATGTGGAGGCTTTGGGAAAAATAATGGGGGGTTCTCAGGTAAAACTAGTCCTAATAGCTTATTATTTTTTAGTATTTTCCAATGCTTCTTAAATATATTTTTGATAAAACCAAAATGCTTAGAAAAAGTTTTAAACTAGCACCAGGGACGGTACTTACATGGATGATGAGTATCCCATGTGCTGGTGGCTGTACTTTTCTTCTTCCATCCTCTGCCCCCCCATGAATATCCCCACATTGTTAAACTTCTGGTGCTCTGTGTTGATACTATACGTTGCTTCGCCTATGATAGGCACTCGTCAAAATTGCCAACTTTTTTCCACCATTCATAGAAGCTGATTAATCACTTCCCTCAATGTAAAGTGATCTATGACTGGAGGATGGATGAATGAACGACTGGTCTCCCTCCACCATTCATAAAGCACTTTTCATTGTGAGAAGTGATAGTATTGGCTCTATGAAGGGGCAGAAAGGGCTAGCATAGTTGGCACTTTTTACAGGTGCCTTGGACAGGTGAAGCGGCTCGTAATAATCCCCTGTCCTCTGTCCCCTGGATACCCTCACAGCTATGATCACAGCTATAGCTCTACTATACATTCAAATTTTCCATTGCCCCTGATGGTCTGTCCTTTATAGAAATGGATCTGGTGGTGGATCCTGGGGCTTGCAAGTCATCCCAATAAAAGGTCCAGGCAATAGGTAAACTACTATTATCAGCTATGGCACCTGGGAGCTTGGAGCCAGCTCACACCAAACAAAAAGTGGGTGGATTCTGCAGCTGATTGACCTGCTAATAGCGTGTCAAGCTTGGTACCCATTACCAAAAAGAGGCCTAGGTTTGGGACCTGGAATATGTCCCTGCTGTCCTGCTGAAGAGTATATCTTGGAGAAGTAAAGCTGGAAGGTGGCCACCTGGAATGGAGCACTAGGGGTGCGTCACTGCTGCAGAGTGTCCAGAAGAGTTGCATACAAGCTGTGGACATGGCATTGAGTTTCTGGTAACTCATCCAAGGAGTGTGTGTGCTGTCTTACGGCTGGATTTCAGTATACAGGGTACCGGTTTGGCTTTTTTCTGTATTGACTATGAGTGGACATATGTGGGGAGATTTATTAAACTGGTGCACTCAGAATCCAGCTGTGCATGGTAGCCAATCAGCTTCTAACGTCTGCTTGTCAAATTAAGCTTTGACATTAAAACCTGGAAGTTAATTGGCTTCTATGCAGAAATGCACCGGATTTTGCACCATGCAGTTTTAGTAAATAACCCCCATGGAGTCTGAATGTTTGGTATTTTCGGGTATCCTGTACCCTAAACCCTTTCTCCTTGGGTTTGTGGGCCTTAATACATTTCTTAAAGTGACTCACACCCAAATATCTTATACCCCACAAAGAGTCAAAGATTCCGCCCTTAGGTGAAATGATAGCCCACCAAGCTATCTGGGGGTCTTCCACCACTACCTAGGAGGTGCTACATAAACACATAAAAACATAAAGATTGCAGTGCTGCCATTGCTCAAGAGCTGGCCTACCATTGTCACCCTCTAACACAGCGGTTCTCAACCTGGGGGTCGCGACCCCTTTGGGGGTCGAACGACACTTTCCCAGGGGTCGCCTAAGACCATCGGAAAACACATATTTCCGATGGCCTTAGGAACCGAGACACCGCTCCTTGATCCGTCTGCAGGTGTGGGCGGGATGACATGCCGTCCCTGTCATCTGGACACACCCCCGGGATCAATCCTTCCTCGTCGGTGATTGGCCGCCGGAACTGTAGCTCAAGAGAGGCACACAGGCGGCCAATCACCGGCGAGGAGGTGGAGCTTGGAAAGGAGGAGCCGAGCGGCACCGCGAAGCACGAGCGAGTGAAGAGGAGGAAAGCGGCCGGAGAAGGAAGACATCTGACCGGTAAGTGTTTGTACCATGGGAGAGGGAGGGAGCGAGCGAGCCCAGGCTGGAGCAGGGGTCAGCAAGGTAAGTATCATTGGTGTCAGTGGGAGGAATAGTGCCCAATCATTGGTGTCACTATTACCAATGATGGGGCACTATTCCTTCCACTGACACCAACGATGGGGCACTATTCCTCCCACTGACACCAACGATGGGGCACTATTCCTCCCACTGACACCAACGATGGGGCACTATTCCTTCCACTGACACCAACGATGGGGCACTATACTTCCCTCTGATACCAACGATGGGGCACTATTCCTCCCACTGACGCCAATGTTGGGGCACTATTGCTCCCCCTGATGCCAACGATGGGGCACTATTCCTCCCACTGACACCAATGATGGGGGCACTATTCCTCCCACTGATACCAATGATGGGGCACTATTCCTCCCACTGACACCAATGATGGGGCACTATTCCCCCCACTGACACCAATAATGGGGCCGTATTCCCCCCACTGACACCAATGATGGGGCACTATTCCTCCCACTGACACCAGTGATGGGGCACTATTCCTCCCACTGACACCAGTGATGGGACACTATTCCTCCCACTGACACCAGTGATGGGGCACTATTCCTCCCACTGACACCAATGATGGGGCACTATTCCCCCCACTGACACCAATGATGGGGCACTATTCCCCCCACTGACACCAATGATGGGGCACTATTCCCCCCACTGACACCAATGATGGGGCACTATTCCCCCCACTGACACCAATGATGGGGCACTATTCCCCCCACTGACACCAATGATGGGGCACTATTCCCCCCACTGACACCAATGATGGGGCACTATTCCCCCCACTGACACCTATGATGGGGCACTATTCCTCCCATTGACACCAACGATGGGGCACTATTCCTCCCCCCACTGACACCAACGATGGGGCACTATTCCTCCCACTGACACCAATGATGGTGCACTATTCCTCCCACTGACACCAATGATGGGGCACTATTCCTCCCACTGACACCAATGATGGGGCACTATTCCCCCCACTGACACCTATGATGGGGCACTATTCCTACCACTGGCACCAATGATGGGGCACTATTCCTACCACTGACACCAATGATGGGGGCACTATTCCTACCACTGATACCAATGATGGGGCACTATTCCTCCCATTGACATCAGTGATGGGGCACTATTCCTCCCATTGACATCAGTGATGGGGCACTATTCCTCCCACTGATATCAATGATGGGACACTATTCCTCCCACTGACACCAATGATGAGGCACTATTCCTCCCACTGCAAAATTACAGTTATGAAGTAGCAACGAAAATAATTTTATGGTTGGGGGTCACCACAACATGAGGAACTGTATTAAGGGGTCGCGGCATTAGAAAGGTTGAGAACCACTGCTCTAACAGGAAATTGCATGGCGCAGAGAGCTCTGACAGGATCAACAGGTAATTTAGTAGGATTTGCAGGGGTAAAATTAAAAATACATATGGGGATGGGGATGTTGCTTCAATATTCACATAAATGCTGCTTTTCAAGAAGCAATATACTGTATGTTGACATAGACAACTAAGGGCTGTCTGCATTCAATATACTGTAAAACGAGTATAAATCTCACAGATGTTGCTGTCTACCTATCAGACGTTCCGTGATCTGCATAAAAGGAACAATACAGTCTCACCATATGATGCCCATGTATAACTGTAATTGTATCAGGTATTCACAATATATTGAGTCAAAGTGAAAGAAGAAAAATGCCATCCAGATATCACTATAACTGAATCCTGTATGCAAAGTGAGATTAGTCTAAGGAGATAATATACACTGGATAAGATACAAAAATGTTGAAAAAACTGGGCTGTGGATTGCTCACCATACAGGTGGTTAAAGCAAACAGCTGACAAAACAGATACAGTAGGTCAAATGATCAGGATGGGTGGAGAAAGAGTGTAGTGTAGATAGAGGAAGTCAGGTAGTACCTGTTGACTAGGCACTAGAGATGAACTTGGACATCTTCCAAACTCATCTCTAACCCAAACTCCCACTTTTTTGTACTCCAATGAGTTGCAGGCCATGTCATCCCCCACCTGTGAGCTAATGTGAGCTCCTGTGGTGGGGAATGACCTGGTCAACAACTCATTGGAGTACAAAAAAAGAGACAGTTTGTGGTTCAGGTTAGAGATGAGGTTCAAAGTATGCTCAAGCTCATCTCTACTAAGCACACGCTTGAAGCTCTGGCCTAAGGCCCCTTTCACACGTGCAGATGTTTGTCTGTTTATCATTCTTCCGTTGACAGATGAAAAATGGACATCAATGTGTCTCTATGGAAAAACGGATGTAAACAGATGTTCGTTCAGTTATGGCTGCCAACATCCATTTTTTTAAATGGATTAAAGCCCTATTTTTTGTTCCGTTAACCGCTAGCCTACCGGGCACTTATACCCCCTTCCTGCCCAAGCCAATGTCCAGCTTTCAGCGCTGTCGCACTTTGAATAAAAATTGAGCGGTCATACAAATTTGTACCCATATGAGATTTTTATCATTTTTTTGTGACAGATAGAGCTTTATTTTGGTGGTATTTAATCACCTCGGGGTTTTTTATTTTTTCTTAAACAAACCAAAAACCACTGAAAATTTTGAAAAAAAAAGTTGTTTTCTTAGTTTTTGTTATAAAATTTTGTAAATAAGTGATTTTTCTCCTTCACTGATATGCGCTAATGAGGCTGCAGTGGTGGGCACTGATAGGCTGCATTGATGGACACTGATAGGTGGCACTGATGGGCACTGATGAGGAGGCACTGGTAGGTGGCACTGATGGGCATTGACAGGCATCTCTGATGGGAACTGAAAGGCACCACTGATACATGGCACTGATATATGACACTGATAGGCAGCACTGTTAGGCGGCACTGACTGGCACTGTTAGGTGGCACTGACTGGCACTGTTAGGTGGCACTGACTGGCACTGATAGGTGGCACTGATGCACACTGATAGGTGGCACTGACTGGCACTGATGGGTGACACTGAAAGGCTGCTCAGATGGGCACTGATATGTGGCATTGATGTGCACTGGTAGGCACTGATATGTGGCATTGATGTGGCACTGATGGGCACTGGCACGAGGCACTGATGAGCAGTGACACAAGGCACTGATAGACACTGACAGGTGGCACTGCTGGGGCTACACTGATCATCAGGGCACACTGATCATCAGTGTCCTGCTGACCAGTGTACATGTCCCCTCCGCGGAAAGCTGATTACCGGCTCTCCTCTCCTCTCAAGCTGTCAGCGTGACAGCTTGAGAGGAGAGAAATGCCGATAACCGGCATTTCCCTGTTTACATGTGATCAGCTGTGATTGGACACAGCTGATCAAATGTCCGAGCCAACATCTTCGGCTCTTTCTGTGATCGGTGATCCGCTGTGTCTGAGGGACACAGCGCACCACCGATCGCCACGATGCGCGCTCCCTGAGCCGCACATGTGCGGTGAGAATGGGAGGACGTCATATGATGTCCTCCCAGAATGAGAGAACCACTTTGTGCCTGTCATTGGACTATATGGCGGGCGGGAGGTGGTTAAAAAAAACAGAACGGACGGAAAACAGATGTAAACGGACAAAGGTCCGATTTTTGCATTGGTAGTGGATGGAAAAAAACTGATGATAAACTGATCAGGTACATTTTTGCATCCATTTTTGTATTGGTAATGGATGGAAGAAACTGAAGAAAAACTGATGTAAACTTCATCCGTTTTTTCTTTGAAAAAATGGTCCACCACCAGGTTTGACATTTTTCGGTGATCCGAATTTTGTCACGGCATTTTCATCTCCACAGGCTTTTTACTGGTAGTATGATCGAGCTCTTATTAGATCAACAGATTTTCAGAGGGGTGGGACTCATATTTCCTTCGATATGCTACGGAAACTTTTCAATATTCCGCTTCGAGAATATTATCAATATTGGCAAATAAGACACTTTTTTAGTTCTCATTTTGGACTGACACCTTCGTCCCTGATCACTTATTTTGCACGTATCAGTCATGACTCTCCCAGCTGTAGGGGTCTTATTTCAGATATATATATCGCTCCTTTTCGAATGCCATCTTTTCCTCACCCCACTTATATAGGCAGAAATGGGAGGCTGATTGCGGTATTACATTTTCAGAAGAGGACTGGGAGTCCATGGTGGTAATATACGTAGGGGCTCTAGGTCTATCTCAGTTCATGAGATGGCCCTTAAAGTTTTAACCCGTTGGTATTATACCCCCTCTAGACTACATATCATGTTTCCAGGAAAGTCGCACTTAGGGGGCTCTGTCTTAGGGGTTGTGGCCTTGCTGGTACCCTTGTGCATATGTTCGGGCTTGCCCTGGTCTTTCTTTGATCTGGCGTAGAGTTTCTGAGATGGCTTCGGCCTTGGCAGATACTCCGGTAAATTTGTTGTTGCAAAGCTAATTCACACTATCTGTGTCTCTACCCTATGGGCAATTGCCCTTCATTGGAAGTCACCAGTAGTGTCTTTGTCCTCTGTTTTGCGGAAAGTTGATATGGTTATGCTCATGGAACGTATTCAATATACATTGCTAGATAGGATGCAATTATTTAACAGAAAATGTGATGGTTGGAAGACATTTTGGCATTTATTGTTAGATTGATGGGTTATCATAGATTTATGGGCATTGTATCTTTGTTGGTTGTGTAGTTGTTCTGCATATCTTACTACCTACCTCATTCATGTACTCAAACTTTCTTCTTCTATGACTCTGTTTTATAATACAGTTTTTTACTTATGTGCCTTTTATCTTGATGTATGTTATACCTCATACCTTATAGCTCATCCACTCCCTCATCATATCACGACTCGATTACTGCAACTCCCTCCTCACTGGCCTGCCTCGCCGCTGGCTATCCCCGCTTCAGTCGATCCTGAATACGGTTGCCAGACTCATTCACCTTTCCAACCACTCCATCTCCGCCACCCCCCCTCTGCCAATCCCTCCACTGGCTTCCGATTGCGCAACGGATCAAATTCAAAATCCTAACACTGACGTACAAAGCCGTCCACCATACTGCCCCGAACTACATCACTGACCTAATATCCAAGTACCGCCCACCACGCACACTCCGCTCCTCACAAGACCTCCTTCTCTCTAGTTACCTGGTCTCCTTCTCCCATGCCCGCCTTCAGGACTTCTCCAAGGTGTCACCCATGCTCTGGAACTCCCTGCCCCAACCCATCAGATTATCACCTACTCTCCTCTCCCTTAGGCGCACCCTGAAAACCCATCTCTTCAGGGAAGCCTACCCTACCCCCTGCTAACTTGACCGACCTCCTCCACTCTTCCTACCACCCCATCCCCCACAGCTATCTCCTCCTGTGCCACCATCCCCTCCCTCCTAGATTGTAAGCTCGAAAGAGCAGGGGCCTCGAACCCCTCATGTTTTGCATTGTATTGTTATTGTTCTGTCACATGTTCTGTCCCCCTTTGTAATGTACAGCGCTGAGCGAACTATTGGCGCTTTATAAATACTGTATAATAATAATAATAACACCTCATGAAGTGGTGCTGTTTTTGTTGTCTATCTCTCAATAAAAACATTTGTAAACAAAAGAAAAAATGGTCCACATGTGTGAAAGGGGCCTTACTTTAAAGCCCTTTAACAAGTCCAGGTTTGCAGACTTCAGCTTGGCTGTCTTGCAGTGCAAAGAAATGTCCAGTAGAGAAGAATGTCCTGTGAAGAACAAAATCCAGCAGTTCCATGTCCCCTTTACCCTTAAGGAGAACTAGCCATCCATGATCTGTAACCCATGTGTGGCTGCCGTCGGAGCTTGTATTTTGTGTAGTTCTCTTGGTATATTGCATGTTAGACCCCAAGGGGTTTATTTACTAAAGCTGGAGAGTGCAAAATCAGACTCGCTTCTGCATAGAAACCAATCAGCTTCCAGATTTCATTGCCAAAGCTTCATTGAACAAGCTAAGGTTAGAAGCTGATTGGTTTCCATGCAGAAGGGAGTCTGATTTTGGACTCTCCAGCTTTAGTAAATAAACCCCCAAATGTCTTACAAAATATGTATGTAGCCACACCTCACCCTAAACCGGACTTCAACTGGTTCAAATCCCATGATGGAATGTGAGTGTTCCCTTATCTGCGTGATGCAATGGAAGATATTTTTTATTAAAAGGAAATATGTTGTTACAGTTAGCTGCCTAGGTGTAGCTCTGATTATCTGCAGGACATGCGGTTTTCCTTTCATCTGCCAGATTCTTCATAATGATGTATTTTGCTCATTGCAGAGTGGCAGCAATCTCAGGATATTAGGTCTTGTGAAGTCGGATGAAGGTTATTATCAGTGTATCGCTGAGAACGAGGCTGGGACCGCTGAGACATATGCTCAGCTCATCATCCCTGAACCCGGTAAGTAATACATTTTATCTGTAGCATGCTTGCCAGTGATTTGTGATATGCAACATCTGAACATTGTAACAAATGACATTTTATTAGTCTGTTAAAGGGTCAGTCCATTTAAAATGGATATCTTAGCTCTGGTGGGTCCCAGTTAGTTGATTCATTGCAATTTTTGGAAGTGAAAAAAGATGGACAGTTTTTAGCAAAAAGTACGTAAGCGAAGGACACAATTTTACTACACTGCCAGTTATGGAGACCACCAAAAATTGTTATGCCAAAAAAAATCATTGGTTAAACTTACTCTTTTCATCAATACTTATCTATTATACAATTGCTCTAATTTAGAGGATGATTACATAGTTTAGAGCAGTGTTTTTCAACCTTTTTTCAGTCAAGGCACCCTGATGTGCACCAGTCTGAGGGCTTGTTCACACCAGGAGGTGCATCCAAGCGCAAGCTTTTTTGCATGTTCCCACATGTCACAATTTTTTGGGCGTGAATGTAAGTGCATTTGCTAGATGCATGGGGTTGTCATCAAGAATTAGCACAAACCCTGCTCTCAAAACCCCCTCTCCTAGCACAATCCTTATGTCCCCCTTCCTAGGACAAATCCCTCCCCCTCCATCTCTCCTTCTCCCTCCTGCTATGTGTAATATTGCCAGCAAATCAGAAAGCGGTGTGTGCCGCACATGTCCTTAGCAACCGATGACACCATCTGTTGGTAGGAAGTGGGAGAACGCCACACACTGCTTTCTGTTTTGCTGGCAGTAGTACTCATAGCAACACGGAGCGGGAGAGACCTGGCAGGAGGTGCGAGGTGTGCTTTCTCTCTCTGCTTTGTCAACAGGAGTTTACACAGGGTCGCGCTCAGTGATGGATGTTACCAAGACACCCTTGAAGACTCTTTGTGACACCCCAGGATGCTGCGGCATCACCAGTTTAGTGTAGCATAACACTTCTAATAGTTAAATACCACATTTTTTAAAACGGTCATCAGACCAGAGAGAGAGAAAACATAGGAGGAAAGAGCGGCAGAGGGATAACTAAAGGTCCTAACTAAAGGTCAGTCTTTCCAAACGAAGGACAGATAGGAGCAATGCACAGCCGCCTATATCTCCCTAGAGTTTTGGCAATGAGATATTTGAATCTAAATTTTGAGCCCCACCTATAATTCAACCATTATAGAGAAGTGAAGAATGTAGCAGGGCAAGTGAGACCCCTGAAGCTCTAGTGTGAACATCTTACTGCTTGGGTCTTTGAAAGCCAATTATTCCCTTTCCGCAATATCACCCATATTTGAAAACATAGATGTGGGTGGACTGGGCATTTAAATGGCGCCATGTCGAAGGAGAGCATCACATAATGTGCCATGTCTTCAGTCAGCACAATACAATCAACCCCTTCCTGTAGATTACTTTGGTCTACAATGCGGGTTATGTTACTGGATGGTCAATTGTTTACTGAATTGCATCTCAAAATTGCATCTTAGAGGGGTTCCACAAAACCTGAAAACTACTCCAGAGGTTCCTGTGTGGTAAAAAATTTTTTGGAAAAGGCTGACTTAGACTAAGAAAGGAAAGCAGTCTGACACTGAACGTGCTTACAAGAGGTGAAGGCACAGGGGGAACGTTATCTGTATGATTCTGTTCCTTTGTTGCCCAATTAGAAGAATAGGGAGGTTGTGTATTCAGCTGTATATTTAACAGTAGCTTGCTCATATCTCTGGATCTAATGATTGTTTTCCGCAATATCACCCATATGTGAAAACGTAGATGTGGGTGGACTTGGCATTTAAATGGCGCCATGTCAAAGGAGAGCATTACATAATGTGCCATGTCTTCAGTCAGCACAATACAATCAACCCCTTCCTGTAGATTACTTTGGTCTACAATGCCGGTTATGTTACTGGATGGTCAATTGTTTACTGAATTGCATCTTAGAGGGGTTCCACAAAACCTGAAAACTACTCCAGATGTTCCTGTGTGGTAAAAATTTTTTTGGAAAAGGCTGACTTAGACTAAGAAAGGAAAGCAGACGGAGCTACATTAATTTGCACAATGCTGTCAGTCTGACACTGTGAACGTGCTTACAAGAGGTGAAGGCACAGGGGGAACGTTATCTGTGTGATTCTGTTCCTTTGTTGCCCAATTAGAAGAATAGGGAGGTTGTGTATTCAGCTGTATATTTAACAGTAGCTTGCTCATATCTCTGGATCTAATGATTGTTTTTACAAGACAACCTCTTCTAAAGCTGGCCATATTCTATGTGAATTTCAGCTAGTTCTGATGAAATTTCCTCTGTAAGTGGCCCTGTCGCCACCCTCCTGCCTGAAATCCTTTGATTAAAAAAAAATCATAGGAGCCAGATGGAAAGTGTTTGGCTGAAAAGTGACTGCATCCAATCAGATGCAGCCATTCTTTGGGTATTCTGACAGCTGATGCCTTGAGACTCGTCCATCCATGTGTATAGTGTGGATGGAGGAATCTATTCAATTTTTTTCATTTAGCTCGCAGTTTGGGTGAAAAAAGAAATCTACCAGTGTACACCCAGTTTTAACCTCTTCTTTAAGGTTGCCTGCACAAAGACAATTTTTGGGGAAACAATGGCTGTCCTTTTCTCTTTGTTTCATGACTGTCCAATGGTTTTAGTATTTCTTGGGTCACTCACCTACAACAAGTATGCAGATCAGAAGTTCTGATATCATATTGACATTCCTGATCTGCGTGATGTGCGTGTTGTAGGTTAGTGACCAGCAAAACACTGCAGCCAAGAAATTAGCATTTTCAGAAGCCTGTCCGCCATGGTGATGTATATATTCCCCTCAATACAGGTTTCTACATTTTTCTTCATGTGCTACGGCTGTATTGTTCTGGTTTGTGACAGGTCTGCTTTAAAAGATAGAGAAAATGCTGAAAATTAAATTCCAAAATGTGCTGTGTTGTTTCTGCAAAAGTTCCTGAGCCAGGCTGATGTGATATATACTTTGTTATCAGTAGATTTAGGAGGAATTGCACACCAGGGGCCTGTCTGATTTTATCTGTAGCTTTGGGTACCTGAGCTTCCCACACTACCCCACCTGACCTCCCTCATCTCAGCTCAATGAGAAGGACTAAAGCCATAAAAGTTGCTCCCAGTGATGAATTACTGGCCTGGGAGAGTCCACAGACCTGTAACTTGCAGAGACAATAAAAGCTGTGTGTGGATTTGTTTCCACTTCTGGGGATGTAGGAGCAAGTGAGTTTCTGAATAAACTTAATTTATGAGATTCTTTGTTCACTATTATTTATAAGGAAACAATAAAATGATGATCTTTTCCAGGGTTGGTAGCCTCATGAAATACAGAGCCCTATGGGATTTGATACATTTACCTCTTGTATCTTGGCATAGGTTCAGAAGGGGATTAAATTAAGGGAGGGAAAAAAATATCTCTCTCCCCCTTTCTCTCTCTTCCCTCTCTCTCCCCCTCCCCCCTCTGTCTCTCTCCCGTCTCTCTCTTCCCTCCCCCCGCTCCCCCCATCTCTCCTCTCTTTCTTCCTCTCTCTCCTATCTCTCTCTCCTTTCTCCTCTCTCTCTCCTATCTCCCCCTTCTCCTATCTCTCTCTCTCTCCCCCCTCTCTCTCTCCTCTCTACCCCCCCCCCTTTCTCTCCCTCTCTTTCCTATCTCCCCTCTCTCTCCCCCCTCTTCTCTTCTATCTCTCTCTCTCTCTCTCTCTTTCTGCCCCCCTCCCTCTCTCTCTCTCCCCCCCTCTTCTCTCTATCTCTCTCTCCTCTCTCTCTCCTACCCCCCCCCCTCTCTCCTATTTCTCCCCCCCTCTTCCCCTCCCCCTGTCTCTCCCCCTCTCTTCTCTCTCTCTCTCTCCTCTCCCCCCCCTCTCTCTCTTTCTCTCCTCTCTATCTCTCTCTCCCTCTCTTCTCTCTACCCCCCCCTCTTCTCTATCTCTCCTCTCTCTCTCTCTCTCTCTCTCTCTCTCTCTCTATATATATATATACATACACACACACTCACCAGCCACTTTGTTAGATACACCTGTTCAATTGCTTAGTAACATAAATTGCTAATCAGCCAATCACATGGTAGCAACTCAATGCATTTAGACATGTAGACATGGTGAAGACGACTTGCTGAAGTTCAAACCGCGCATAAGAATGGAGAAGAAAGGGAATTTAAGTGACTTTGAATGTGGCATGGTTGTTGGTACCAGACGAACTGGTCCGAGTATTTAAAAAAACGCTGATCCTCTGGGATTTTCACTACAACTATCTCTAGGGTTTACAGAGAATGGTCCGAAAAAGAGAAAATATCCAGTGGGCCGCATTTGTGTGGACGAAAAATACCTTGTTGATGTCGAGATGATAGAAAGGCAACAGTATCTGAAATATTCACTCATTGCAACCAAGGTATGTAGAATACCATTTCTGAACACACAACGCCTCAAACCTAAAAGCAGATGGACTACAGCAGCAGAAGACCACTTCGTGTACCACTCCTGTCAGATAAGAACAGGAAATGGAAGCCACAATTCGCTTAGGCTCACCCAAATTGAACATTAGAAGATTAAACAAACATTGCCTGGTCTGTCGAATTTCAATTTTCCTAGAGATGGCTGTGCATAAAAATGCCAATGGATCAGCAGTTTTGAAATACTCAGACCAGCCCGTTTGGCACCAACAACCATGCCACATTCAAAGTCACCTAAATCCCCTTTCTTCTCCATTCTTATGAACTTCAGCAAGTCATCTTCACCACATCTAGATGCCTAAATGATTAGCAGTTGTGTTACCAAGCAAATGAACAGGTGTACCTAATATAGTGGCCAGTTATCAATGGATAAAACAATATGCTGTCACTGCATTCTACTCCCACTCCTCTACTTTTACTGTTCAGCGTTTTTTGGAGTCCACTTTGGAAATACTTTATTTTACATGCAGCTCCCCATTGTGATAAATACATATACTGTGTATATATATATATATATATATATATATATATATATATATATATATATATATATATATATATATATGAGCTCTAACGAGCAGGGCCCTCTGTTTCCTCTTGTACCAAATTGTATTTTAACTATAATGTCTACCTTCATTTTGTAAAGTGCTGAGCAAACTGTTGGCGCTATATAAGTCCTGTATAATCATAATATCACACTATAATTATTTTATATATATATATATATATATATATATATATGAGTGTGTGTATATATATATATATATGAGTGTGTGTGTATATATATATATATATATATATATATAAAATTTTATTTTTTCTATTAATTTAAGTAATTGTCTAGTTTAATTATTATATTCATTATAATATTAATTTCCTGTCTTCCCCTACACAACAGAATTCAGACTGACAGTGGCTGTCAGTTAATCACGCTCTTTTATAGTGCCCCATATAGTCACCCTAACATGTTTCAGACACTGGGGATGTTTAGTCATCCTTCCAGGGGGGGCATGGTTTAGACCTCATTCATAATGCTTTGAACAGATTGCAGGACAGGAGATAACACAACAAACTGCAGAGCTGACTAGTGTAAACCTTTAGCCAGGGGCGAACTGACAACTCATGGGGCTCCCAGGCAATAGGGGATCATGGGCCCCTGTGTCCTTGCCCAAACTCAAAAAAGCCTATGAAAAAGGTACCAGGGGCATCTCATGGTGCCCCCTACTGACCCCGGGCTCTCGGGCAGTGCCCGAGTTTCCAAATGGTCAGTCCGCCCCTGCCTCTAGCTATATAGTGTGGCAGGTGTGTGAATCGGGCTGAATATAAAAATTTCAATTCTTTTGGCAGCTTCGCAGTTCATTAATATGTATTTCAGCCATGTGTTTGACTGTTTGGCTGGAGTCCTGCCTTAAAGCTAATTCCTGTTCCATCCACTCTGGATAGTTTTTATTTTTGCATAAATTATTCAGCTGTTATGGTCCAGTAACTGGAGTGAAATTACAATCATTTGAAGCTGAGGGATTTACAGAGAAAGGTGTCACTTGCCTTCTGCAAACCAATCTTATTTTCTTTTTTTTTTTATCTTGTTGGGTAACTTCCGCTTCATGTAATTTCAGATGGCTTCATGGTGGGAATAACAATGTGCCTGCCATTGCACCCAAGCTGTGTACTGAATTCCAGATCTGTAATTCAAACGGACCTTACTTTTAATTAAATTCAAAGGCATCCGTGCATTTTTGGTATTCATTATTTATCTATTTGTTACAGAAAGGCAAGTCGAATGCTTGGGTTAGCGCAGATGGTTGCGGGGGGTCATGCAGAAAAAAAGATCTACATAAAAAGCAAAATTCTGTTTAGGGGGATCAATGTGAAATAAAGCACAAAGGAATAAAAAAAGAAAAACAAAAATGGAGAGATTGTCACAAAGCATCACAATCCCCAAAAGTCTTCCCCTTTCACGATAAATAAATAAATAAAATCTAATATACAGTTCATTATAAAATTGTGTGAATATATATATATATATATATATATATATATATATATATACAGGGTGATTGAAAAGTAACTCCTTATCTTATAAATCTTATCATTTATTTTTTAATCATTATTTTTACAAAAAATGAATATAAGAACACACATAACATGGAGTTTTATTTAAAATTCTTCTTGAGCACAGTGAAAAGAGAGGCCACTTCCCCTTGATGCTTGTCGAATGGACTTTTTTGGGCTCTGAGTGAACAATTTTTGAATTGTTCTCACTACCTCCTGGTCACTGGCATTGGAAGGGAGACCGCTTCTTTGAGCATCCATTACAGAACCTATCGCCATGAGTTTTGCATGACAGTTCTTGATGGTCTTTGCATCGATCTCAGCATGTTTTCCTTTGATGTCCCTCCACCATCTTTGCACTTGAACAACTGACTTCGTAGCGTGCCGCTAACTGGGCACGCTCTTGTACGGTTAAACGTCTGGACATCTTTATAGGGCTTCGAATTTTAAAACAAAATAATCAATCTGAAAAGAAAAACAACAATACAGATTCAATTGTCATAGATTAAGGAACATACATTAAAGAATTGAGAAAAAAGTAACTTCATATAAAAAATGAATAAATATTTTAAAATAGGGAGTTACTTTTCAATCACTATATACAGTCATGGCCGAAATTGTTGGCACCCTTGATATTTCTCCAGGAAATCATGTATTTCTCACGAAACGTATTGCATTAACACATGTTTTGCTATACACATGTTTATTCCCTTTGTGTGTATTGGGACAAAACAAAAAAAGGGAGGAAAGAAAGCAAATTCGACATAATGTCACACAAACCTCCAAAAATGGGCTGGACAAAAGTATTGGCACCCTTTCACAACTGCGGATAAATAAGAATGTTACAAGCATGTGATGCTCCTGTAAACTCACCTGGGGCAAGTAACAGGTGTGGGCAATATAGAAATCACACCTGAAAGCAGATAAAAAGGAGAGACGTTCACTTAACCTTTGCATTGTGTGTCTGTCTGTGCCACACTAAGCATGGACAACAGAAAGAGGAGACGAGAACTGTCTGAGGACCTGAGAACCAAAATTGTGGCAAAATATCAACAATCTCAAGGTTACAAGTCCATCTCCAGAGAACTAGATTTGCCTTTGTCCACAGTGCGCAACATTATCAAGAAGTTTGCAACCCATGGCACTGTAGCTAATCTCCCTGGTCGTGGACGGATGAGGAAAATTGATGAAAGATTGCAACGCAGAATAGTCCGGATGGTGGATAAGCAGCCCCAAACATGTTCCAAAGACATTCAAGCTGTCCTGCAGGCTCAGGGAGCATCAGTGTCAGCGCGAACTATCCGTCGACATTTAAATGAAATGAAACGCTATGGCAGGAGACCCAGGAGGACCCCACTGCTGACACAGAGACATAAAAAAGCAAGACTACAGTTTGCCAAAATGTACTTGAGTAAGCCAAAAGCCTTCTGGGAAAACGTCTTGTGGACAGATGAGACCAAGATAGAGCTTTTCGGTAAAGCACATCATTCTACTGTTTACCGAAAACGGAATGAGGCCTACAAAGAACAAAACACAGTACCTACGGTAAAATATGGTGGAGGTTCAATGATGTTTTGGGGTTGTTTTGCTGCCTCTGGCACTGGGTGCCTTGACTGTGTGCAAGGCATCATGAAATCTGAGGATTACCAAAGGATTTTGGGTCGCACTGTAGGGCCCAGTGTCAGAAAGCTGGGTTTGCGTCCAAGATCCTGGGTCTTCCAGCAGGACAATGACCCCAAACATACGTCAAAAAGCACTCAGAAATGGATGGCAAAGAAGCGCTGGAGAGTTCTGAAGTGGCCAGCAATGAGCCCAGATCTAAATCCCATTGAACACCTGTGGAGAGATCTTAAAATTGCTGTTGGGAAAAGGTGTCCTTCCAATAAGAGAGACCTGGAGCTGTTTGCAAAGGAAGAGTGGTCCAAAATTCCGGGTGAGAGGTGTCAGAAGCTTATTGATGGTTATAGGAAGCGACTGATTTCAGTTATGTTTTCCAAAGGGTGTGCAACCAAATATTAAGTTAAGGGTGCCAATACTTTTGTCCAGCCCATTTTTGGGGTTTTGTGTGACATTATGTCATATTTGCTTTTCTGCCTCTGTTTTATATTTGTTCCAATACATACAAAGGGAATAAACATGTGTATAGCAAAACATGTGTTAATGCAATACCTTTTTTGTGTGAAATACTTGATTTTCAGGAAAAATATCAAGGGTGCCAACAATTTCGGCCATGACTGTATATATATATATATATATATATATATATATATGTATAGTGGCAGTGCGGTGTCCTGCCATGGCCAAAATCAAGCTGAAAACCCTGGATTCTCAACCAGGCAGGTTGAGGGGCTCCAGAGAGTTGATGTATTGCAGAGGAAACTGGCTTTTCAGTTTCCTCATTTACTTATTAAGTCTGTTTTGGGATCTGGAGCCTGGAGATTTCAAAGAGATCTGGGAGGGATGAAATCTCCAATCCGGGGTCCGTGTTTTGAGAACCCTCAGCACACTGATTGCACAGGTGTGTGCAGGCCTTTTTATAGAGTCCTAACCATAGTTCTGGGCTCCACCCCGGCAGATAGGAGTCAGGAGGGCTCCACCCTGGCAGATAGGAGTCAGGAGGGCTCCACTCCGGCAAACGGAGTCAGGAGGGCTCCACCCCGGCAGATAGGAGGCAGGAGGGCTCCACCCTGGCAGATAGGAGTCAGGAGGGCTCCACTCCGGCAAACGGAGTCAGGAGGGCTCCACCCCGGCAGATAGGAGGCAGGAGGGCTCCACCCCGGCAGATAGGAGTCAGGAGGGCTCCACCCTTGCAGACGGGAGGTCTCTGCCTTGTAGTCAGGTGGAAGCCAGACTAGCTGTGTGCTAGTGCCATATTTTGGGAAGAGTCTGCAGGAGGCAGACTTAAAACTGCGTACAAGCCAGGAGGCTGAATACTGTTAATTTGTTTGATCGTGGATACCCCTGTGTGGGAAGCATTTTTGTTATTTGAACTTTCTTGTAAATAAAATTGGGCAAAAAGGCCCTTAAAAAGAAGCGAGTTGCTGTGTGCTTTAACAAGAAGAGCTCTACCATTTTGAAGCGAGTTCCCACAATATATATATGTAATATTTATACAATATGCATATGCGTGTGTGTGTGTGTATTTTTTTCTATTCTGATAAATAAAAAAGATCTGCAGATATACCAACCTGGGGTGAATGACTTTAGGACCACAAGCCGCTTTGATACAATCCCATATTCTCTTCATCGATGGTCGGGTTCTTCAAGATGGGCACGCATAAAAAAAACAGAGCTCCCTTCTAAAAATATCAATGTTCCATGGCTCTTCCTTATCCGCATTGCCCTGAAAAGGTGACAGACTGCATGTTCAGCTTATCTGTGCCTTCTTCAAATGATTTTTGAGTGTTTACCACTTTACAAGAATAGTTATTATTATTATTATTATTATTATTATTATTATACAGTATTTATAAAGCGCCGATAGTTCACTCAGCGCTGTACATTACAAAGGGGGACAGAACATGTGACAAAACAATACCAATACAATGCAAAACATGAGGGGATTGAGGGCCCTGCTCTTTGGAGCTTACAATCTAGGAGAAAAAAATATACCCAATTCCGTTTGTTTTTTGTCCTTGCTACACGTTTCCCTGTGTGTAACTCGATATGCAGCTAAACCTGCCTATTCTGCAATAAACCAGACTGAACGTAATCTTGAAGCTTTTTTTAAAAACAGGGTGGGATGAAACTATTAGGAAAAAAACAGATGACACATACCTACAATCAATCCAAGAACATACAGAAAACATAATGAATAGTTAGGCTATAGATGGTAATAAGGGATTCTTATCAGCAATACTGCGTTTAGGGGATGCAAAGGGATGCAAGTCTGAGTCCACAACATATGGTCTGAGAGCTGGCTCCTGCTCTCCCAGTTTCCAAGATGGCGTCTGAGCTCCCAAGATGCATCTATTTCCTTTCTCTCAGTATTTTGGAAATTTCTATTACAACTTAACTCTTATCTAAACAGTCTCTAGTTTCTGTAAAACAGTAAATTTATTACCAGCTCCATCTAATGGTCAGAATTAATATTGCCGGCTGGACAGGCATAATACCTTCCCCTGCTGGAAGCAGAACACTGGTTTTAAAAAATAATTATTTAAAATTGCTATAATAACCCTCTCTCTTCCAAAATCTTATTTTTGAAACTGTTAAAAAAAAGTAAATCCATGGTCTTTTATCCTTCCCATCCAATGGTTGGAGTCCTCAATCTATATTGACACCTACACAGGGTCAGTAATAACCTTGTCAAGGGGAACTTTTTGAACCATTCTTACATATTGACTACCAGGATGCACTTCTCTGACGCAAGCGCTAGTATGAAAATTAGAACCTCCAAAAGAAGTGCCTCCACAGATAGCCAGGCAACTAACATTTTCAAATAAATAGCTCATGTTGCGCTAAGTGAAATTTGCATACATCAAGAAATTTTTCATAAATAATATACAAATAATGTATGTCCAATAAAGGATAAACAAAAATGCTCAGAAGTAAACCATTGCCAAAAATAAATATTTTATATAAACATATGGGAAACATTCCTTATAAGGTATAGAGAACAGTCCTCTTATTCTGTGATGAGTAATGGAAAATCTTCATTCCAATATAACCACCAATGTGAGATTGCACCACCATGATATCAAACTGGAGGCTTACCAGATCCTTTGATCCCTCAATTATAGGAAGTCAATACATGCCCGATATACAGTCATGGCCGAAATTGTTGGCACCCTTGATATTTCTCCAGGAAATCATGTATTTCTCACGAAACGTATTGCATTAACACATGTTTTGCTATACACATGTTTATTCCCTTTGTGTGTATTGGGACAAAACAAAAAAAGGGAGGAAAGAAAGCAAATTCGACATAATGTCACACAAACCTCCAAAAATGGGCTGGACAAAAGTATTGGCACCCTTTCACAACTGCGGATAAATAAGAATGTTACAAGCATGTGATGCTCCTGTAAACTCACCTGGGGCAAGTAACAGGTGTGGGCAATATAGAAATCACACCTGAAAGCAGATAAAAAGGAGAGACGTTCACTTAACCTTTGCATTGTGTGTCTGTCTGTGCCACACTAAGCATGGACAACAGAAAGAGGAGACGAGAACTGTCTGAGGACCTGAGAACCAAAATTGTGGCAAAATATCAACAATCTCAAGGTTACAAGTCCATCTCCAGAGAACTAGATTTGCCTTTGTCCACAGTGCGCAACATTATCAAGAAGTTTGCAACCCATGGCACTGTAGCTAATCTCCCTGGTCGTGGACGGATGAGGAAAATTGATGAAAGATTGCAACGCAGAATAGTCCGGATGGTGGATAAGCAGCCCCAAACATGTTCCAAAGACATTCAAGCTGTCCTGCAGGCTCAGGGAGCATCAGTGTCAGCGCGAACTATCCGTCGACATTTAAATGAAATGAAACGCTATGGCAGGAGACCCAGGAGGACCCCACTGCTGACACAGAGACATAAAAAAGCAAGACTACAGTTTGCCAAAATGTACTTGAGTAAGCCAAAAGCCTTCTGGGAAAACGTCTTGTGGACAGATGAGACCAAGATAGAGCTTTTCGGTAAAGCACATCATTCTACTGTTTACCGAAAACGGAATGAGGCCTACAAAGAACAAAACACAGTACCTACGGTAAAATATGGTGGAGGTTCAATGATGTTTTGGGGTTGTTTTGCTGCCTCTGGCACTGGGTGCCTTGACTGTGTGCAAGGCATCATGAAATCTGAGGATTACCAAAGGATTTTGGGTCGCACTGTAGGGCCCAGTGTCAGAAAGCTGGGTTTGCGTCCAAGATCCTGGGTCTTCCAGCAGGACAATGACCCCAAACATACGTCAAAAAGCACTCAGAAATGGATGGCAAAGAAGCGCTGGAGAGTTCTGAAGTGGCCAGCAATGAGCCCAGATCTAAATCCCATTGAACACCTGTGGAGAGATCTTAAAATTGCTGTTGGGAAAAGGTGTCCTTCCAATAAGAGAGACCTGGAGCTGTTTGCAAAGGAAGAGTGGTCCAAAATTCCGGGTGAGAGGTGTCAGAAGCTTATTGATGGTTATAGGAAGCGACTGATTTCAGTTATGTTTTCCAAAGGGTGTGCAACCAAATATTAAGTTAAGGGTGCCAATACTTTTGTCCAGCCCATTTTTGGGGTTTTGTGTGACATTATGTCATATTTGCTTTTCTGCCTCTGTTTTATATTTGTTCCAATACATACAAAGGGAATAAACATGTGTATAGCAAAACATGTGTTAATGCAATACCTTTTTTGTGTGAAATACTTGATTTTCAGGAAAAATATCAAGGGTGCCAACAATTTCGGCCATGACTGTATATGATTCCGTCCAGGCTCATGTGTCTCAGGTCAGATCATGTGCACCACTCGAGGCTCCCTCAAGCCGTCCCAGTATTATGGGGTCACCATGTACTCATATGAAATAAAGAGGTGCCTTTCATAGTGCAGTAGGTTAAAGACTACTTTATTAGATGAACGAAAATGCACTTATAATTATAGTAGATAAAAAAGCATCAATCAGCAGAAACAAACTAAAATTGCAATCTTACGCGATGACGCCAGAAGGGATATGTTGAGGAAGAAGGGAGTCCTGGGGTTATCCAGGGAAGTTGAGGAACGGGGAGCTAAGGGGGGGTTGGAAGGGTGGGGGATGGTGAGTGTTAAGGGGGTAGGTCTAAAGAAGGGATTGTAATGTTTTTTCGTGTGTTTTTCCATGTTATGTATTGAATAGTAATGGTATGACAATTTATTTTTGTTATATGTAATATTTGGAATTTTAAAAATGAATAAAGTAAATATATATATATATATTCATATATAAAACATCTTTCAAAAAAGAAAAGAAGGTAGGCTTTACCCGACACGTTTCAACATAACCAAATGTCTTCCAGACGTGTATTGACACCCTATAATTAAGGGGTCAAAGGATCTGGTAAGCCTCCATGTTTATTTAAAATATTTATTTTTGGCAATGGTTCACCCTTGAGAACTTTTTGTTCATCCTTTATTGGACATACATATTTGTATATTATTTATGAAAAATGTCTTGATGTATGCTAATTAGCGCAACACAAGCTATTTATTTGATTTGTGATTTAGAGGGGCTATCCTCTTGGTGTGTTTGCTACTTTGTACACGATTATGGTTGGGTATTTGCACAGTTTAGCTATTTAATATAACTCAATTTTCATAAAGATCCCCCCCACCACCACCACTATTGTTCCTTTAAAGGCAAACCATAACCATTTTGGTCTAGCTTTATTTAAATTTTTTGAAGGTTGTATTTGTTTTAACTATTTTTAAAGCTGTTTTTACTGTTTGTATACAATCTATATTTAAAATAAATGTTTAATTATATTTATTAATTGTATAATACATGACAAAGGATTCCCAGAGTGCTATGGGCTGACAGGAGGAGAACCATGTAAGCAGGGGAATGAACTGCTTCTGCTTCTTTGTTGCCCATGTATTCCTACAGTCACATAATATAACTGGATATTTACACTTAGTAATATAACCAGAAATGGTTGATTCAAGAAATATCCAATTGCCTTAGGGACTCAGGAAGGATTGTTTTTCAATCTGTTGGAGCAAATAAGACCATACTTTTTAAGACTTTTTTTTTGCCTTCCTCTGAATAAATTGTAGATATAGGGTGAAAAATATAGAGGTTTTCTATGCACTTATTTTCATTGGTTAAACTCAATGGACATGGTCATTTTTCTGGCGGCAGAGAGAAGACCTGGCTTAACTAGTTACCTACAGCAGAGAAAACTCAGGTCACCCCCCTGGCTGTGTAGTCTGGCAGGTCTGTGTAAATCCCAGGACTGAATTGAGAGAAATACCAATCATTTTACAGTTTAAAAGGCTCCCATTTCCTATTTAAATTCTAAATTCATCTGTTTGCCTAGATTTTGGCTTTAACAGTTGACAGTAAGGATACATGATTTCATATGTAACATTTTCTACCTTTTAGTAAATACCAGTGTCTGGGAAACTGCTAAAAAAGAATGGAGCAGTTACGAATTCTTTTTGTCTGCGCACATCCTCCCTTTTTCTCCAGATCCAGTGTAAATAATATATTTCCCACAGGACGCGATTCTTTGGCTGTGATAATATTCGTGATGCGTGGATCATGTCGGCGCTATAAGGCTTCCCTCCCCATGGAAATCACCTACTTTCTTTGCATAGTAGTGAGATATAATTTTTGTGTTATTTTAATGCAGCGGTGAGGACAGCGTAACGGCCTTTTAGGAGCTGAATGTAGTACGCCAGTTGTTTATAACAACTCTGGGGAACGCTAAACGAATCTTTAAAAAGCCAACTGATGATTACATAAGGGCGCATTTACATTTGAAATGTATGTCAGAGAATTGCATAAAGGTAAGCAGGAATCAGGCAGGCGCGTTTTCAGGAGAGGTAAGCTGTGGAGGCTGGCATTCCTCTGCTCTTTATCCTCCATAAATAGGTGAGCCATTATTGTGTCTTCTGGCTTTATTGAACAGGGATTAGAAGTAATATAAATAATATAAACTTCTCCTCTTGATTCCTTGCCAGCCATAACAAAATAGTTAAAATACGAAAGACCTGTATGTATAGTTCAGAGCTGGTCCAATAGTTATTGAAAGGAATGTTTAGTGATTCTGCGTGTATTTCCTTCATTTATTTTTTGGACAAGACTAAATATTTGGAAAATAAAATGCATTTATTTTTATCACTGGAATCATTTCAACATATTCACCTGTCTGTTCTTAACTGAACAGCTCCGAAAAATAAATAAAAACAGTTGTTTGCAGACCTCATTAGCGCAAGCTAAATGGATCTGAGCAGTCAGGAGAATTGCAGATCTGCCATTGAGACTAGAGATAGCTTCAGCCTGCATCAGGTCTCTGGAGGCCAGGCCCTGACTGGCCATGGGGCACAGCGGGAATTTGTCTGGTGGGCTGGGGGCTGCCTGGATAGGAGGGGAGACCAGGTGGCATGTAGAGGAACCAGACCGTGCATTTCTCTCCTGCCCCCACTGAATGCCTGGGGAGAGGAGGAGAAGTAGGCATTCAGTGGTGGCAGGAGAGAAATGCACAGTCTAGTTCCTCTATGTTCTGCTCAGCCGCCCCTCCTATTCATCTTCAGCTACCCTGGGCTCCTGTATGCTCCCCCCATGGCTGGCCCTCCTTCATCTCCTGCACTGCTGCAGCTGGGTTCCCCCCTCCATGCAGCTGCTGTGGAGCATCTGTCAGGATAGACTATCCCCAGTGCTGACAGTCCCCCCCCACCACAAACAGGAGAGAGAAAGCTGGTTCTGCCCCTTCTCCTCCCACCCTCTCCTCCTGTGTGTGCTCCGCCCACACTCCACAGTAGTCTTGTATGTTCTCTCCTTCCTTCCCTTATTTCTTTCTATCTTTCATCTCTTTCACTTTCTGTCTTTCCTTCTTTCTTTCTCTTTCCTTCCTTCCTTTCTTTCTCTCCTTCTTTCCTTCCTGTTTATCCCTCCCAGCAAAGCCTCCCAACAGGGCTCCCACAAAAAAAAAAAAAAAATCTTAAAATAAAATATTGTAAAAAATAAAATAAAAACCTACTGACACTAGTGGCAGGACTTCCAGGGTCACAAAGATCGCTCTTGCGACCAGGCCCTGGCGTTTCACGGGCTTGGGGTTGCTCAGTCTAAAATGCCCAGGCCTATTTTTCGTCCCAGTCCGGGCCTGCAGGAGGTGATTGGATATAAGAAATATTTTTTATCATATATGATGTACATATAAGTTTTTGGAGTGTGCCTAGAGTAATTACTGGTCATTCAGGCAAAAGAGAGAAGACCTGACTCACAAATCTGTGAAAGATGTCAACTTTTCATGATAAGGGGTCAGGCTCAAAGACCAGTAGCTATAGCAATTGAGAGAGACTCCAACTGACCAGCAGGATAGTCCCTGGTGGATGACGTGGGCTCACTTGAAGGGTCTAAGTAGTTACCGGTATTCACCAGAGCTTCTTATGGTGGAGATGGGTTTTGTGCATGTTAGCACCAGGTCGCGGTCCTCAGGATTGCCCCATCAGGATGTGAGCAAGCTGGGGTCCTGTAGCAGATATAGGAAGTAGGGATCAAATGGAAGCATAGTCAGTAAACAAGCCATCGGTAAGAAGTGGTTGCAGGTTGGGATCAAGGAGAAGCATAGTTCAGGAACAAGCCAAAGGTTGGTAACGAGTGGCAGCAGGAGTGACTAGAGTGAGATATTAGCTGAATAGAGAACAGCAATGTGGCAAACAGGGAGTGGCATCACAAGTAGTTCAAGGTTCAAGAAAAACAAGACAAGGTTGTCTTATGCGATCAGTCAGGCCACTATCCATCATCTCAGGTGGCTCAGCAAGAAGAATTACTGCCAAGCTCAGAAGAGACCCCAGATTCAGATCCAGGTCCTGACACAATTAATCCCAAAGGCTTCCTGTAGAGTTGACGTTGGGGCTCTGTGGGGGCCATTTTGAATGTGGACTTGACTTTGTACACTTGGGCACAGCCAAGCTGTAACAGAAAAGGTCTTTCCCTGTATTGTCACCACATGCATGGAGTGCACATTTTTTTTGGTTATGGAGCTGGCTTTGTAAACAGGGTCTAGTCATGCTAGAAAAGAAAAGGGCTTTCATCCAATTGTTACCAAAAGGTTGGAACATGGTTTAAAAAACTTTTGAACACAGGGGCCTATCATGCTGGAACAGAAAGAGATTAACCAAAACTGTTGCCACAATTGCCACATTGGAGACACCTGAACTCAATAATTTGGTGGAGGAGCGACAAACTTATGGCCATTTTGTAGATGTGATGGTCAGATGTCCAAAAATATTTGGCCATACACTTCATTATAAGCAGGGTGGCCAAGAAAGCTTCCATGTCACCATGTGTCCCCTTCGGAATTATGGCACTGTCATGTTGGCATCCATATTCATGGACGTCATACTAAGGGCGTCTTATATACAGCCTGTACAGCAAAGGAGAAAAACCAATAGCCTCTATGTAGTATGTAGATCTTCTCTTTGCTCCAAGGGTTGTTCACTCTTCGAAGGTAACATTTATAAAAGGAATATAAGAGCAGCACTTAAGCAGAAGTAATTTAGCTAAATATTTGAGAAGCAAGAAACATATGTTCCTATTACTAGGAAATATTACCTTGAACCAAACAGATGTTTTGTTAGCTCGTTTTTCATGAAGTGCAGGGGGTTATAAAGTATCTAGCAACCTTCCTGTCCTGGAGGAATGAAGGTTCAGTGCTGTATACATTACTGTATATGATGAGGGCTTAAAACACTTATGTAGTGGTTTCTTACTTTGTTGATTATTGTCAGGAAACTTTTTCTTTTTTTTTCATCAATTAGGTAAACAGGAAATTTTCCGTATTGAAGTTCTTATCTAGACATGCAAAATGACAAAAAAAACTGTTTCATTTCATTTTGATTCGTTATTTCACTAATTTTGTTTAGTTCGAATAGTTAAAATCATTTAATTCCTTTTTCAGAATTCGTTTTGTTTATTCAAATTCGACCGAATTCAAAATTTCAAAAAGATTCGAAAATAATTTTAACGGATTTGAAAATAATTTGAACGTTACAATCCATAATCCACAATCCATATGTGTTTTTGATGGTATATGGGCTATATGAAGAGTTGCGTGACCATACTGGCAAAATTTTCACAGTGCCTTTGTTGATCACTACTCATGTCACCATAGCACAGCTCACAATTTTTCGTAAAGTATTTTAGTCTTCTCTAATCTATTGTATTCTTTTCTATTATTTTATATTCTATTCTAATGTATTCTGTTCAAATTCATTCTATTTAAAATATTAATTTCAGAAGGAAGTTATGTTCTTTCTATTTTATTCTATTCTATTGTTTTTCTATACTATTCTATTCTTTGATTCTTTATTCTAATCTTTTCTATTTTATTATTTGATTTTCTATTCTAATTTTTTCTATTCTATTCTAATTGATTATATTCTATTCCTTTATTTTCTGTTCACTTTTGCTCTGTTTTAACCTATTTTTTATATTCTGTTCTTTGATTTTCTATTCTATTCTTTGATTTTCTATTCTAATCCTTTCTATTCTATTCTAATTGATTCTATTCCCTTCTATTCTATTCTTTAGTTTTCTATTCTAATCTTTTCTATTCTGTTCCTTGAGATTCTATTCTAATAATTTCTATTCTATTCTAATGGATTCTTTTCTTTTCTATTCCTTTATTTTCTATTCTATTTTGTTCTGTTTTACTCTTTTTTTTACTTATTTTCTACTGTGTTCTGTTCTATTCTTTTGTTTTCTATTCTGTTCTCTTTTCCTCTATTCTTTTCAATTCTATTCTTTTCAATTCTATTATATTATTTTCTATTTCTGTATTTTCTGTTCTATTTTATTTTATTATTGTTTTCAAATTAAAACTGGTTTTAGAATTCGAATTTGTTTTTAGAATGTGTTTTCGAATTTGAATCGATTTGAATTTTGGCCAAATTTAATTTAGTTATTTTAGATTTGTACTAAAGCTAAAGATTCTATTCTAATAATTTCTATTCTAATGGATTATATTCTATTCCTTTATTTTCTATTCTATTTTGTTCTGTTTTACTCTTTTTTTTACTTATTTTCTACTGTGTTCTGTTCTATTCTTTTGTTTTATATTCTGTTCTCTTTTCCTCTATTCTTTTCAATTCTATTATTTTCTATTCTATTCTTTTCTATTTCTTTATTTTCTGTTCTATTTTATTCTATTCTTGTTTTCAAATTAAAACTGGTTTTAGAATTTGAATGTGTTTTCGAATTCAAATCGATTTGAATTTCGGCCAAATTTAATTTAGTTATTTTAGATTCGTACTAAAGCTGGAGAGTGCAAAATCAGGCTCACTTCTGCATCGAGACCAATCAGCTTCTAACCTCAGCTTGTTCAGTTAAGCTTTGACAATACAATTTTGCATTTGACAATTTTGCATTCTCCAGCTTTAGTAAATAAACCCCCTTGTGTCCATTCATGTATTCATTCATTAGTATCTTTATTCATTCATTTACTGAGTGACCTATTATTGGCGGTGTACTGCAGCTAAGCATGCATTTGTTCAGAGTCTAGTTCGGGTCCGGACCCAGAAGCCAGTGAGCACTTTTGTTTTGATAAGCTGCAGCTCACGTTACAAAGTGGCAGGGATGCTTATGACATCATTGACCTAATGTGGCCACATGGCCATATTGGGTCAAAGTCATTGAGCTACTATGGTCATATTGGGTCAAAGATGTCATAAGCATCTCCACTCTCTTTTTACATACAGTTGGGGAATTCCCTGGCCTCAGTTGATTGGGAAGCAGTGTATGGGAGTGACAGTTTCCTTCCAGGTTAAGCCGGATGTAAATCTCAGAGCCGGACGTTCGGTATGGGGGTGAGTGAAAGTGAGAGTGAGGTTTACAGAACGCTGCAGCCTACACACACGGCACAAGCTAGTTTACAACGCACGTGCCCAAGAATTGTTTTTGGCTGGAGATCAGCTTTAATGAAAGCTTCAGACATAAAATAGTTTGGAAATGACTTTTTAAATGGCATTAACCACCTCCTTTCTGACCTATGTATATAAACGGCCGGACGGTGGCAGTGCAGGGTCGGGTGGCCGTTTATAAACGGCCTCCCCACACCCTGCTTGTGCACACTTTCTGGGAGCGCGCAGCACCGCGATCCGGTGCCCGCTGTGTCCTCAGGACACAGTGAAACACCAATCATCGGACGGGACCTCTGTACAAGTTCCTGATCATGTGATCACTGATTGGCCAATCAGTGATCACATGCAAAGTAGTAAGCAAGAAGTCACTTGTAACATCATTGCTTACTGCGTGTGAAATCTGTGAATGATCACAGAGGTCACATGGTACAAGGCTATTCACAACAGCCTTGTACTATGTGACAAGCTGTGACCAATCACAGCTCACTCAGTAGTTCTCAATGGCTGCAAGAATGAGGACAGAGAGAAAGAGAAATTATTGCTTTTACATCCTATATGGGTGTAAAAGCAATCAGTGTAAAAAAAAAAAAAAATCTTTATCATCCCCCACAAGTAGTATAGTGTCACCATGGTGACACTGTACTGCTAGGGTGACAGTATGTAAAAAAAAACCCCAAAAAATATATAAATAATAATATAAAAAAATAAAATATAAATGTAAAAAAAATGTTTAAAAATTATAATTTTGGTTATACACTAATTTGGCTTATTTTTTTTTTACTAAAAAGATAACGGAATAAATTTTGGTCAAGATTTATGATGAAATATTATTTATTTGCAAAATTTTATAAGAACAACACTTTTTTTCAAAAATTTTACACTTTTTCATTTACATAGCAAAAAAAATTAAAATCCCAGCGGTGAATAAATACCACCAAAATAAAGCTTTATCTGTCTCAAAAAAATGGTAAAAAATTCATATGGGTACAGTGTTACATGACCGCGCAATTGTCATTCAAAGTGTGATAGCGCTGAAAGCTGAAAATTGGCCTGGACAGGAAGGGGGTAAAAGTGTCCGGACTGGAAGTGGTTAAAGGTCATATGAGAGTTTAGTGATTGGATGTCTGTTAAGTGCATATTATAAATAGAGGTCAAAACTATCTGTGGCGTGCTAAATTTCATGCATGGTGCCACAGTATTGCCGCACCTATGCAAGCGAATGGAGAGACTTTTGGTGCGGCTCACAATATGGCCACCTGCCTTGCATAAGAATGGCTGGATAGATTCACCCCATCCTCACCTCTACTGCTGGAGGCTGTTGATAGCTTTTTTTCTACGGAGAATGGAAGAGCAGACAGGGAGAGCAGTGTGAGCCATTTGTTCGGAGATGATTGATACATTCAGGGCATATTAAAGAACATTAGGACGTTAGATACCAGGCAATAGAGTCTGCACGGCGCACAAAAAGACCGCGGGGAATGCTGCTAGTGCATTCTCCCTCATTCTTGCCGCAGACATACATTCAGCTTAAACAAATGACTGATCATTGAATCAGCCTGGAGATGAGCGCTTATTAACTGCATGTAGACTTTTCACAGCCGACATCCAACTCAGGAGGAGAAGCAGCACAGAATACAGAAGCTGCTGCTGCCGGGATCTCATTATATACACGCAGATCGTGCTCAGACATTGATTGGAAGGGGCTATTTTACATATGCTGAAATGCTGAAACTGATCTTTGGCGACGGTTTCCCGCTGGGTCAAAGCTGCAACATGTAGTAAATGTATCTGCTGGTGGAAAAAAAAAGAACCAGCTATTTTGGTGCCCAGTCATGGCTATAGGTCATAGAGACTCTGAGAAAAGGCAGCCATAACAAAGGTCCTGTTTGATAACTAGGGACTGGGTCTAGACTCAATCACCAGCTCCAGTGGACCTTTTAGTAACTTGGGGGGGTGATTTACTAAAGGGAAATAGACTGTGCACTTTGCAATTGCAGTTGCCCCAGAGCTTAATAGATGAAATAAAGCTTCTTTTTGCAAAGAATACCCAATCACATGCAAGGAAAATAGAAAAAACAGTATTTTTTGCTTGTGCATGATTGGATGATGGAAGTCAACAAAGCGTCCCCTAATTTACTAAGCTCTGGAGCAACTGCACTTGAAAAGTGCACAGTCTATTTGGCTTTGACTAGTTAATCCACCCCTGTAAATCTGTGGGGGGGATTTACTGAAACTTGAGCAGACAGAATCCGGAGCAAGTCAACTGTCAAGCCATCAAATGGCTGGTGTCTTAAAGTGATTGTAAACCCTTACATATACCCAGTGAAATGTTTAGTCTCAAGTGCTATACAGAGATGAAGCAAATCCTCCTACGAAAGCTGTCCCTGGTTATCTGTAGCTCTCTCTCTCCTCTACATATATTCAAAGTCCAGAATATTCACAGCATTTCTGAGCTTCAGAAGGCAGGGGGCAGGGATATGACATCAAACACTGCACAGCATAAAACATAAAGCTGACTGTAATCTGAGACCTGAGTGGAGGGGATGGACCCACTCCCCTCTTTATAGCCCCATAGGAAAACATGCACTGCTGTGTGCTGGAGGAGGAAGCAGAGCCGTCTCTTGCGATTGTCTGGTGTTGGCATAGCTTGGCAGAAGTTACTCATGCAGATAGCAAAATATTGAAGACAGAAATCACACTAGGTGTTCTTGAATGGGGCAAATATACAATATAAAAATATATGATTTGTTAATTTTTCATTTCAGAGGTTTGCAAACGCTTTATTTGATCATATTTGTAGCACCATGCTAACTGCAGATAAAACAGAGGCTAAGATGGCAGCTTCCTTGGCTGTAAAGGATAGGAGAGTTAAAAATGAAAGCTAGAAGCTGATTGGTTGCCATGCATGACTGTTCCAAATTCTGTCTGCAACTCGCTTTCTTTTTTTTTAAGGCCTTTTTAGCCCACTTTTATTTAAATGAAAGTTCAAAACATCAGAAGTTTCCCACACAGGGGTATCTATCATCCACAAATGTAACAAATGTCAGCCTCCTGGCTCTCTCAGCTATACACAATCTTCTACTGGCCTTCCTCTTCAGGCTTACGTCTGTCTCCTGCAGACTCTTTCAAAATATATGGCTCTCGCACACAGCTGGCCACTAGCACACAGCTAGTCTCTAGCAGCCCCTTGCTGCTTTTGGCTTCCACCTCTCCTAGGTGGAGCCCTCCTGACTCCTATCTGCCGGGGTGGAGCCCAGAACCCTGGTCCTGACTCTATGAAAAGGCCTGCACACACCTGTGCAATCAGTCTCCTGGCCATTTCCAAAACCTGGTCCCAAGATTCGAGATTTCATCCCTCCCAGATCTCTTTGAAATCTCCAGGCTCCAGATCCCAAAATGGACCTTACAAACAAAGGAGGAAAGTGAAAAGCCACTTTCCTCTGCATCAAACACTTACCCTGGAGCCCCTCAACCTGCCTTGTTGAGAATCCTGGGTGACAGATTGCCACACTGTCACAATATACATATATTTTTTTTTTCAGAAAAGTTTGACCTTTTATCATTAAAAACTATAGCATGAGTTTCAAGCAAATGACGTTGCCTGGGTTGGAATGATCCAAGTGTAAAAGATCAGAGACAGCAACAAATGAAATGTCATTGGGAGTTCAAATTCTTTATTGTCCAACTAGGTACAAGAAGCAGGTTAAAAGGCAGCCAGGACATTTTGAGGATAACAGAATCCCCCTTCATTTACATCTGGGTGAAATGTCAGAATGTTACACTAAATGGACTCAAAAATACTCCTAAGCAGACTGATCTGCAGGCAGATGATGTTATAGTCAGCAGTGGTTGACTTAACTGCTGTCCTCCCCAGCTGCACATTTTCACCTTCCCTTTCACTCCCCGTCTCCAATCAGTTGTGAAAAGAGGGGTTTCTGCCTCTAGTGAAAGCGCTGGATGCCTGAGCACCTAGTCACCAAGCACCAGAAAGGTTTAGCACAGCATTTCACAAATGTTTCTAACATGGAGGAACCCTTAAAATAATTTTCAGGGAATACCTGCCAATAATTACTGTCTACAGTTCACTGTACTGTAGCATGGTGGTCAATGGGGAGACTGCTGCTTACATTGGTGGCCAAGGTGCAGAATGCTTCCTACATTGGTGGTCAATTGGGGGAATACATTCTACATTGGTAATCAGTGGAGAAAATGCTTCTTACATTGGTGGCCAATGGGGAAATGCATCCTATATTGGTAGTCAATGGGGAAAATGATTCTTATGTTGGTGGCCGATGGGGAAATGCTTCCTACACTGGTGACCAGTGGGAAGAATTCCTTACACAGTGGTGATCAGTGAATAGCATGCTTCCTACATTGGTAGTCAGTGGGGAAAATGCTTCTTGCTTTGATGGCCAATGGGAAAATGCTTCCTACATTGGTCATCAGTGCGAAAAATGCCTTTTACATTGGTGGCCAATGGGGAAATGCATCCTATATTGGTAGTCAGTGGGGAAAATGCTTCTTATGTTGGTGGCCGATGGGGAAATGCTTCCTACACTGGCGACCAGTGGAAAGAATTCTTTATACAGTGGTGATCAGTGAGGAGAATGCTTCTTACATTGGTGACCAGTGGGGAGACTGTTTATTACATGTGTGATCAGTGGGAAGGCAGTCAATAGGAAGAGGGGCAAAAACTGCTCATTGCTCAAAGAACCTCAAGCAACCTCTGGAGGAAGCATAGGGTTCCACTGATCCCTAATTGAGATAAGCTGGTGTAGTGGGACAAAGGGCAATGATTCAGATGCAGTCAGGTAGTTTGGTTTGCTTCCTGCCCTGTGATACAAAGGCAATGTGAGTATGTGCATCTGGGAGGCAGCAGTTATGTGAGCTCGTAGCTTTGCCTTGCATAGGCAAAGCACATATTCCCATAATTACTCTCTCACTATCAATTCCGATTTCCAGGCTAAAATGTATTGCTCCAATGATGTTCTGGTCTTCAGGTATCTCACCTCCAGACCAACCACTTGTAAAAAAATACAGCTTTTAGGTGTATATAAAGGAAAGCCTTTTTATTTTAGTTCTTGAGGTTATTGATATCTGTGTCCCTGATAGGTAGATCCGCTCCTAGTTTCTCCTGTCTAGGTAACTGTTGTCACCAAGACAGAATGTGACAAGAAAATCCAAAATTTCAGAGTTCTCACCAGAACCAGAGGTGAGGGGAAATTGTCCGATGGAAGCAAAGGTTCTGGTGACAAATATTAAAGAGGGGATTCCCCTCAGTTTTGGGTGATTTCCTCTCGTTTCCTCTTTCGACCTTAGGATAGAAAGGTAAAATAAATCTCCCCAGGGAAAACAGACAGCTAAAAATAGCCTGACATGGGTGTAAACCAGGGGTCTCCAAATTTACTACACAAAGGGAAAGTTTACTGTCATTAAGATTGTAGCCAGTGGGTGTAGATAATGCCTCAGGCTTGGTGGTCAGTGGGAGTTAAAAAAGTGCATACCACCCCTGTGGTTAGGAGGAGAAGAAATCGTGCCCAATCATTGATATCAGTGGGAGGAATAGTGCCTCCATCGTTGGTGGCAGTGGAAACAACAGTGTCCCATCTTAGGTGTCAGTGGGAGGAACAGTGCCCCACTGTTGGTGGCAATGGGAGAAATAGTGTCCCATCTTTGGTGTTAGTGGAAGAAATATTCCCCCATCATTGGTGTCAGAGGAAGAATTTATGCTCCATCATTGGTGTCATGGTGTCAGTGGGAGGAAGAATACCCCATTGTGGATGTCAGAGGGAGAGGGGAGTCCCAAGGGCCAGATAATGGCAAGCACAGGACCACAACCAGCCTGGGTGCCACAGTTTGGAGGCCACTGATATAAACTATTTCCTACTCCTAATCTGGAAAAAAAAAGTTTTGCTATGCATACTTTAACTTTTGATCTCCCAAAACACCTAAAATCACTTTTTGCCCTCCTCTGTTTACTACTTGCCATTTGTTTTTACAAACGTCCTCAAAATCCACTTCAATATGCTTTGAATATGTGAAACAGTTTTTTTCTTCCTTTAAATGAGAAAAATGACAACATTGATTTATTTTTTTCCCCCCTAATGAAATACAAACTCGATCGGGCATTTGTAATTCCTGCAGACCATGTGACCCGTCAAACTTTATCTTCTGAACATAATCAGGTCACTTTCAGGCCAACTGCGCTGCCTCTGCCACCCTTTATCTGGCTGTCTGTTCCTTCCTGTAATGTCTCAGTCCTGCACCTCCACAGGCCCACTGATTACAGTATGTGCCACACTGTGAAATTAATAACAAGAAAATCATTTAATAAGACACCTTGCAGCTGAGGCTGCCGGCCAAGTATCTATGATATATTTTGGCACCGGCGACTGCTTTTGAGGAATAACAATGCGGGGTAAACATCAGCCAAGATGGCACAAGTCCAACAGAGACAAAAAAGAAAGTAAAAATGATCCCTGTAATGAATTATCGCACTTTATAACAACAGCATGGCCGGCACAGATAACCAGGAACAAATCGGTTCACTTGTTGCCCTTTAAAATGCACGTCATAAATATTTGGAGTTCGGTGGATTTGGCGCCCTGCTCATACATACATATTGACATTTATTTGATTTTGTCTATCTCCCGCAGTCGAGCGTGCCACGCGCCCCGTGGATCGTGTAGATACATCACTGTTGCCAGAGCAAACTGATTGGCATTCATGGCTCAGTATCTTTTTTTATTTTCTCCTTGGCTGATGGGCCCAGCCTCAGTAGCTCCAAAACTAAAGAGCTTCATCTATTAAGCGTGACAGATTTGTATTCAGCGGTAAATGCCTGACCTTGCTCAGACTCCTTCATCCATTCCCATCATCCTTTTCCCAGATGAAAGGTTCTGTTTAATGCCTGCTTCCTGACTGTTGCCTTAGAAACGTAGAGTAAAAAACGAACAAACCCTTAATGAAGAAAAGAATTGAGATTTATAATACATATTAAAATAAATAAGTAAATAAATAAATGAATAACTTACTAAAAAAAAGATAGAAAACTGTAGGTAGAAGTGATTCAGTCTAGTTGAGGAGTTGTTAAAATGACCAAGTACAGCTAGTTAAAGTGTAGTGCTACCCCCACAGGAGCCACTAGAATATTTGGATACTCTGTTAATCAGTAAGCCATGGGTAGAGCATGACCCCTGCTGACACCACCAAAGTACCTTGACCAGGGAGGTTCATGGCTGTCACACAAGGAAAAATACTCCCACACCTTTAAAATAAATGATTGGGTTGTATTAAGACCAATGAGCAGAATGGCAGGTAAAGAAACAGTTAACAAGAAATTTCAACAAGTGCGGTAATACAATAATGTAATACAGTGTAGTTTCACTTTAAAAAAATCGCAAAACAAACAAAAGTTTTCCCAGAAACACTTACCAGCCAGCTTGCGAAACAACCAATTTGGTCCTGTCTAACAGTATGCGTTAAAAACAGAGGGTTTTGTTTGCACACATTTGCAAATACATGCGTAAGCCGCAGTCCCACATCAAGGGTCCTCTGAATACTGTGGACCTAACTAAAATCTCCAAAGCCTCCATAGTGGGAGAACATGTATTATTATTATTATTATTACTACGAGTTTATATAGCGCCAAAGGGTTTGCTCAGCGCTGTACAAAAGGGGGGGACAATACATGGCACAGTACAACAAAGACAGACAGCGTACGAGGGGTAAGAGGGCCCTACTCTTACGAGCTTACAATCTAGGAGGGAATAAATGTATAAATGGATAGGTTAAGGGCAGGTGTGCCTGGAGGAGCCCATCCCTCCTTAAAGGTACAGGAACGTACGTGACGCCCAGCTATACCAAAATGACAATGGCAACCGTCCAAACCTATAAACAGCCTTACCAGTAAGGTGCACATGGAAGGGCAATGCACATCGCAAAACAAACAAAAGATTTCCCAGCAACACTTACCAGCCAGCTTGCGAAACAACCAATTTGGCCCTGTCTAACTAACCAGCTAAGGCTAGTTATAGGTTGGGACGGTTGTCGTTTTGTTTTGTAGTTTCATTTTAAGACTCGTCCACCCATCCAGCAGGACTGAAGATGTAAACAGTAGCTCTAGGACTGAGAAATGTTCCTCAAGTGACCAAAAGGGGGTAACAAAAACACAGACTAACCCACTTGTGGACCCTCAATCGGAAGAGACAAAGTGTCATGCACCTTGGTTGAAGGCCGAGTTGACAAGAAGGGGCTTCCCTTTGTGGCTCTGGTCCAAGCACCCCTGAATGTAGCAACAGAGGTACAAGGCTCAAAGAAGCATGGGTGCTGATAGGTTAATAGCAGGTGACTGCCATGGTCAGGGATGTAGGCAAGGTGAGCCAGGGTCATACACAGTGAGATAACAGCGTGGTCAGGAGGCAGGCTGGGGTCAGTACCAGGGTAGGAAGCAGAGTGAAGCCCAGTAGCAAGCCGAGGTCAGCGCCAGGAAATCAGGCAGAGAATAGTCAAAAGCAAACCGAAGTCAACACCAGGAAATCAGGCTGAGAGTAGTCTAAGGCAAGCTGAGGTCAGAATCCAGAATCCATAGAGTAAGGTCAGGAGCAAGCCGAGTCAGCAAGATCAGTAAGTGCAAACAGTCTCCTTTAAATAGGCAGCTTGGCGCCAACATGGGAGGAGGTGCCCGCCGATGCGCAATGGTGCATAGAAATGCGCCTGCGTGTCAGTGCAGACTGGATATTAACCTGAGCTTGTCTGTGTGCTGGTACACGTGCACGACCATTAGCTGCATGGGAATGGGCAGTAGCTGCATGAGAATTAGAATTAGCTGAAGACAAATTGGCATGAGCTGCAGAAGAATTAGCATTAATTGTAGAAGAAGTAGCATTAGCTGCACTAGTTTCCTGGCACAAAGTTTAAGCTTCAGGAAGTTTGTCAAAACTGCCACCCACAACTAAACTATGTATTGGGTTCTTCTGCCGGATTAGTTGGGGTCCTTAAGTTGGCACACAGTGAAGGGTGCGTTCCCTTTAAGATGTTATGGAAACAGATGAATCCCTTTTAGAGGTAAATTAATTATCAGGAAGAAGACATGTAGGTAAGAGTCACTTTGGTGGTTAGATAGCTGGTAATGGTCAGTATAAAAAAGAAAGGGGGGGGGATTGTAAGACGTATTTTCCTTTAACCTCCCTGGCGGTACTCCCGAGTGTACCTCGGGGTAAAGTTTCAGTACCACAAGCGTTAACCCCGAGCTACACTCGGGCTTACCATGCGGCGCTGCTCTGGGATCCCTCGGTCACTTACCTTGTCCTGCGCTCCCGCGATGTCCCTCCTGCAGTGTCCCTGGCAATGTAATCCGGCAGATGCCAGCATCTGTCATCTGGGTTCTGTCCTCTGCGAGCTTCGGGACGTACGGGGGACGGAACGGCGGGAAATTTGAAAATGACAAAAAGTGACATTCACTAAAATCACATAGTAAAACATTACTGTACCAAACCATTTCACATACATTTTGTCCCGAGTGCTTTGTCCTGTGCCCTGCCTGCACTTTTACTGTTCTTTCTGCCTGGAAACTGAGAAACGTCCATGGCGTCCAAAAAGCGTCCCTTTAGGTCAAAAGCGGTTTTAGACCAGCTAGAGAACAGCGATAGTAAATTAGAACTACTTGCAGAATTGAGTGGTAATTATTCGTGGGGAAATTCGTCATCAGACACTGAAAACAATTTTGCGACTTTGCTCAGCGATGTGCGAACTTGGCGCTCATTTCAAATTTCAGTGTTTTTGGTTTGATTATATTATTGAAATTTATTATTATTATATTATTATTTTTTATGATTATTTATTAAATTATAATTTATGATTTTGTGTTTAAAGTTTTATCATACCCGGGATGTTTACTAGACTCTTGTTCGGACAGATTTCAGTGAGTTATTCCTAAGAATTACAGGCCTACAATATAAAACGCCAAATTTCCATGCAAAATAATGGTACCGCTTTCAGCACCAAAAATCTGAAATAATCGTACCGCCATGGAGGTTAAATGGAGACGTTGCAGCGGCTAATTTCTTTCTTAGGTGGCTTAAACTTGGGTTAAAGTGAACTCAAAGTTCTGCCTAGCAGGGAATAGTTGGGTTAACTCAGTCAGATAGCAGTATTTGTGTAAACAGTTAACAAGGGTAGACTGCAGCAATAGATGGGCTCTGGCACATGAGGTGCTTGCAAAAGCCTGTACTGTAGAATGTCCTTGAACATGAAATAACTTGAACATGAAGACAAGTTTGCAACAAAAGTAACATTAAGTGGGTTAGGAACTCTCTCACCTGGTTCTTGAAGGCAATGAAGAGCAAAGGGATGAGTGCCTGGTTTAGAGGACCTCTTGTCTTTAATGATGCACCTGTGATGATGATGATGACTTCAGCGATCCTGCAGTGATCATGTCTCCACTAGTCTGCCTCTCTCAGGATTGCCAGTGGCAATTGCAGCTCTCTGGCCTATCCCGGCACGGCCCAGGCTCACTCGGCTCCACCACAGTTCTCGCACACATTTCCTTCCAGTAGCAAAACCTCTCTCCAACTCTCCCCCTGGTTTTACTTATCTATGCTCGTGCACACTGGCAATTACCTCTGGATCTTGTAGTTTAGCTTCAGATCCACTGTGAAGAAAACACCTGCTTGCAGCATACAAACCCCAGCAGTCACTGCACTCCTGTACTGGAACTTGTGATGAACAGAGTTGTTTGAGACTGACATCTTGTCAAAATAAAGATTTGTATTACAGTAACAATGCACAATGTTACACAAGGAAAGCTATTGGGTAAGTAGACATTTCCTGATTGTGTCGTAATAAATGGACATTGTTGACAGACTTTTGCATTTTGTGCTCACAATGATCAGCCTTGAGTCTGCACCATTTCCTGCTTGTTTCTCAGCATTGTAGATTAGGTCTTCATAGCATACACATGTACCCTAATCAGGAAAGGTTAAACTGAATGCTGGGAGTTTGCAACAGGCTTGTTTGTTTGCACAAGCCACAAGAGAGGGCTATCTTTTTCTGAGTTCTGTCTTAGGCAGGCCATGGATTATACAATTTTCTTTCCTTACACCATGGCCGATTTCCTTTTTGATGTGGCCTATATTTGCATTGCCTCTAATTAATTTCTGAAGACAACACATATCTATATAGCTGGACTTAATATAGCTGCACCATTATGTGTAGTGTAGCTCATTGCAGATGTCTTTCTGCTGAGGTATTCACACAGTGAGGTAATCACATAAGTAGGAAATTACATTTATAGGGGCATTCTGTATTCTAGCAATATAAAGAATGCCTCCAAATTACATTCAGTTTTTTGACAGTTTTGGAAATATACATTACAGCTTCAGTTTGAGATGGAAAGGTAATTAATACCATTACATTACAAAATTGCACTTTTTATTTTATATGATGTATATATATATATATATATATATATATATATATATACAGTTGCAAGAAAAAGTATGTGAACCCCTTGGGATTACGTGGAGTTTTGCATGAATTGGGCATAAAATGTGCGCTGAATGTCATCTAAGTCACAACAATAGAAGAACACAGTCTGCTGAACATAATACTACACAAACATTAGATGTTGCCATGGTTTAATTGCACATAACATGTAAACATTCACAGTGCAGGGAGGAAAAAGTATGTGAGGCCCTAGCTTAATGACTTCTCCCAGAGCTAATTGGAGCCAGGAGTGAGCCAACCTTGACTCCAATCAGTGTGATGATATTGGATGTGTTGCTGACAGCTGTCCTGCCCTTAAAAAACAAACACCTGTTTTGGGTTTACTGGTTTCAAGAAGCACTGTCTGATGTGAACCATGCCTCGCAGAAAACAGCTCTCAGAAGACCTACAATCAAGAATTGTTGACTTGCATGAAGCTGGAAAGGGTTACAAAAGTATCTCCAAAAGCCTTGATGTTCATGTGTCCACGGTAAGACAGACTGTCTACAAATGGAGAAAGTTTAGCACTGTTGCTGCTCTCCCTAGGCATGGTTGTCCTGTAAAAATGACTGCAAGAGCACAGCACAGAATGCTGCATGAGGTAAAGAAGAATCCCAGAGTGTCAGCTAAAGACCTACAGAAATCTCTGGCACACGCTAACATTTTTGTTGACACATCTACAATAAGGAAAACATTAAACAAGAATGGAGTACATGGGAGGACACCACGGAGGAAGCCATTGCTGTCCAAAAAGAATATTGCAGCACGTTTGAAGTTTGCAAAAGAGCACCTGGATGTTCCACAGCACTACTGGCAAAATATACTGTGGAGAGATGAAACCAAGATAGAGTTGTTTGGGAAGAACACACAACACTATGTGTGGAGAAAAAAAGGCACAGCACACCAACATCAAAACCTCATCCCCACTGTAAAACATGGCGGAGGGAGCATTATGGTTTGGGGCTGCTTTGCTGCCTCAGGGCCTGGACGGATTGTTGTCATTGATGGGAAAATGAATTCCAGAGTTTATCAAGACATTTTGCAGGAAAACGTACGACCATCTGTCTGCCAACTGAAGCTCCGCAGAGGATGGGTGATGCAACAGGACAATGACCCAAAGCATACAAGTATTTCAACAAAACAATGGCTGCAACAGCACAGAATACGCCTTCTGGAGTGGCCCAGTCAGAGTCCTGACCTCAACCCAATTTAAATGCTGTCGCATGACCTTAAGAGAGCGATTCACACCAGACATCCCAAGAATATTGCTACACTGAAACAGTTATGTGAAGAGGAGTGGTCCAAAATTACTCCAGATCGTTGTGCAGGTCTGATCTGCAACTACAGGAAACGTTTGGTTGAGGTTATTGCTGCCAAAGGAGGGTCAACCAGTTATTAAGTCCAAAGGTTCACATCCCTGCACTGTGAATTTTTACATGTTATGTGCAATTAAACCATGGCAACATCTAATGTTTGTGTAGTATTATGTTCAGCAGACTGTGTTCTTCTATTGTTGTGACTTAGATGACGTTCAGAGCACATTTTATGCCCAATTCATGCAAAACTCCACGTAATCCCAAGGGGTTCACATACTTTTTCTTGCAACTGTATATATATATATATCATATAAAGTGGAAATTCCTGTTTAATAAGCGTTGAGATAACACTAGTCTTGTAGAAGATGTCTTGTGTTTGGTTAGGTCAGACCTGCTTCAAATGAAACAACAACATGAAAGTACATCAAAGCATTTAGTGATCCTGGAAAACTGGATACAATTGTTCCCTCCCTGAAGACAGCGGATTTCTTTGTAACTGTTGTTATTGAGTGACATTTTGACAGAACATCTCAAAAAAAGAATCAGTTCTATGTGTTATAAAGCAATTTCGTGATTTGCTAGTAAATACGCATTACGGCTCTGTGCTGCCAGCTTGGCAGTCACATGTATTTGCAATGTGCTACACATAATGGTGCAGATACTGTATATTGAGTCTGGCTATATAGTTATGTGTTGGGGGTGATTTACTAAAACTGGAGAGTGCCAAATCTGGTGCAACGTTGCCTAGAAACCAATCAACATCCAGGATTTATTTCTAAAGCCTAATTAAACAAGTTGAAAATAGAAGCTGATTGGTTACCATGCACAGTTGCATCAGATTCTGAGTACTCCAGTTTTAGTAAATCTGCCACATTGTCTTCAGAACTTAATTGGAGGAAATGCAATTATAGGTCATCTCAAGTAAGCAAATAACATAGCAGAGGGGTAGAGGGTTTAGAACAGCCTTTCTCAACCTTTTTACTCCAGAGGATAATCATTTTCGGTCTTAGGGAACTCCCGTTAAAACCAATTCATGGAGAGTCAAAAAAGAGTGGAACAATTGCTTCTTGTATTGGTGGCCAATGGTAAGAATGCCCCCTTAACATGGTGGTCCGAATGACATCCTTTTAGTTAGCTAAATGATGATTGGTATCATGCCTCTGGCTCTGTCAAGTGGTGCTGGCCCTGGGACTATGCAAGCATTTTCAAATGAGAGCTCAATCAAACACAGCTTAAAGAACACCTATCAACCTCTGGAGGGACCCTTGAATTCTACGGAACCTTGGTTAAGAATGGCTGGATTAGAGCAGGAGACCCAAAACTACGACCCGCAGGCTACATGCAGATCACTACAAGACTGCACAGTCTTCTCCTCCACTCACCAACAGTAACTGATGCAAGGTGGGACTCTGATGGGGACAATGATTTAAGGGGAGACTGATGCGGACACTGATGTAAGGGAGACCACTGGTGTGACTGTGAATTTGATGGGGACCCTGATGTAAGGGGGCTCTGATGGGGGCACTGATGTAAGCGGGACTCTGATGAGGACAACAATGTAATTGGGTACTCTGATGAAGATAACAATGTAAGTGGGGACTCTGATGAGGACCCTGATGTAAAGGAGGACTTTGATGGGGACCCTGATGTAAGGGGGCTCTGATGGGGGCACTGAATTAAGGGGAGACTCTGATGCGGACACTGATGTACAGAGGGACTCCGATGGGGACACTGATGTAAAGGAGGACATGGTGTAACTGGGGACTTTGATGGCGACACTGATGTAAGGGAGGACTTTGATGGGACCCTGATTGGAAGGGGGACTCTGATGAGGACACTGATGTAAAGAGGAACTCCAATGGGGAGAACAATGTAAGTGGGAGTTTGATAAGGACACTGACATAAGGAGAGACTCTGATGGGGACAAAGATATAAGTGGGAACTCTGTTTAGGACACTGATGTAAGGGAGGACTTTGATGGGGACCCTGATGAAAGGGGGTTCTTCTGGGGGCACTGATTTAAGAGGAGACTCTAATGCAGACACTGATATACAGAGGAACTCTGATGGGGACACTGATGTATGGAAGGACTTTGATGGGGACTCTGATGTAAGAGGGCACTGTTTTAAGGAAGGCCTTTGATGGGGACACTGATGTAAGGGGGTACTCTGGTGTGGATGTAAGGGTGTGGGGCGTGGATAAATACTGATGTGCAATGGTAAACTACAATATGCTCTTTGGTCAGTAGATGGGAGCAAAGTACAAGAATCGATTTTGCATTGAGGTTTACTAAGACAAAAAACTAATGCTTATTTACCTTATAAAGTTTAATGAATGCTAATTTAGGGGTTGAGTAGGACCCTCAGAAGGGTCATAGTGAACTGTAAATGCAGGTTTGAGACTGTAATTAAGAAATTACTTACTGCATCACAAACTCTCTGGGAAGGGGAGGAGTTCCGGTGCAGAGCAGGAAGTGAGAGGAGTTCTGTGTCTGGCTGGTGTATGCTGAGGACATCTGGAGAACCTGTGTGGAGCCTGGAAGAGGATTTACGGCTCATAGTGGAGTCTGGCAACGGCACCTAGGGAAGATTCACTGCGACGAGACCAAGAAACAAGTGACTGTATGGTCCGGTTCTGGAGTGGACCATTGGATCAGGAAAAAGCACCAAGAGCCTGCACATCGCACCACACGTGTTTAGTGACATTTTGGATATACCAGAAAACTACATAGAGATATACTACACTTTCCTTTGGATTACAAATAGTATTGCGCAATCCTTAGGGTGCTCCCCAACGTTATATCTTGCTCAGGAACATTCAGGCGCAGCCAGGCTGCTTTCTGGACATTGGGGGAAAGTCCGCAAGTACAGGGTTAGTGATAGACAGTATTATTCTTACTGTATGGTTATGGGCTGTTAGCAGTCTGTTTATGTATGCTCAACTACTTGTTCACTATAACTGTTCAGTAAATGTAATTGTTGTAAAAAAACGTTGTCTCTGTCTGTGTGGCATCGTGTAGCCTCGGAATCTGTGGGCCCAGCCCTCGGTTTTCTTTCATGGACACTGATGTAAAGGGGGACTCTGATGGGAACACTGATGTAAGTTCTTTCTCTTGTGTTCTGAATCATATCATGCTGATTACATAAGAGATCCAAGTAAAATGTATTAATTAATTTAAATTGTGTTCATTAAATTGTAAAACTGTTTTTTTTTTGCCCCACTAGTATTTGCCCTTGTACTGGAAAGTTTCGAGATCCCTGGATTATTGGAGTAAAAGGGGAGTACTGGTTGGTGAAAAAAATGAGGGAGAGAGAGAGATCGAGGCAAAAAGCGAGATAAAGAAATCAGAAATAGAAAGAGAGCAAGAGAGGGAGAATCAGATATGGAAAATGAGAATCGGATATAAAGAGTGAGAGTTCTGGCTGGCCCGGTGCCATCAGTGGCCCTTCCACTACTTCCATGGTGGTGGTGGGTGGGCCTTACTGCAGAATCGAACATTGGTGCATATTGATTTGTGAACGATGATCTGTGTAGCAGTAATGTGAGTCCAGGCTGGTGTGATGTCAGACCCCCAATAAGTGTGTCTATGATAGCTTGGGCTCCCAGAAAGTGGTTTGAATTATGTTGGCTGGCAGAGGGGCACCATCTAGCAGAAGTGCATTGGTGTTGTAGTGAAAGCTCTATTTTTAATTCTGGGCTGTTCATTTCCTATTTTATTTAAAGAAAATACCTGTGTTGGGAACAGGATCAATATGGAGCCTGTGGAAAAATTCTGAAAAACATATATATATAAAAAATTGTCTCTTTATTCCTTGGCTGATTAATCGCTTATCACAAATGGGACAGCCTTTCTTTAAACACACAAAATAAAAATCACCTTTGGAAGAAGAGTTATCCATAACCAGGCCTGCTAATAGCTCTACACTAACTATGTACATTGCATTCCCCTGTGCGGACCTGATGTGAATTTCCAGGTCTGGATATCAGAGTATGGAGCCGGAGAGCCGTCAGTCACACTGTCAGAGAGCAGACAGCTGCCTGGCCAGATATGACTCTCATCAATGCCACCTTCTACAATGCTCTGCTCAGATGGGCTTTCTTCATCTGAACTCAGCACAGAGAACACTCAGACATTAAAAGGAAAAAAAAATAATTTCTGCTAAAAGATTGGACCACATCTAGAGATTTCATTAAAGGCAACATTTTACATTAATTCAAAAAAGGGTCTTTTAAAGCTTTCATCCACTAGGGAGTGCTGCAGAGTCTTCCTCATTTATACTGCTTGGAATTAGCAGTGCCAATGCTTTGTATCACATACAGTACCTGCTACAGGAGCTAATATGAATGGAACTTAAAATGTATTGTAATGAATTAAATTTTAAAAAAAAAGTGTCTAATAAAGGGAAAACTGCAATCTTTAAAACATGCATCAGTGTAAAAAAGTAAATACTGTGTGTGTGTGTGTGTGTATATATATATATATATATATATATATATATACATATATATATATATATATATATATATATATATATATACATATATATAGTTAGGTCCATATATATTTGGACACAGGCACAATTTTCATACTTTTGGCTCTGCACTCCACCAGAATGAGTTACAATGAAACGATCCAAATGATTTTGAAGTGCAGACTTTCAGCTTTAATTCAAGGGGTTGAACATAAATATCAAGTACAAATTTTAGGAACTGCTAATTTTTTTATACGCAGTCCCTCCATTTTCAGGGACTCAAATGTAATTCCTTCAAAAGCTCCTGGGTTGCTTTTGCAGTGTGTTTTGGATCATTGTCCATCTGTACTGTGAAGCGCCGTCCAATCAGCTTTGCTGCATTTGGCTGAATCTGGACCGACAGTATATCTCTAAACACTGCAGAATTCATCCGGCTGCTTCTGTCTTCTGTCACATCATCAATAAACACCAATGACCCAGTGCCACTGGAAACCATGCATGCCCATGTCATCTGCCTCTTTACAGATGATGTTGTATGCGTTGGATAACGAGCTGTTCCAAGCCTTCTCCACAGTTTTTCTGTCATTCTGATTAACCTTATTTGCATCCATCTGAAGAAGGCTTTTCCAGAACTGGTCTGGCTTTTTTAGATGTTTTTTGGCAAAGTCTAATCTGGCTTTTCTATTCTTCAGGCTTATAAATGGTTTGCACCTTGTGGTGAACCCTCTGTATTTGCTCTCGTGAAGTCTTCTCTTGATTGTAGACTTTGACAATGATACTCCCACCTCCTGGAGAGTGTCCTTCACTTGTCTGGATGTTGTGAATGGGTTTTTCTTTACCATAGAGAGGATCCTGTGATCATCCACCACTGTTGTCTTCCATGGACGTCCATGCCTTTTTATGCTGCTGAGCTCACCAGTGTATTCTTCTTTCCTCAGAATGTACCAAACTGTTGATTTGGCCACTCCTAATGTTGCTGCAATCTCTCTGATGGATTTGTTTAGCTGATGGATGGATGGATGGATTTTGTTCACAGCAATAGATTCCAAATGCAAATATCACACTTAGAATCAACTCCAGACCTTTTAACTGCTTAATTGATGAAGAAATAATGGAGTAGCCCCCACATGGCCATGAAACAGCTTTTGATTCAATTGTCCAATTACTTTTAGTCCCTTGAAAAAAGGGGGGATGGCTAATCTTAAGAGCTGTAATTCCTAACTCCTTCCTCCAATTTGGATGTACATACCCTCAAATTAAACCTGAGAGTGTGCACTTTCAGTCCATATCCATTATATACCTATAGCTTGAATATTTTTTGGTAAATACCTGAAAAAACTACAATTGTGCCTGTGTCCAAATATATTTGGACCTAACTGTATATTATGTTATATAATTTTTTAATTATTATTATTATTATTATTATTATTAAACATTTCACAAAGACTAAATATAATATATTAATAAATATAATATAATAATTGTACTTACAATCCCTGCAAATGTACACAGAGGTTCAGAAAAGAATAAAGATAGCAGGTTTTTCAGTGTCCGGACATAATTTGAGGTCTAACAATTTCATCACTAGATGGCTTATCCTGAAGTTTTAGAATAACAGAAAAATGATGCTTCACTACTCCCTAAATAATGATGAATGGACAATAAATGCTCTACAGAGGTCATAACCCCCTAAAAACAAATGACCAATAACAATACCAATCCTCACAATTCAATATAAAAACTGTAGCAAAAATGATCGAGAACCAATATACAGTGCAATAAATCTTGCAAAAAAATATATAGTAAACATCCGCCAGGGATGTAGGCATAAATCAAGTGGAATGAAGAGTAAGCAACCTAGCTTTGTTAATCTTAAAACACAAAATAGTGCAAATTTTATAAACGATTGCAGTGAACACCCTCCAGGGGTGCCAACACCAAAAAAATGTTATAAATAAATTAAGAACATGCACAGTGTTGTAATAAGAAAAAATAAATACAATAACAATCTGTGTACTTCAATAAAGTGCATCAAAATTACTTCTAAACAACAATAAATCTAAACAATAATCTAAATGTCTGTGAAAAAAGCATCTCAGTTGAGAAATCGGTGCTTCTTCATATCATACACCTGTACTTCATTAGGCATAAAATGTGATAGTGATCCTCCTCCAGCCAGCATCACACTCATCTCCAGCAAAGACCCCCAAAGGTCAGATAACACTTTCAATCAAACTCCAATACTGCCCGCTTAGCTTGGCCCAGGGTTAAGTAGATCCAATCAATTTTCTGGTAATTACAGATAAAGGGCTAAAAAAAAAAAACAAATCAAGGGTTTCCATAGTGCAGTAGTTTATTATAAAATTAAATGGACACGGTAGAAATCCACTCACAGAGGTCTAGGAGCCATCAGGCTCAATAATGCATCAAAATAGTAAAAATATTGCCGACTTCCAGTCTACACAGGAAATGACGTCACCTGCTTCCGTTCCGATGTGTTGCGTCATGTCACGTGACCAGGGGCGGACTGACAACTCATGGAGCCCCCAGGCAATAGGGAATCATGGGGCCCCTGTGTCCTTCCCCAAACTCAAAAAAGCCTATGAAAGAGGTACCAGGGGCATCTCATGGGGCCCCTTACTGACCCCAGGCCCTCAGGCAGTGCCCGAGTTTCCAAATGGTCAGTCCGCCCCTACACGTGACTTCAGCAGGGATAAGGAAGAAGAATGCAGGCAATGCCTATATACTCTACCATTATAGCCAATTATTATTATTATTATATTATTATTAAACAGGATTTATAGCGCCAACAGTTTGCTCAGCGCTTTACAATATAACGGGAGACAATACAGCAACAATACAGTTCAATACAAGAGGGTTAGGAGGGCCCTGCTTTTTGGAGCTTACAATCTATTATGGCTGCAACTCACCCAAAACTGCCCAAAAGCCAGGGTAAGCTATTAGGATGACAAGTCGCCATAATACAAATGACTAAGTAGACCAAGAGCCACAAAGTACAAAACACTAAAATAAAAAAATATATATCTATAAAAAGCTGTTGCCAGTTTGTTGGAAACCAATAGGTACATATAATGGTAAAACACTTGTGTCATCATATATACTCCCGGCCGCCATTTCAAGGGAGACCAGATGATAGATAAACTGATAACAACAAATAAATAATAATACATTTTTTTTAAATTAATTTTGATTTTCATTATTTTTTTACTTTTACCTTTATTTCTAATGTCATATGGGATTTAAGTTGTATTGATCTATTTGTGAGGCATGTATGTTTGTACATTCTCAATATTACTCCCAGCTGACCATTTTTTAGTCTTTCTTTTAATATGACTTGATGTTGTTATAGCTACTCTTGCCGCAATTGCAGATCCCCAGCACTGCTAGAATCCAAACACAGTGGCCGGTATCCTGGGTGACATCATTACCAAAAATAACCATGACCATACACTGAGCAGCCATAACATTATGACCACTAATCATAACTCATCAAGGCATGGACTCAACTAGATGTCTGAAGGTATGCTGTGGTATCTGGCACCAAGCCATCAGTAGCAGATCCTTTAAGTCCTGTAAGTTGCAAGGTGAGGCTTTCATGGATCAGACTTGTTTTTCCAGCACATCCCACAGATGCTCGATTGGATTGAGATCTTGAGTCTTTGGAGTCCAAGTCAACATCTTGAATGTGTTGTGTTCCTCAAACCATTCTTGAATTCATCAGACCAGGCCACCTTCTTCCATTGCTCCGTGGTCCAGTTCTGATGCTTACATGTTCATTGTAGGCACTTTTGGCTGTGGACACGGGTCAGCATGGGCACCTGACCGCTCCATACACAACAAACTACCTTACACTGTGTGTTTTGACACCTTTCTGTCAAAAACAGCATTACCTTTTCAGCATTCTTATCTACAGTTCTAATAGTTCAACTACACAGGCTAGCCTTTGCTCCCCACATGCATCAATGAGCCTCGGCCACCCATGACCCTGTCATTGGTTTTCCATCCTTGGACCATGTTAGGTTAGTCCTGACCACTGCAGACTGGGAACATCCCACAAGAGCTGCAGTTTTGTCAATGCTCTGATCAAGTCATCCATCCATTACAATTTGAACCTTATCAAAGTTGCTCAAATTCTTATGCTTGTTCATTTTTACTGCTTTCAACACATCAACTTCAGGGATAACATGTTCACTTGCTGTACCTAACATATCTCACCCAGTTTCAGGTGTCATTGCAACAAGATAATCAATGTTATTCACTGTACCTGTCAGTGGTCATAATGTTATGGCTGATCAGTATATTTGGACAATGATGTCAACCAGGACTGCCAGCTCATAGTGCTATTGTTGCTAACTACTAAATGATAGTCCCCCAAAACTAGCAGGGATCTGTCATTTAACAGTGGTAGTGCTGCTGCTAAATGACAGATCCCTGGCTGCTGTAAAAAAACAACAACTTTTGGACCTCTTTTTTAGGTTACTTAGATACCCTATGCTCTGGGACTTTACAGTCAGTTTCCACACACCAGTTGAAAATGGAAATCAGAGTTGCAGCAGGTGTGTCTATATCATAAACTGGCTGCAAAGGTGCCTTTATAGGAGAGGGAAAGCTCAGGGCTGGGGCTGCTTTCGTGTTGACAATCTTTAGTAGACCAAAGAACATGGAGGGGGCAGGGCAGTGACACGGGGACACTGGGGCTCAGGGCTGGGGCTGCAATCATGTTGACAATCTTTAGTAGACCAAAGAACATGGAGGAGGCAGGGCAGTAATAAGGGGACAATGGGGCTCAGGGCTGGGGCTGCAATCGTGTTTCCAATCTTTAGTAGACTAAACAACATGGAGGGGGCAGGGCAGTGACACAGGGACACTGGGGCTCAGGGCTTGGGCTGCAATTGTGTTGACAATCTTTAGTAGACCAAAGAACATGGAGAGGGCAGAGCAGTGACACGGGGACACTGGGGCTCAGGGCTTGGGCTGCAATTGTGTTGCCAATCTTTAGTAGACTAAACAACATGGAGGAGGCAGGGCAGTGACACAGGGACACTGGGGCTCAGGGCTGGGGCTGCAATCGTGTTGACAGTCTTTAGTAGACCAAAGAACATGGAGGGGGCAGGGCAGTGACATGGGGACACTGGGGCTCAGGGCTGGGGCTGCTTTCGTGTTGACAATCTTTACTAGACCAAAGAACATGGAGGGGGCAAGGCAGTGACACGGGGGCACTGGGGCTCAGCGCTGGGGCTGAAATTGTGTTGACAATCTTTAGTAGACCAAAGAACATGGAGGGGGCAAGGCAGTGACACGGGGGCACTGGGGCTCAGCGCTGGGGCTGAAATTGTGTTGACAATCTTTAGTAGACCAAAGAACATGGAGAGGGCAGGGCAGTGACACGGGGACACTGGGGCTCAGGGCTGGGGCTGCAATCGTGTTGACAGTCTTTAGTAGACCAAAGAACATGGAGGGGGCAGGGCAGTGACATGGGGGCACTGGGGCTCAGGGCTGGGGCTGCTTTCGTGTTGACAATCTTTAGTAGACCAAAGAACATGGAGGGGGCAGGGCAGTGACACAGGGACACTGGGGCTCAGGGCTGGGGCTGCAATCGTGTTGACAGTCTTTAGTAGACCAAAGAACATGGAGGGGGCAGGGCAGTGACATGGGGACACTGGGGCTCAGGGCTGGGGCTGCTTTCGTGTTGACAATCTTTAGTAGACCAAAGAACATGGAGGGGGCAGGGCAGTGACACAGGGACACTGGGGCTCAGGGCTGGGGCTGAAATTGTATTGACAATCTTTAGTACACTGAAGAACATGGAGGAGGCAGGGCAGTGACACGGGGGCACTGGGGCTCAGGGCTGAGGCTGCAATCGTGTTACCAATCTTTAGTAGACTAAAGAACATGGAGGAGACAGGGCAGTGACACGGGGACACTGGGGCTCAGGGCTGGGGCTGCAATCGTGTTGACAATCTTTACTAGACCAAAGAGCATAGAGGAGGCAGGGCAACAACACGGGGTCTAAGGGATTGCAGTATCTGAAAACTGTTTGGCCCCCCTAATATGCTATGTAGCCATAAAACACAATGGAAGTGAGCACTTTACCGATCTTCTAGCAGATAAAACAGTTGCAATATTCATGTTTTATATGAGTATTTGGTGGCAGGGGTGGAGCTGCCCTTTAATAGAGCTAGACCATGGAGCTATAACACAAAGCAAAATAGAAAGATAAATTACATTTCGTATCATTATTTTACTCCATCCATTGCAGTACATACATAAATAAAAATGTCATGCAACTTATCTATTAAATTCAAAGCGTGATGTACACCAAGGGAAAAACTATACATTTCAATGAGCCATACTTTATGTTTTATCTTATTGCGTGCTGCCCTTTACATAATATGTGTGCATTGCAGCGGTGTTATTTCAGCTTAGCGTGAATTTATACGACACTGGAAATCCGAGGGAGTCTCAGAGATGAGCCAGTATTTCTTTATCATCCTCTGACAACTTCCAGCCTGAAATCTTTATGTTCCACCATCACAGCTGACTTCAAGGATTATTCCGGTGTGACTGGGGTTTGAATGCTGGATCTGCGGCTGATTTTAGTGCCGGAGGCGGTCTTGCTGCCAGATGTTGTTACATTACCCAGATGACCCGACAAGGTAAAGCGGAAGCTGCCAGGCTGTCTTTAGGCAAGCGGAGTCCTCTTAGATTGCCGGAGATTTACACCTCCTGCTTCATTCACATATTACATTTATATAAGGCGCCTGGGGGGAGTTCAACGCATAGACAAATGAAAATTGTGAAAGATAAAGGGACTATATGATTTGTAAGCCTATCCCAGTATCTGTGTGTGTGACACATAATTATATAGCATGAGCTGAACATTTACAGAATATCTATCTATCTATCGATCTATCTATCTTTAGGTACTTAATCTACTATTTCTATCCGTTGTATTCTATTCTATTTATTATCTATCTATCTATCTATCTATCTTTAGGTGCTCTATCTGCCTTTCTGTTTCTATCTATTTTATTCTTTTGTATTCTATTCTATTTGTCTATCTATCTGTCTATCTATCTATCTATCTATCTATCTATCTATCTATCTATCTATCTTTAGGTACTTAATCTGCCTTACTATTTCTATCCGTTGTATTCTATTTTATTTATTATCTATCTATCTATCTATCTATCTATCTATCTATCTATCTTTAGGTACTCTATCTGCCTTTCTGTTTCTATCTATTTTATTATTTTGTATTCCATTCTATTCGTCTATCTATCTATCTATCTATCTATCTATCTATCTATCTATCTATCTATCTATATTTAGGTACTATATCTGCCTTTCTATTTCTTTGTATTGTATTCTAATTTATTTATTTATTATCTATCTATCTATCTATCTATCTATGTAACTACTCTCTTCTAACTTTATTCTATCTATCCATTGACTTATCCACAATGCCGTATTGTCTATCCTGCCTGATCTACTCTATCTATCTATCTATCTATCTATCTATCTGTCTATCTATCTATCTATCTATCTATCTATCTATCTATCTATCTATCTTTCTTTAGGTACTCTATCTGCCTTTCTGTTTCTATCTATTTTAATATTTTGTATTCTATTCTATTCGTCTATCTATCTATCTATCTATCTATCTATCTAACTGCCTTACTATTTATATTTGTTGCATTCTGTTCTATCTATCTATCTATCTATCTATCTATCTATCTATCTTTAGGTACTCTACCTGCCTTTCTATTTCTGTTTATTGTATTCTATTCTATTCTTTCTGACTATCCATCTATCTATCTATCTATCTATCTATCTATCTATCTATCTATCTATCTATCTTTAGGTACTCTACCTGCCTTTCTATTTCTGTTTATTGTATTCTATTCTATTCTTTCTGACTATCCATCTATCTATCTATCTATCTATCTATCTATCTATCTATTTATCTCTTTTATATGCCATCATTCATCTTTCTTCATCACGTCTTATTCTATTAGTTATATTTCAGCTAGCATCTGTTAGTCTTGTCTTATTTTTCTCTCTCTCTTTATCTCTCTCTCACCTCTATATCTATGTATTTGTAATGTAAGTGGAAGGGTCTCTGGAAGGAATCGATCATCACTGTAGTAGCATTTAGAACAAGAAGTGGGTCTCATCCTCCGATAGCACCTTGTCATATTGTTAGCCCGGTCTCTTTTCTTCTGTCTCTCATGTCTTCACGATCTCTCCTCTTTCCCTTATTTTTTTCCTCTTTCTGTCTTTTTTTGGTCTCAAATATAAAATTTCACATGCAACCCTTTTAGAAGAGTCATGGGTCATAACATCTACAAATATATACATGTGAGATAAATCTAAAGACTGAGCGGTAGATAATCGGATCCACTAGACGTGTGACAATGCTAGCTAAGTTACCATTATGTGTCATTCCTTGGCTTTTACAGTGGAGTAATTGCCTAATTTATCAAGAAAGTCAAACACATAGTGTTTCCTTGGCTAACGGAATATATTTTGTAGTGCAGACTTTTGAAAATGCTCAGGAATGGTGTCATTAATGAAGAGAACTGACTAATCCAGAAAGCTCCCACTGCAAAATATATTCATATGATTTATTTTTCTTGTTAATGTCTATGAGTAACACAGTACATCACTTTACTCTGAATTTGTTTTTGTGTGTAAGGATCATAGAGCATTATAAAAGCTATAACAAGCCCTGACAAGTAAAAACAAAAAGTGCAGAGTTCAAAAATGTAAAGGTTTTCATAGGGAGAAGCAAACAATTTTTAAAAAACTATAAAATCACATGTGTAATGTATGCACGCTAAGAAGGATGACAACACAGTGAGATATTTTTACAGCATTGGCAGCCTTGCAGCCATTGGCGTCAGAATTAGACCTATTCATTACTGGTCATATGTAGATTACCCACTGCCGTTCAGATTGAACGCATGTTGCCCTGTCTGCAAGAGCCTAGTTCTTCCCACCCCCTCCAGCTGTTTCTAGCAGAGTGCAGGGCAAATCTTGCTTCCCAGTACCAGATGCCCTCCCCCATGTTAAAGTTTGTTGGGCAGCCAGCAGGTACACCCTCCTTTGGAGAGCCAGTGAGTACACCCATCTCAAACTATGTTGGAGAGCCAGGGAGTACAACCTTATCAATCTCTGTTGGAGAGCCAGTTAGTAGAGCCAATTAATACACCTTCCTTTAAAGTGCAGCTAAAGGCAAGATTTTTGTTTTACTTTTGGATAGAGTGGATAGGAATCAGAACACCTGTCAGTTTTTATTGCTGTCTGTACAACAAAGGGAGATTTACCTTATTTGTCCTGTTTGCCTTTATCACCGAAAGTGAAAGTAACAGAAAATTCCACATTCTGGGTTGTCCCCACACCAGTAATGGAGGTGAAATCTTCCCATGATGACACTAGTTCTGGTGACTTTGGTGACACACTGGAATTCCCTCACTTTGGAGGAATTTCTTCTCACTTCCTCACTTCCTGTTTTGGCTATGAGACAGAAAGTGAAGTGAAATCTCCCCTATTGGACACAGATGGTAAAAGAAAACTGACAGGGGTTAAAAACCCTCCATTGCTCTATCCAAAAAAATGCCTTTAGTTCTACTTTAATTTCAGTTCAAGGGAGCCAGTGAGTACATGCTCTTCAAACTCTTTTGGAGAGCTAGTGAGTTTACACAGCTTAGACACTGTTGGAGAGCCATTGAGCTCACCCACCTCAAACTCTGTTGAAGAGCTATTGAGCTCACCCACCTCCAACTCTTTTAGAGCACCTTTGAGCTGACTTAACTCAAACTCTGTTGGAGAATCTTTGTGCTCACCCACTTCAAACTTTGTTGAAGAGCCATTGAGCTCACCTACCTCTAACTCTGTTGGAGTGTCATTGAGCTGACCTAACTCAAACTCCATTGGAGAACCTTTGAGCTCACCCACCTTAAACTCTGTTGGAGAGCCAATGAGTACATCCACTTCAAACTCTGTTGAAGAGCCATGGAGCTCACCACCTCACACTTCGTTGGTTAGCCATTAAGCTCATCCACCTAAAACTCTGTTGGAGAGCAAATGAGTACACCCAATTCAAACTCTGTTGGAGAGCCAGTGAATACACCCACCTCAAACTCTGTTGGAGAGCCATTGAGCTCACCCACTTCAAACACTGTTGGAGATTCAGTGAGTGCACATTCCTTAAACTTGGTTGGAGAGCCAGTGAGTGTACCTGAAGCAAAAGGACTGGTCCCCTTTGAAGTGGTTGCTCTACATTTTCTAAAAATTCTGCATTGTAACAAGCATAATGGCAGCTTCTAATACCAAGAGACAAAGTCATCAGTATTCACAAAAATAATATAATATCATTATTTGTAGTACTATTGTTAAAATATTTTCACATACTTAGTTTGGAGTGCTAGTGAACAATCTGAAACTTACTGATGGGGTCAATGAGCTGAAGAGTTTGAGAATCCCTGCTTTAGATACATCTTAGGCTTGTTTTGGGCTGAAGCCTAGTGACAACGCAGACACAAATGAGATTGAAACATTGGACTCCTAACCGCACACGATTGCTAACAATTCAATAGAGCAGAGAAAGGCTGCCAAAGTCATAATAAACTCCCATGGGCCTGCCGCTTGCCTGAAACCGACAAGCGACTTTATGAAATGCTTATTTCATCCCCCTCTATGTGTTTATTTCATTTCTAAGCATCCCTGCTCTTTATGCTGATTACGGAAAAAAGAGACAATTAGGAATCTTTTTCAGCACAAAAATATGAACGTGTTTGTTTGCTTAACAATGGTAACTGGTAAATGATCCACTACACATCTAAAAGCACATTCCTCTGAGAAATAAAAGACAATTTCAAACAGACCATGCAAAGGCAGCAGAATACAGATTACACACCAAAGCTGATTTGGGTTTATGCAAACTCCCACGTTTAACTGTCCATTCCATATTGAATAGACCATGCTTCCTGCATGGTTAAATTCACAACTTTATGACTAAAAAAAATCCCATTTCATTGAAAGATATACAGCAGGATAAAAAGTTTTGTGTTGATTTAAATAAATGTAACTGAGATTTGGAAAAATCCGTATGTAAATGGATAGAAAACTGGCTAAAAGATGGTATTCAGAGAGTAGTGGTTAATGATTCATACTCTGAATGGTCTAGGGTTGTCAGTGGTGTACGCCAAGGTTCAGTGTTAGGACCCTTACTTTTTAATATAATTATAAACTATATAGGGTCTTATGATTATAAATCCCATTTCAGTCTTTGCAGATGACACCAAGCTGTGCCGTGGAATAACGTCCTTACAGGATGTCTCCAATTTACAAGCCAACCTCAATGCTCTGTTTAATTGGGCAACTATGTGGCAAATGAGGTTTAATACATAAGGGGGGATATGATCTCCATGTATAATACATAAGGGGGGATATGATCACCATGTATAATACATAAGGGGGGATATGATCTCCATGTATAATACATAAGGGGGGATATGATCTCCATGTATAATACATAAGGGGGATATGATCTCCATGTATAATACATAAGGGGGATATGATCTCCATGTATAATACATAAGGGGGATATGATCTCCATGTATAATATATAAGGGGGGATATGATCTCCATGTATAATACATAAGGGGGGATATGATCTCCATGTATAATACATAAGGGGGGATATAATCTCCATGTATAAATACATCAGTGGTCCATACAGTGAACTCGGTGTAGAGTTATTCACCCTGAAGTCATCACCGAGGACAAGGGGGCACTCTTTACGGCTGGAGGAAAAGAAATTTAATCTCCAAACACGAAAAGGTCTCTTCACAGTGAGAGCTGTGAAAATGTGGAATAGACTCCCTCGAGAATTGGTTCTGGCTAGCTCAATGGAGTGCTTGGTTGATCCAGGGAATATGCCTCTTGGGGGATCAGGAAGGAATTTTGTTCCCCTGCAGGAGAAAATTGGGTCATGCTTTGCTGGAGTTTTTTTGCCGTCCTCTGGATCAACTGTGGGTGTAGGATTATAACTTTTTTTTTGTTTGTCTGTTTTTAATGGTTGAACTGGATGGACTTTTGTCTTTTTTTCAGCCAGACTAACTATGTAACTATGCATGACTAAGGGGCGGAATGGGCAAGGAAAGGGCTAGTGGTGAATTCTGAGGACTTTCCTGATTATTGATTGATGGCCAGATGGATTGCTTGGAGGTCATTCCAGAGAGTTTGACTTGAGAGATAAATAGATCCACTCACCTTCACTCATTTAATTTCAGACCCCATTCACACATGAGCGATTTGGAGCATGTTTCCAGAAGAGCTTCAAACCTTGACACTAGATTTCCATATTATTCTGTAGGGCCTATTCACATCTGAGCAATGTGCTATCATTGGCACACCAAAGAAGTACAGGAGATTCTTTGGGGTAGGAAAGCAGTTCCATCGAGTTTAATGGCAGCACCTAAAAAGACATCTATGAACATGCATTTCTCCACATAACAACTATCTCCTGGTCCTGATAATCTGCTTTTTAATTGGCCTTAACAAAATACATACACCAGAAAAAGCACCAAAAACACATGTACAAAAGCAAGTAAAAAAATGTACCAAAAACAAAGAAGAGGATGCTCAAGTATAAATCTAGCTTTAGAAGACGAAAGGAAGGGTGGTGGTATAATTGTCACAACAGCATAGTGAGAGAGTCCAAAAACATTTTCTCTAGTTCTTACAATCCTTTTATGAACCATTTTTTATCCATCCCTGCAAATCTGCTAAAGCTAAGCTTTACACATATATAAACCTATGATTATAGTTATGTACTCATAAAATAACAATAATTGCATTCTCAAAAGTAAAAAGTGTTTATATCTGAATTTGACTTGATATCAGACACCTGTAAACCCATATACTACAGAATGTTGGAAGAGGGAATGGCAGCACTTGGGGCCAATCAGGTGTCTTAAATGAGCAGATAAGGATTATGCTAGCGGGAAGAAAGATGACCTCATGCTTCACTGTCCAACCACAGGTTGGGAAAAAAAGAGGTGACCACCCTGTGTTGCTTAGAGAAATGTTTGGTCATCAAACTTAGCTCTGCTCTTGGCAAAGGCAATTGGCAATTTTCAATCTTGGCAATTGTCAAGACTGAATGGCTGGAGATACAAATGCTTTTGGCAGGTTAAACTGCTCCGTATATGTATTTTAATCATGTATGTGGTTGCTGCCTTGAATTGAGCTTTAACATCGCTTTAAGTTATCATCAGACTATAGGTCTTCTTTGAAAGATGTCTTTGTCTGAAGAGTGTGTGGAGCTCTGCTTTAACATATGACCCTTGTGTTACCATACTTTAAAATCTTTATTTGCGCTTTCTTTTTTTTTTTTTTTCCTTGACTGAAAGCAAGAGATGACAAACACTTAACGGTAGATGATGGATTTGCTGGAACAGAGCTTATCTACAACCCTTTCTGAATTCTAATCACACTTATTGATCTGAGAAGCTTCGCTGGACAGCTCAGGTCACATGTGAACCTTTCATCTCTTCAGGACTTGCACTCGCTGTATCGATTGAAACTTGTATCAAGAGCTATCTCACTTACTCTCTGCTGTGCACCAGTGTGAAGTCTTTCAGGAGGCTGTGATATTTTCCAGGAATTTAAATGTTACTCATTTCATAACATGTATTTTCCATAATAATCAAGGTAGCTCGTTGGTGTTTGCTATAAACCAGGTTCTCCAAGTTCTACGGCCCACAGTGGCACTTCATGTAGGCCTGTCATTAAATCGTGTTGGTTTGTTTGTTTCACATTGTCCTAAACTGCTAGCTGTCAAGATTGACATTCTTAGATGTGTAAAAGGATAGTCTTTATCAGATTTCTTTTATTTTAACTAAAAGAGAGGCTTGTTGGTCAAAATCTTGGTTGTCAGGATTTCACCACTATCAGAGGCTTTAAAAAAAACTAATTACTGGCAATCTTTGGAAAATGTCAGAAAGCAATCACCCAAGGATGCCCATGCCCATGAATGTGTATAGACTATATGGATAAAAATTGAGGACACCTGACAATCACAATCATCTAATAATAGTTAGTCACAATTAACTAAACTTGTTTTGTAGTGTTAAAGATGGTTTGTAGTTTATCAAAGCTACTTCTTTAGTTCTAATGGTGTCACTAAAATATTAGACATGCATTTCATTTCGTAACTAAATTATTCTTGTCCGCAATTTTAATTTGTGTGGATTCAGATGTATATGAATCTCTAAAAGGACATAGTAATGAATGTAAAAGAATAAAATAAAAGTTATAACAAAATGAATGAATACATTTGTTTCATTCAAATGACGTCACATGATTTAATAGTATGAAGAATGGGAAAAAGTCCAGCTGGTCACACATCTGAAAAATTACTTTTATTATGTCAAAATCCACATAGTGGAACTTTTTCACGATTCAATAGTAGTTCAGGCCCCTGGGAAAATTAATTAAATTTCCAAATTTGTTTTATAAATCGAAATCAAGTAAATTTGTGATTTAAATTGCATTTGTAATTGTCTCAGTCAGTCAGTTCAGTTTCACAGTCTAATCTTAGGTTTAAAAAATTTGGGGCTGTCAAATTTTGCATTATTTAATCCGTTGCGTCCAAAAATATTGATTCCTTCCAAATAGTTTTGATATATGAATATCAAATCCACCTTAAATATATAGCAATCTACCAAAAAAAACTGCAAAATTTTTCAAATCCACCCGGACCAATGAATATACGAAACGAATGCCGAATATAAGAAAACAAATCCCTAAAACAAATCAGTTCAACATAACAAATATGATGAAATGTAATTGTTCAATGAATGAATGCATCCGAAATTAAATGAGACAACATTTTCCAGGAATTTCCAAAAATCTCTATAAAATACCCCACACAAGTATCACCAACAACTCCATCAAACACCATGGAAAGGTAGTTGTTATTGTGAAAGAATAGGATAAGATATAAAGCTGGGATATTTTCCTGACATTCATTGGAGTTGAAGAAGAAGTTTGGATAAGCTGCAAAACGTCTTCTACATTACTGAACAAGTTTATTTGAATGTGACTAACTACGACTAGATAAACCATAACCTGGGTAAATGAGAACTTTTACAGATATACTATATGTGACTACCTCTCCAAATTATTAAGTTCAGGTGTGTCCAGTAAAGTGTGCGTTCTCAATCTTCTGGCAACAGTTTTGGGAAGGCTCTTTTCTGTTCCAGCATGTTTGTCCCCTGTGCACAAACCCAGCTCCATTAAGACATAGTTTGATGTGGAGGACCTGCACAGAGCTTTGAGCTCAACCCTCCCTACTGTCACCTTTGGGATGAACTGGAAAATGCCCAACATCAGTGCGTGACTTCACAAATACTCTTTTGGCTGAATAGGAACAAATTCCCACGTCACTCAAAAATCTTGTGGAAAGCCTTTTCAGAAGTGTGAGGTTGTTCTAGCCACAACTCCATAATAATTCTGGATTGGGATGTCCACTAAGCTGATACAGTTGTGATTGTACAAGTGATCCATAAGAGTTTACAAATCATATTGTAGTTTTCTTAACAGGATATACAGTACGTAAAAGTGTAACATCCAGTAGATACATGATCTGGTCCACAAGGTGAATACAGACAAAAGCAGGTCTTTCTGTGAATTTACACCAGTGGTCTCCAAAGTGTGGCTCGGGGGCCAGATGTGGCCCTTTTGCTTGCCTTTATCTGGACCTGGTCTTGGGGCACTATTGCTCCCTCAATACAAGGCACTATTCTTCATGCTGACACCAACAATGGGGCACTATTTCTCCAACTGACACCAATGATTGGGCACTATTCCTTCCCCTGATATCAACAATTGGTACTATTCCTCCCACAGACAACAATGATAGGGCAATATTCCTCCTACTGACACCAAACATGGAGTATTAATCCTCTCGCTGACACCAACAATGGGGCACCAAGATGGAGCACTACTCCTTCCTCTGATACCAACAATTGTCACTATTCCTCTCACTCATGCGAATGATGAAGCATTGTTTACCCCCATGGGCACCAATGGATTTTCTACTCACAATGGCCACAGTCCGGCCCTCCCTAAAGTCTGAAGGGCAGTAAACTGGCACTTTGTTTAGAGAATTTGGAGACCCCTGGTTTGTATGATCTGAACAGTTTACCAAATCAAAACATTAGTACCAAACAAACATATCGAGTCAGCATAAAATAACTGCACTGTTTCAACATTACCTTGCATAAAAATATTACCATGCAGCTTGAAACTTTATTTTTTGTAAAATGTGAAAGTCAATTTAGTTTGCTCATAGTGAGATTAGTGCTGTTACAAAGTTAGGATTTTAACTGCAAAATCTTCATAATTTATCCAGAAGGTCAAACATTTTCCCGTATAAAAACTTCACTCCCTGGGTACTGTATCTGCTTTTGGATTCAGACAGTCTGGATGTCCTCCAACTTCTAGTTAAATGTAATTAGGATGCCAGAATCGAGGTGGAGATGTGAAACAAGCTACCTCAACAACTTTGATACAGTGGTTGTGTCCTTCTCTACTCATTAAACATATCACCGGGTGTTAAATGTGGCAGGTATATATAATCATTGCCTGTTCTTGGCAAATGTATAGGCATTCATACATTTATCATTGCCGATCTCTACAGAACACTTGTAATATAGAGCAATCATTTCTTGTCACTTGTCATTCATAACTCATCAAAACTTGGTCATTCTTCCTTCCTTGTCAATTGTCACATATCAACAACACAGAAATCATGGTATTGTGAAACGTTCTTTGTTTCTTGTCATTCATTACCTGTCACTGCCTAGTTGTCATTTGACCATCCTCGGATGTCACTTGTCAATTGTCCCTCTTCAGTCATTACTCACCAAATTCTTTTATCATGGTGAGTTAAGGTGTATGAGAATTATCTCTCATGCTTTGACATATGCCCCCAGTCACTGTTCAGTTATAAATTGTCCTTCTTCAGACATAACTGGAAATGTATTACCTATCACTCCTCAGTCAACATGAGCCATGACTCATGCTCTTCTATTTTGAGCAATGCTGGCTTTTCAGTCTGATAATTAGTGATTGGCAAAAATGAGCACCATGCATAGAAATATAAACTAAATGTCACATAGTATTAGTTTTCTAACGGATTGTAACATATAGATCTATTAAAAGATACTGTAGTTTTTCAATGAACATCTTTCATTGCAGGAAGGTTGGCCTTAAAGCAGAGTTCCAGCCGTTTCTGTGTTTATTAAAAGTCAGCAGCTACAAAAACTGTAGCTGCTGACTTTTAATAAACACGCACTTACCTGTCCCAGAGTCCAGCAATGTTCTCACCCTTTTCTCCTCCATGGCGCCGGCATCTCAACTGTGGGCACCAGGCTGTGACAGCTTTGCGACTTTACAACTTGGGTCCCACTGCGCATGCGCAAATCGCTCTGTGCCTCCTAATTGGTCCGGCAGTCTTCTGGGACCTGTGAAAGTTCCCAGGAGCCTACGGGAGGGAGGAGGGGGCCGAACCTCTGGCTCACTTCACCGTGGCAAACTGAGTCAGAAGTGGGAGCGGGTACCTGTCAAAAACAGACCAAAGAAGAGATTTGTGAAAAGAGATTCACAAGAAAGCGGCTACATTATGGACAGAATGCGATACTCAGAAAATTTTCCAAATTTTTTTGGGAAATTTTTCTGAGTATCGCATTCTGTCCATAATGTAGCTGCTTTCTTGTGAATCTCTTTTCACAAATCTCTTCTTTGGTGTGCATATTTTTTGGCTACTGGATGGAAGCCATATATTGGGTGATACAGTAATTTAGAACCTCTAAATCTATCTTTTACTAACCTGTCAAAAACAGGTATCCTCTACCCCTCCCAAAAGGTGCCAAATATGGCAGTAGAGGGAGGAGGCAAATAAGTGGAACTCTGCTTTAAAGAACCGTTTTGTTGGAGAGGTGAAAATGTAAATGAGTGATCAAGTTTACATTAGTATTAGGATTCAGGGAAGGTTTATGTTGGGGTTACAGGAATCATTAATATACAAATTAGGGATTCAGGGAATGTTAGAGGTAGGGTTTGTGTTAGGGTTACAGGGAAAGTTCGGGTTGGGTTACATAAAGGGTTAGTGTTAGAGTTACAGGAATGATTATTATAAAAGTTAGGGGAGCAGGAAAGGCAAATGAGAGGTTAATAGCTATAGAGCGATAGAGTTACAGGAAGAGGTAATGTTACAGTTATACATAGGGTATTGCTAGAGTTACAGAAAGGATTAATGTAAAGGAAAGGTTTCTGGGAGAATTAGCATTGGGGTTAAAGGGTGGGTTAGTGTTAGGGTTACAGGGATTTTTAGTGCTATAAATATTGGGAGGATTGGTGTTAGGATTACAGGGAGGGTTAGTATTAGGGTCAGAGGAAAGGTTAGTGCTAGGGTTACAGGAATTGTTAGGGTTACAGGGATTTTTAGTGGTAGAATTACTGGGAGGGTTGGTGTTAGGATTACAAAGAGGGTTAGTATTAGGGTTACATGAAAAGTTAGTGCAAGGGTTACAGGAATTGTTAGTGTTAGGGTTCCAGGGATGTTTAGTGTTTGGGTTACAGAGTTGGTTAGAATTAGGATTATAGAGAAGGCTATTGCTAGGGTTATGGGGGTTAGTGTTAGGGTTATAGGGAATGTTAGTGTTAGGGTTACAGAAAAGGCTATTGCTTGGGTTACAGGGAAAGTTAGTGCTAGGCTTACACAGAGGGTTAGTGTTAGTTTTGCAGAGAGGAATAATGTGAGGTTTAATGGTATGAGGAAGGTTCATGATATGATTAGTGTTAGGGCTTCATGAATAGTTAGTGTGAGTATAGGAATACCAAGAGTACAGGAAAAATTAGTGTTAGATTTAAGCTTACAGGTTGGATTGGTTTGGGAGTTATAGAAAAAGTTTGTGTGAGTGTTAGAGTAAAATTGTATTATTAGAGTCACAAGCAGGGGCGGACTGACCATTTGGAAACTCGGGCACTGCCCGAGGGCCCGTGATCAGTAGGGGGCCCCATGAGATGCCCCTGGTTTCTTTTTCATTGTCTTTTTTGAGTTTGGGCAAGGACACAGGGGCCCCATGATCCCCTATTGCCCGGGGGCCCCATGAGTTGCCAGTCCACCCCTGGTCACAAGGAAGATTAGTGTAAATGTTACAGGAATTACAGGGAAGAATTTTGTTAGGTTTGGTTCACTATGACTTTGTCTGACTGTTTCTGGATGAGAAAAGCTGCAGTGACTCCTTTACCTTAGAAGAATTTCAACCCTTTGGGAGTATCTCACAAAAACAGACATTCTGTTGCAGGGCTGCCTAAAATTTTACTTGCATTTTAGTGCAGACCTCTGGGGAAATCAGGGAGCCAATCACACAAGCTGGAATTGACATTTCTTGGGTGCCATGTACCCCAATCGCTTGCAGAATGGCTCCATGTTGCCATATTGTATTGAATTTAACAGAAAAGTACAGATTGAAAAGGAAAAGTATATTTTAGAACATTACAGTATGGCGTGTCTGGCAATTGTATATGCTTTACTATAATAATTCTTTTTATATTATCTATTTTTTTCCATGAAATGGGAGTTATCCTTTAAGACTCTCTGGGTACATGAGGCCTATTTTCTACAGTTTTGGCAATTACAATTATTGGTTTATTTTTTAAAAATAGCTGATCTAGTAACTGTTTCTAAGTGACAGTAATACAGTATATCTTCATAGAGGATTTTATATTAGATGAATACAATTGAAATGCTTTTGCTTGAAATATATCAAGTATGAAAAACTCAAACTTAATAACGACAAATCACAATTTATATTGCTGTTATTTTAGCACAGTTGATTGTGTTGTATACAAACACAATCCCATCCCATCCCATGGGAAAATTTCTTGAATAACTTGTTTTCTTGTATAATCAGCAGTGCGTTTCCTTCCTCTTTTTTTCAAAATGACTAATGGATTATGACAGGTGTCAGTTGTAACAGAATGGCGAAAGAAGCTCAATGTCGCGCCTTTCTTTAGTTTCCAGATGGTAAAACAATATTGATTTTCTAGAAGAGGGCTGAACTCTTATTTTCTGTATCGATCTCCCTAGGTTCTGGTATTGGCTTAATTGTGTGGAGCCAGCTAATAAGAGGGACACTTGTAGGAATTGGGTGTTTGTGGGATGCAACAAGCAATTATTAAGCTAAATGAAACACTGCAGAAACGTTATGGGTTGTTTGAAGAATGGAGAGTCCAATATAGCTGTATCCTAATAGGCAGGGATAAAATACATGTCACTTTTAATATTGTTCCAAGTGTAGAGTTGGTCTAAATCAGCCTTTCTCAACCTTTTCAACACAGAGGAACCCTTGAAATAACTTTCCGGTGTCAAGGAACCCCTGCTAAAAATTACTCTGTCTACAACTCATGATACATTGGTGTGATGGTCAATGGTAAGAACACTTCTTACACTTATGGTCATTGTGAAGAACTCCCCCCTTAAAGATAACTAAAAACTCAATAGTGTCAGTGGGAACTTATTTGAGAGGCAGAAATTGCTCATTGCTCAATGAACCCCTAGCAATCTCTGGAGGAATCTTGGTTGAGAAACCCTGGCCTAAATATTCAGAGATATCTTTCATGGCTTTTTGACATATCTCTATATCTAAACTTAACATCCATTCCAAAACTGAAATCTTTGAGACATACAATTATAGTCAACTAGAGGTAAATCCCATGATGTTAAAGGGTATGTAAACCCCAACAATACCTTCTCATATAAGCCTTAACATATAAATTCAACTTTAAAAGTCATCTTCCAATATTTTTAAATCTGCATCTTTCATTAAAATAATACTTGGTGATCTTACAATGAAGGTCCTTGTTTAGGCACTTCCTGTTATGGTCTGACAAGGCTTTGTTCCTGGATCCCATCTGTGCTCTTGTGCTGTCACATGGGCTTCCAATGGAGACTATAAATGGCTGTTAACACACATTACATGGTAAGGTTTGCACCATCAGGAAACCCTCCCTGAGAAATGCCATGCGACCATTGTTGAAGTGTATGTAGACCGGACTTGCTACAAACAGTCTGCAGGAGATCAGAAGCATGGAGATGCAAAAAGGATAAAAAATAAGACTTTTTTTTTTCTAAATGGCAATTTCATGGTTGGGGCTTTGGGCTGGCTATAGATGTTGCAATACACCATGGGAGGAATTTATCGAAACTGGAGCAGCTAGAATCTGGAGCACCTGTTCAGCCTCTATCCTTTATTTTCAATGCTTAACTGAGCAAGCTGAAGATAGAGTCTGATTGGTTGCCATGGACAGCTGCTCCAGATTCTGTCAGCTCCAGTTTCAATAAATTCCCCTGTGATGTTTTACATGAATGTCCAACTACCTTTTAGGGGAGTACCTTCATTATATTGGAGCATAGATACAGAAAGAAAAAAATACTTTCCTGGGATTTAAGGTACTACATCTAACTTTCAACCAATATCAATAAAAGGTCATGTTTATTAAAAAATCTAAAAGCTTAAAAGAAACAGCTGATACAAGTAGAGTATCATAATGCTATTGCATCCTCTCTAGGTATAGCCCCACCCTAGCAGCCATCAAAGAAATCCAACTTTCTTGATGTATCACATTAATGGGATTATAATGGAAACTCTTGATGCATTTCGTGAGCGTTGAAAAGTCTGCTTACTCCAGAGAACTAGGGGGTAACATTCCATGCCATATAAGTGCACAAGTAACATCATATATACAGTATTTAGAATGTAGTCATCATAGTTTGCTAGGAAGCATAAGTGCACCTACAGTTAATATAGAAATGTGAGAGCATTCCATCCATCCATAGTGTTTTACATCTACATGCTTTTACATCTACTTTAAAGTACTGGGTGGAAATGATTGCTTGTTATGTACTGATGTGGAGGTCAGAAGACTTCATATCAGCCCTACCTCCATGCTGACTGTTTATATTACCAGTCAACCATAAACAGCAAGATGTTAGCAAACAGATATAGAGCACAAGTATTAGAAATGGTCATAATAATTATTATTAACTTATAATGCTTTATATAGGTGCCTTCGTTGTGACAAAGAGAGAGTATGAATGTCAGTGCATTTGCAGTGGCATAATTACTACAATGGAACCCCATGCAGCTGCTATGGGGGTCTGGAGCAGAGGTAGGCTCGATCAAGAGGACTGAGCTGTCCATTGGGGTTCAGTCAGGTCCACCATGATTTACTTGCCTTGCATTCAGCTGGGAGTGTGCAGTGTGCAGTGTGCAGTGTGCTGAGAATTGGTGAAGTGATATCCCCCTGGTGGATGCCTGAAAATTCTGTCTCTGGTGTGATTAGCCAGAGTCCGTAGCAGAACTGACAACTGATGGGGCCCCTGGGCAATAGGGGATCATGGGGCCCCTGTGTCCTTGCCCAAACTCAAAAAAGCCTATGAAAAAGGTTCCAGGGGCATGTCATGGAGCCCCCTACTGACCCCGGGCCCTCGGGCGGTGCCCGAGTTTCCAAACGGTCAGTCCGCCCCTGGTCCGTAGGCACTGTAGGACAAGACCATTTCCAAGTGCAGATTATAGGTATGAACTTGCACTAATTATGCAGTGGGTAGTGAGGGGACAACAATTCACATCTTCAACCAAGGATTAACACCTATGAAACCCACCTATGAAACCTTTCTAACATCAAAGATAGGTTACTTAACTAGAACTGGTTGGTTCCACAACTTTCACACCCCCATCCTGTTCTTGGACAATCAACATGTGCCTTGACCCATTTAATGGTGAATTAATCAGTATGTGGGTTCCACTCATGTGGATATAAATGTTGGGATATGTTCCACTCCAAATAAAAGGAATTCCACTCCACTTCCAAAAAAAAAGACACTCATCCTAAGTTCAAGTGGCTTGGAAAAGCTACAAAACATCTTCAATATCACAGAACAAGTCCAGTTGAATGTGACTAACCACTACTAGATATATCATAACCTGGATAAATTAGAATCTTCACAGACATAATTAGGGAGTTGTTCATTGGTGTTTTTTTTCTGTAGGGATGAGGCCCCATAAAAATGTTGCTATGGAGCCCTGTAATTTCTGATTATGGCCCTGCACCCATATGTGCTAAACAGCAGGCTCAAGCAATGTACCTGTAGCCCTTTAATGTGGAGCTGGCACCAAACTGGCTTCAGATGCTGAATTCTTCAAATGAAAAAGAGGATTATTTTTAGTTGAATGAAACAAACATAAACTGACTCAGAGCATTATTTCGGGGATGTGATTTCCTCTTTTCATTTGCATAAATTAGCATGCCAGTGATTGTTTTGTAATGGTTGTCAGTTTGGACAAGTGGCTGTTTACTGTTGTTCCAGAATCCAGTAGTACACAAAGCCTATTGAATACACATTTGGAAAGCATTATACAATGCTGTTCTGTGAAGAATAAACAGGAAATTGACTGCTTTTCACAACTGGTCTTCATAAATAAACGTCTAGTGAACCAAGGCTAGAAATTTAGGCCGCTGTTCTTTAAACATTGCTAGGGCAGAAAACAATATTGTGTATATTATAAGACATTGTGGTTGTGATTTACTAAAGCATTTGCAATACTTTTCTGGTGGTATTGTCGCATTAGAAATGGCTGCATCTAATTCATGAAAGCCTTGTGACACTTTTGGTGATAATTCCAGTTTGTGCTACAGATTCAGGTACCTCTTATTTGCAACACTTTCTCAATATGTTGCAGCAGCCAAGACAATTTCATTTAGAAATACTAGCAGTTCTAATTTAAGGAGACTGTTGGTAAACAAGAGTAATGTCATTTTGAATTAAGCAGAGCCATGCCTCCCTCCAAGCACTGGTTGCTAAGATGCTGTCAGCTTTACATCATCATTAGTTGCTGGATGCTGTTTGTCATGAAGCGTCACTGGTTGTTAGGATGCTGTCTGCCTTGCAGCATCTTTGGTTACCAGTACGCTGTCAGCCACACAGCACCATAACTATCAAGGATGCTGTGTGACTTGTGCACTAATGATGGAGTGTCCTGTATGGACTCACCAGCCTCAGTGCCCCCCCCCCCCACCACCATGCTTCCATGCAAAAAATATTCATGTTTCTGACAATTTCACACAAATGGGAGTTTCTTTATGATTGTTTATGACACTTTTATGAATTCCTGGAAGTTTCTGCGTGTTATCCAATTTATATTGTGGCCCTGTTTTGAGATCCCAAGATCTAAATCCAAAAGCAACATTTTTGGTTCAAATAGGGTGGTGGGGGATTAGAATCTCAGTCAGATTTTCCATAAAAATTGGAATAGAATGTCTAATCACTCCACAAATTGTTACATGCATGCCCAGCATGAGCAACATGTGAGCAACATGCCATAGTTCTAATATCTCAATTATCAGTGTTCCATCAATTCAGGATCTGAAGTGTCAGAGCACCATTGTTCTAGAACAACCATTCTTAACCAGGGGTAATTGACCTCACATTCCATGGTCCATGCATAGGTGTTTGACCAACACCACTTGGCAGAGCCAGCTACATGACACCAATGGTCTTTTTTAGCTGTCTGTAAAGGTGGCATTCTGAACACCACTGTAAGAGGATTATGCTCCCCACAGACCATGAATGTAAGGATCATTTTCCCAATGACCCCCAATGAAATGTTTTTAGCTGGGGTTCTCCTGGAACTGAACATTACTTCAAGGGTTCCTTTGGATAAAAAAGTCGAGAAAGACTGTTCTAGAATGAAAAGTGCCAGTGTGTTTTTTTGTCCTATCAATCCAAAAGTGAACCTTGAGCTTTTGCCCATCAAGGCACTCCAAGGACGGGGAACTTATATTTCTGCAAAGCCTTCCTAGCAAGCAAACCTGTTATTATACAAAGAATCTAACATTAGCGAGTAAGAATTTTCCTTGTCGGTGCCCTTCTTCTCTTTTGCCATGTTTCACTTATTTCCACATAAAATGCTAAAATAAGCGTAAAGGTGTCAATCTAATAATGTTTTACATACACATACTAGGGCCAATTTGAGAAGGAGCCAATTATCCCACCAGTAAGCCTTTGGAGTGTGGTAGGAAGCCAGAATAACCAATGGAAACCCATGCAAGCACAGGGAGAACATGACAACTCCATGCAGACAGTACCCTGACCAGTATATGAAACAGGGACCATGGGGCCACAAGGCAAAAGTGCTTTTATGAATACTAAGTTTAAAATCCTAAAAGCTATCTATTAAAAATGATTTATATTTTTCCATTAAAGTTAATTAAAGTTGAACAGATAATTAGATTGTGTCGTTAGTCATTTGTCATCTTAAAAAAAAAAAAAAATCTTTATCTCAGCAATGGCACTGTAAATGGGTGGATAGCGATGTTATGAATTTCGCCATGTTTCCTTGTAGCTGCGCATGGATAATTACAGACATATTGTATCCCAGAAGAGCCTCAACCAACCCTCAATATAATATAATAAGCGCACAGTCTAAATCTTTCATCATTGTTGAGTTGGTGCTTTGCCATGACAACAGATAAGTGATCTGTCGCCATGGTAATGGCTTGCATGTCTGGGCCACGCAAGGTAAGGTTTAATGATTGCTAATTCCTAGATTAAGCTTGCAAATGAACCATCCTGAGACAAGTGGCAGAAATTGCAGGAGTTGGTTCAGTCGGAGCGTGGTAGAAAGGGAATCTGCAATTATGATATGGTTCAAATGGCTGCGGAGTTCTCCAATTTCAAGTACAGGCAAGCCTCTTTATGTACATGGCTGTAGAGAGTCTAGTCTGTAAGGAAACTGGAGTGTAGAACATTTCTTTTCTTGGGGGGGGGGGGGATGTGAATGGGCCCTACATTTACCTTTACTATTTTAGTCTTCGGCCCTTTTCCTTCCTAAATCCCATTTAGCCCTAGTTTTTTGTGTCTGCAATACGTTGGTTCTGCACAGTATACCTCTTATTATTTGTAGTCTATCGTAGTGTTATATACACCTTTTTTTTCTTCAGAAAAGATAGGGTTTTAATTAAAGGATAAATTCACCTTTTGACCAAAAACAATAAATGCAAATTTTTTTGCATGGAAAAAAAATGCGCATTTATGATTTTTGTCTACAGGAGCCTGGAAAGCATTGCACCAGCGATCATCAGATCGATGGTGCCATACAGGTCTCCTGCAGACCTGTCAGTATATCTGCTTGCCTGTACGGGATGTGTGAACAAGCAGATATACTGACAGGTAAAATAAATGAGCTACCACAAAGCGTCACAGCACCATGGTAGTTCATTGAGAACTATGGGCAGCACAGTGGTTAAATAGTTAGCACTTCCGCCTTGCAGTACTAGGGTCATTGGTTTGAATCTCAGCCATGGCACCACCTGCCTGGAGTTTGCATGTTCTCCCTATGCCTGCGTGGGTTTCCTCCGGGTACTCCGGTTTCCTCCCACACTCCAAAGGCATGCTGGTAGGTTAATTGGCTCCTGTCTAAATTGTCCCTAGTATGTGTATGTATGAATGTGAGTTAGGGACCTTAGATTGTACGCCCCTTGAGGGTTAGGGACTGATGTGAATGTACAATATATATGTAAAGTGCTGCGTAAATTGACGGCGCTATATAAGTACCTGAAATAAATAAACTACAAGCTGACAGTTGCAAAGACTGCCGGGGCTTGTAATTCATTCATTCACAGAACACAGTGACTGAATGACGCGGTCTGAGTAACATGTTACGAAAGGTGAACTTATCCTTTAGGCTAGGTTTACACTAATGTGGTACGGTACATCGCATGTGATTCGCACAGGAACCTCACCACATTCCTGTGCAAATCACATGTGATTTGTGTGCGGTGTGATTGGAGCCATACATTATGTATGGCCCATATTGCACCGCACCCGCACCAAAAAAGTGCAGGACCCTTTTTTTGGTCCGCACTAGAATTGGATCGCACAGGTATTCACACCTATGAGATCTGATTCTGCACATCGCAACGCGTTTTGCGAACCGATTTTGGGGTGTTGTTAACATACACACCCGTGTCAGTTCGCATGAATGGGGTGCGATTCCGATGCGGTACGGAATTCGCACAGAGAACGCTGTGACTTCCGCACTGCATCAGTGTGCATTCAGCCTTAACCCCTTGTCGCCGGCACCTCCCGGCCCTTTAAGGGTTTCAGAAGCCGGGACGCGGGACAGGGTTTTAGGGACATGTGACCGCCGTGATTCGCTGTCACGGCAGTCAAATGATCGGGAAAGGTCCCAATTGAAAGAGGAGATCGGGACCTTTCCGTGAGTAACGGACATGTGAGCTGGGAGCTCGCAGGGCGAGCGCTCTCAGTACATATGTTTTTCTTAATTACACGCAAATGTGTGGCCGTTCGGCATCAAGGCCCAGATGCCGGGAAGTAACACATTTGCGTGCGTCCGGCACCAAGAGGTTAAGTAGCAAATCTGGATACATAGGGGAAAATGTATTAAACCTGGAACACTCAGAATCTGGTGCAGCTGTGCATGGCAGCCAATCAGCTTCTAATTTCTGCTTGTTCACCTAAACTTTGACACTGAAACCTGGAAACTGATTGGTTTCTAAGCAGAGCTGCAGTAGATTTTGCATGCTCCAGTTGCAGTAAATCACCCCCCCCCCCCAATATATATAATCTGGAAGAAAGAAGGTAAAGGGGAGACAATGGGGTTGATTTACCAAAGGCAATTAGAATGTGCACTCTGCAAGTGCAGTTGCTCCAGAGCTTAGCTAGTGAGCAGAAGCTCTTCTGACTTCCATCATCCAATCATCTGCTAGCGAAAATGCTTTTTTTTATTTTCCTTGTATGTGATTTGGTTTTCTTGGCAAAGGGAAGCTTTACCTCATTTATAAAGCTCTGGAGCAACTGCACTTACAGAGTGCAACTGCACTTTGCAAAGTGCACAGTTTATTTGCCTTTAGTAAATCAACCCCATAATTTAAACCTTTAACCTCCCTGGAGGTATTCCCGAGTGTAGCTCGGGGTAAAGTTTCAGCACCACAAGCGGTTACCCCGAGCTACACTCGGGCTTACCATGCGGTGCTGCTCCGGGATCTGTTCTTCACTTACCTTGTCCTGCACTCCCGCGATGTCCCTCCTGCAGTGTCCCCGGCAATGTAATCCGGCGGATGCCGGCATCTGTCACCTGGGTTCCGTCCCTTGCGACGTCGGGACGTACGGGGGACGGAACTGGCGGGAAATTTGAAAATGACAAAAAGTGACATTCACTAAATACACTAAAATCACATAGTATTCCATTCCTGTATCAAACCATTTCACATACATTTTGTCCTGCGCCCTGCCTGCATTTTTACTGTTCTTTCTGCCTGGAAACTGAGAAACATCCATGGCGTCCAAAAAGCGTCCCTTTAGGTCAAAAGCGGTTTTAGACCAGCTAGAGAACAGCGATAGTAAATCAGAACCACTTGCAGAATTGATTGATAATGATTCGTGGGGGAAATTCGTCATCAGACACTGAAAACGATTTTGCGACTTTGCTCAGTGATGTGCGAACTTGACGCTGTATTTCAAATTTCTGGTTTGGTTTGATTATATTATTGAATTAAATTTATTATTATTATATATTTTTTTTTAATGATCATTTATTAAATTATAATTTAGGATTTCGTGTTTCAAATTTTATCACATCCAGGATGTTTACTAGACTCTTGTCCGGACAGATTTCAGTGAGTTATTCCTAAAAATTACAGGTCTACAATAAAAAAAAATACATATTTCCATGCAAAAAAATGTACTGCTTTGAGCACAGAAATATGGACATAATCAGACCGCTAGGGAGGCTAAATACATGAAGGGTGTGAAGAAGGGCAGAATGTTCATTATGAAGCTCAAGAACACGCAACGTGATCTCAAACTCATTTTAGAAAGTATTACTTTATGGAAAGAGTAGTTAATGCTTGGAATAGACTTCCGGCAGAGGTAGTAAGTCAGTCAGCTGTAAGCAGATTTAAAGTGGTTGTAAAGTCTGTTTTTTAATTTTACCAACTAATATGCTTCTACTAAACCTCACCTGTAAGTAAAATCAATATCTCCTAAATGTGCGCCGTTTAGGAGATATTCTCTTTTCATTTAATCCGGTGCATGTGCTCTGAAGGAACGGCATACCCATAGTTACATAGTTAGTCCGGCTGAAAAAAGACAAAAGTCCATCCAGTTCAACCATAGAAAAAAAAAAAAGTTATAATCCTACACCCACAGTTGACCCAGCCGAAGGCAAAAAAAACCCAGCAAAGCATGGTCCAATTTGTACCTGCTGGGAAAATAAAATTCCTTCCTGATCCCCCGAGAGGCAATCGGATATTCCCTGGATCAACTTTACCTATAAATGTTAGTACCCATGCCATTCCTTCAGAGTTGTGTGCCATGGCCCAGGACTTCCAAGCATGCATGGGAGTGACGTCATCATGGCCAGGCCTGTCAGAATTCCAGAGCTCATGAACCCAAAAGAAAGACAGGTAAAGATGGAAGCCTCTACAGTGGTGACAACGCCAGGGGCAGACTGACCATTTGGAAACTTGGGCACTGCCCGAGGGCCCGGGGTCAGTAGGGGACCCCATGAGATGCCCCTGGTACCTTTTTCATAGGCTTTTTTGAGTTTGGGCAAGGGCACAGGGGCCCCATGATCCCCTATTGCCCGGGGGCCCCGAGTTGTCAGTTCGCCCCTGCACAACGCACTGCTGGAGAGCTTCATTTTAAGGTAAGTTTTACATAAAGTGCTAGTATGCGATGAATACTAGCACATTATGATATTACCTTGCAGGGGACTTTTTTTTTGTCTGATTAAAGGTTAAAAGGAAAAAAAAGAAAAAAAAAAGGGGGGGGGGGGACTTGATGGACCACTTGGTCTTTTTCTCTGTCATTCCTCTATGTTTCCATGTTTCTAAAAATACAGTATAGTGAGTCTGAAAGCTCTTATTAGCTGGTGTTTATTGCTGTAATTATCTTTAAAGGGGAATCGTTATCAGGCATGATATACCCTCATTGGATTGTTAGATGATAAGTAGTAGCTGTGCAGAATGAGACAGGTGTTAAGTGGCAGCGCTGGATCTGAGCTGCTGGCGGCCTGGCAGGACCATTCCCTGCTCATTCTGGATCTGGGAACGCGGAATGAACAGACTGACTCTAAGAATAGTTTCGCGGTGAGCAATTTCTTTATCACTAGATGCTAACTCTGCAGTAATAATGGCTACTAAACATAAATTATAAGTTGTATAAAAAAGGTCCTAATAACATTCCTGCATAAATATGCAAATGTTTTTGGAGCATCCCGGGACTGAATAATTTTAAAGGAAACCCATCACAAAACTCTACATACACGTAACCCCTGAAGACAGACGTCTAGAGGCATTGCTGCAGGACCGTTATTTTGATCCTGATTTCACTACGCAGGGCTGCTGTGGGCAACTTTGTCAAACACATAGAAAAAGCAATCTGTATTATTATTATTATTATTATTATACAGTATTTATAAAGCGCCAATAGTTCGCTCAGCGCTGTACATTACAGAGGGGAACAGAACATGTGACAGAACAATACCAATACAATGCAAAACATGAGGGGATCGAGGGCCCTGCTCCTTGGAGCTTACAATCTAGGAGGGAGGGGATGGTGGCACAGGAGGAGATAGCTGTGGGGGATGGAGTGGTAGGAAGAGTGGAGGAGGTCGGCAAGTTAGCAGGGGGTGGGGTAGGCTTCCCTGAAGAGATGGGTTTTCAGGGTGCGCCTAAAGGAGAGGAGAGTAGGTGATAATCTGATGGGTTGGGGCAGGGAGTTCCAGAGGATGGGTGACACCCTGGAGAAGTCCTGGAGGCGGGCATGGGAGGAGGAGACCAGGGAACTAGAGAGAAGGAGGTCTTGTGAGGAGCGGAGTGTGCGTGTTGGGCGGTACTTGGATATTAGGTCAGTGATGTAGTTCGGGGCAGTATGGTGGACAGCTTTGTACGTCAGTGTTAGGATTTTGAATTTGATCCGTTGCGCAATCGGATGCCAGTGGAGGGATTGGCAGAGGGGGGTCGCGGAGACGGAGCGGTTCGAAAGGTGAATGAGTCTGGCAGCCGTATTCAGGATCGACTGAAGCGGGGATAGCCAGCGGCGAGGCAGGCCAGTGAGGAGGGAGTTGGAGTAGTCGAGTCGTGATATGATGAGGGAGTGGATGAGCTGTTTAGTGGTTTCTGGGGTTAGGAACGTGCGGATTTTGGCGATGTTGCGGAGGTGGAGTCTGCATGAGTTTGTTAAAGATTGGACTTATTATGTCCTATTGTGAATGAATCCGGTTGGGATTGAGCCCTAAAGTTGGGTGACTTATCTTGAATACAAATTTAGCCAGTGAAGCCAAAGCTACCGACATGCTTTATACAGGTCAGCTAAGTAGTGAAGCTGGGGTTAGAATGACAGCTTTGGAACATGCAACTTTAACCACTTAAAACTCCCATGGAGCGCGCACAGGCAGGGAATGCGGGGGCCGTTTATAAACGGCGACCTGCTTCGGCACTGCTCCCGTCTGGCCGTTTATGTACATGTACTGCCGGATGGGAGCAGTGCCAAACCAGGTTGCCGTTTCTAAACAGCCCTCGCATTCCTTGCCTGTGTGCGCTCCCTGGGAGCACGCGGCACCCACGATCCGGTGGACACAGCAGAACACCGATCGCTGTACGGGACCTCTGTGTGAAGTCCCAATCATGTGATTACTGATTGGCCAATCAGTGATCACATGAATAATAGTAAGCAAGATGTCACTTCTGACATTATTGCTTACTACTAGTGAAATCTGTGAATGATCACAGAGGTCACATGGTACAAGGCTATTCACAGCAGCCTTATACCATGTGGCAAGCTGTGATCAATCACAGCTCTCACAGTATTTCTCAATAGCTGCAGGAATGCAGCCAGAGAGGAGAAATGATTGCTTTTACTTTTATGAGTGTAAAAGCAATCAGTGTAGAAAAAGAAAAAAAAATCTTCATCACCCCCCACAAGTAGTACAGTGTCACTATGGTGACACTGTACTGCTTGGGTGACAGTATGTTAACAAAAAAAAGAAAAAATAAATAATAATATAAAAAAAAATAAAAATGTAAAAATAAATTTTGAAAAATTATCATTTTTGGTTATAAACTAATTTGGGTTATTTTTTTTTTAGATGAATACATTTTTGCCAAGATTTATGAAGAAAGATTATTTGTTTCCAAAATTTTATAAGAAAAACACTTTTTTTTTCAAAATGTTTGGACTTTTTCATTTATATAGCAAAAAAATAAAAATACCAGTGGTGAATAAATACCAGCAAAATAAAGTTTTATCTGTGTCAAAAAAATGCTAAAAAATTCATAAGGGTACAGTGTTGCATGACCGCGCAATTGCCATTTAAAGTGTGATAGCTCTGAAAGCTGAAAATTGGCCTGGGCAGGAAGGGGGTGAAAGTGTCCGGACTGGAAGTGTTTAACCATTTGCCGCCCGCCCTATGGCCAAAGGGCGGGCGGCAAATGTCATCAGCGTTCCGGGTGGATGCCATATGGCGTCCTCCCGCACATGCGCAGATTGCGCTCCTGCAGAGCGGTGCAGCGGTGCGATCTGTCACTGGCCGTGTACCTCGGACACGGCCGATGACAGATCTGAGTACCGGCCCCCGTTGCCGTTACCATGTAACCTGCTGTGACGAATCACAGCAGGTCACATGACAGTTGTATACAATGGATGGCTTCATTCATGCCATCCATTGTATACTAGTGTCTAGCTGTGAATGGTCACAGCTAATCACATGCACATGTCATGTGATTAGCTGTGGCCAAATTACAGCTAAGCACAAAAAAAAAAAAAAACAAAAAAAAACCCCTGAATGAATCGATGTCATTCAGGTAAATGCTTGCTTATAGCAAAGTAATTCTTTGCTATAAGCAAATTGTGTAAAAAAAAAAAAATACTGATCACTTCCCCAAAGTAGTACAATGTTACTATGGTAACATTGTACTACTTTGGTCATAGTGACATATGAAAAAGAAATCTTAAAAAAAGAAAAACAATTTAATAAAAAAAATATATATATATATATATTTTTTTTTCATACTGTCACCAGTCAGTGTCCCTGATCACCACCATGCCAGTTATATGATGACGCTGTACTGCACTGGTGACAGTATGTAAAAAAAAAATAGCGAAACTAATTTTTTAAATTTTTTCATTTTCCGAAAAATTATGACAAAAAAAATACAACTTCAAAAAACTCGCCATTCGAAGTACGTTGGACTGTCTACTTTGCAAAAAGGGGTCATTTGGGGGATATCTGTACTGTCCTGACATTCTTGGACCTCAAGAAATTAGATTGGCCGTCAGTACTTCAGGATTGATCAATATTCAGATCTATACCATAGTTTGTGAACTCTATAACTTTCCTACAAACTAAATAATACATCCTAATTTGGGTTATTTTCACCAAAGACATGTAGCAGAATACATCTCGGCCTAAATTTATGAAGAACAAATATTTATTTGCAAACTTTTATAACTGAAACAAAGAAAAACCTTTTTTTTTCAAAATGTTCAGTCTTTTTTTGTTAATTTAGCAAAAGATAAAAACCCCAGCAATGATTAAATACCACCAAAAGAAAGCTCTAATTGTGTGAAGAAAATGATAAAATGTTTGTTTGGGTACAATGTTGTATTACCGTGCAATTGTCATTCAAAGTGTGAGAGCCCTGAAACCTGAAAACTGGCCTGGGCAGGAAGGTGTAAAATTGCCCGGTATTGAAATGGTTAAATACAACTCAGTAATGATAGCTTACCGTGACCACTGGTTTAAAATAGGAATAGTTACAGGGTGCTTTCAGAACATGCATAGTTGGGCTATCACTGAAATAATTACGTTAAAGATGTTTTGTCACAACTTTTACATTTTCTTACTTTTTATCTAATAATGTGATTGTTTATTTCCCCACAAAGCTGCTTTATTGTTCACATGGTCTCCTTTCCAAAGGTGAGGGTCGCTGCTCAGGCAGACCCTCTGGTTTTCCTTCAGTCTCCCAAGGATCTTCAGCCAATGCATTGGTCACATAATTTGACACATTTTCTTGGCATGGTTGAGTAGCTGTACAAAACACCCCAAAAATATGATCCCAAGGCAGCTATTGTTTTCACAACAACATAGAAACCAGACTTTGAATGCCTTGGTACACGCTTATAATATGATACAAAGACATATTCTATGTTGACGTTTCTGTGAGTCACGCTTTACTAGAGCCTTTTTCAAACTTTTTAAAATGGAGGAACCCTTGAAATAATTTTTGGTGTCTCATGGAACCCCTGCTAATAGTAATTATAGTTACAAATCATGGGAAGTTAGCATGATCAATAAGTTGAGATTTGAGAAACAAAAATAAACAAATAAGGATTGTGGTGTAATTATCATATTTATAACCCAGTGGTGCTTCATACAATAAAATCATTTTCAGGGATTTTAGGCCTCGTGCACACGGGACGTTTTTACAGTGGCTGTTTTTGGCTTCTGGCGTTTTTTTCTACAGCCAGAAAACTCCCCAGCATGTTATCCGATGTGTTCATGCACACATAGGCTTTAATCAGCGTTTTTTGGCAGGAGCGTTTTCTGGCTGAAAAAAAAAACAGAACTAGTGGGTTTCAAGAGGAGTTTTTTGACTGTAAAAATGCCCTAATGCTGATAAAAGCTGAAAAACGCTAAAAAACATTGCTATCTGGTATTTATGAGTGTTTTTGAGCCTGAAGATTTTGTGGAAGTATAACTGCTAAAAAACACAAATGCTGAAAAAAGCTAAAAAAACGCAAAAAAACGTACGTTTTTATTGCAGCATTTGAAAGCTAATGCTACTGGCATTTTTATAATGTCCAGTGTGCATGAGGCCTTATACTACCTGCATTTGGACACTATGCAGCACCAGAATATCGCTTGTCCATAATATGTACTGTGTTTCTGCTGTTCGGGTGAATGTATCCATGTGTATGAGCTCTTATATTACTGGTCAGTACAGGGCACCTTACAATGATGATCAGTGGGAAAGGTGTCCCCTTCTGCTGGTGGTCAGTGGGAAGAATACTCCCCTTACAGTCTGGTAAAAAGATAATTGTCATTAGTGGGGGTCTGAAGCTAATGTGTATTGCTCAGGGAACCCCTAGCAACCTCTGATGGTCTGTGGAGATCTTCTCCCCTACATTGGTAGCCAGTGTAGAAGAACCCCCTTTTACGGGTGCCACCTTCTACTGGTGGTTGATGGTAGACAGGTCCCATTTCACTTGTCAGAAGTGGAAAGAATGCAACCAACCCTTACAGATAGGTACAGATTGCTAAATGCTCAGGGAAACCCTAGCAACCTCTGGTGGTCTGTGGAAATCTCCCTTGCATTGGTAGCCAGTGTAGTAGGACCCCCCTTACACTGGGTGCTACTGAGAGGAGTGCCACCTTCTACTGATGGTCGATGGTAGACAGGTCCCATTTAACTGGTGGGAAGTAGAAAGAATGCAACCAATCATTACAAATAGGCACATATTGGTAATTGCTCAGAGATGCCTTAGCAGCCTCTGGTGGTCCACGAAGAAGTGCCAAACATACACTGATAGCTACTTGAGAAGGACCCCCTTCCATTAGTTGTCATTGGGAGAGGAGTTACCTTCCACTGATAGCCAGTGGAGGAATGTCCCATTTTGCTGGCAGTAAGTAGAAAGAATGCTTCCCTTACAAATAGATACAGATTGCTGATTGCTCGTGGACTTTCTAGCAACCTTGGGTGGATAATTGCCCCCTTACCTTGGTAGCCAGTAGAGAAGGCCACCTTCTAGAATCTTTAGAAAATACTCATTGCTTAGGGAACCCTTGGCAACCTCTGGAGAAACCACTGATAAAGGCTGTTCTACTGCATTATTTTGACTGTTGGCTACAGTTAGCTTGAGGTCATTCCAGTCCAGAAGCCATGTTACGGCATACACCTAGTTACCCTTTGCATGCGCAGATCACCCAAGGCAGGAAGCAACCTAAAAAAAAAATGGTCTGGGTCTAAAAGAAGCCAAGGATGAATAAAAAAAAGAAAAATATTTCAATACAACTGAGAAAGAATTTTCATAGGTAGTGAGATCTTGAAAAAAAAATGTTATGTTATTGATATTCTCTAGAAATGTTTTTGCTTTAATTGACAAGTATGATGCTCTTTTTGTCACAGATGTCTTTAATTTATATATCTATCCCTGCTCCATATTCGCCTGGCCCTTTGTGTTTATGAATAAATTAGCTTCTCCTCCCACATTTTACCCTTCTGAGCTCCTGACCTCTGTATTGCCCACTTCTCTGACTGAATCCACCCGTTCCCCCGCAGCTATACCCAGCTCCAGTGTCCTCCCCTCTGCTCCCCGCGATGTGGCCCCTGTCTTGGTCTCTAGCCGATTTGTACGTCTCAGCTGGCGACCCCCTGTGGACACGAGAGGGAATATACAAGCCTACACCGTCTACTACTCCAGGGACGGAGCACACAGGTAAGCTTGTGTAACATAATTGAGTGTTTGTATTGGATCATTAGAAAGTAATACACAATTCCATCTCCAGCCTTTTATTTTTTGTTTGGCTAGCATGGGGATTTTATTGTCGTCTATGCCTCTGTTGGGGAAAATGATGGGAAATCCCACCAACTGGGATAAAAACACATTCTTAGTAGAGCAAAGATTATCATTATTATTGCTGTCTGTAGTTTCCTGTCCTGGTGACAAACACACCCTCCATTGGATGTATACAGTAGGTGTATGCCAACTGTCCTGGATTTGCCTAGACAGTCTCACATTTTGACCCTCTGTCCTGCCAATGCTGTGTCCTAAACTGTGTCCTGGGTTCACAGCATCAAGCTTATCAAAGTTATTGCTCAGAAAGGCATTAATTGTAGGGATCGGGGCCACTAGTGGGCAGGTCTGGGTGGGACCAACCCATAAGTAGACATCAAGAGTATTCCCTGCAAAAGCGGAATCTGAGAAGGGCCAACTTGTAGAGTGGGCGTGATTTGTGTGGGTAAATGAAATGCAGACCGTGGGCAGAATTAACAATGTCCCAGGATCCAGGACCAAAATGATGTTATATATTGTATTGTCACAAGAACAGGAAGCGAGGGAAAATCTCCCAATTGGGTTAACAGACAGAAATAAACACCCAACAAAATGTTATTTCTTCCCTGCACTACCAAAAAAAAAAGAAAATTGGCTGGGGTTAGGCTACAAAGTGCACATTTTATGCTACTGTAACATTTGTTGGAAAGTAATTTTGCATGTGACTTTCATTTTTTTGCTTGCTTGGTGTTTCCTATTTTTATTATTGCATTATAATCATAAGTTTGTAAATAGTTTTTTAGTAGTATCTGTGTTTCCGTGATTAGCATGCCTGTTGAGATAAAATTGCTTAGCTTTCTACAGTCAGGTCATACCTGACCCACAAATTTCCATTAAAGCACGCTTTCCATTAAGGCCACTTTCACACGGGACGGATCCACTTTGCTGAGCAGGGGATCTGTCCATTGATCCTTTACTGAGCAGAGTGGGTGGATGACAGGTCTGTGTCCTTTCAGTTTATGCAGAGCACACATGGACACAGCCCGCTCTGCTATATGGTTAGTCAGGTGTGAACGGACTGGGTGTCCTCTGATTCGCTTAGATGGAGAGGAATGGATCACCTTCCTTTTTTTTGGTAGACCAGATCATATTGGAGATAGGTGGGTGTAAACATGTCTGTTTACAATTGCCTGTCTATAGGGATTCATGGACCATCCAATCAGGTCCTCCTGAAAAACTGACAGAATCGGATTCGATCACCCATAATCAAATTATCCATGTGAAAGGGGCCTAAAAAGAAAGACCCACTTAATGACTATCCTCCCACCACTTTCAAAGCAAAAAAAAATTAAAAATAGGTATAGAATAAAAATAATCACCTTACATCCCTGCTTTAGGCACACTTGTATGGACCATCTTTACAACTCTAGGTCTTCTTATGGAACTTTGCAGAAAACCCTAAATCTTGTGAGAAGATGCTCCAGCCCTGTGTAGGAGTACATTCTCACAGAATCTAGGATTGTCCAATAAATGACGGGTGAGAGTACGCTTTAGAAATATGGGTGTATGGTGAGTATGGTGAAGGTGAAGTCACAATTTACTTCTAGTGAAGCAAACTGTGACAACATGGCATAAACATAGCATAAATCTCTTAAAGTGGAATGCCAGTTGTATGAATGTATATATCCAATCAGTCCTACTTGGTGATTCCATAATCCAGTTATTTGAGTACCTTGATACGCTTGAAATACTTTTTTTCCATAGAGTTTTCTTTGCAAATTTTTTACAAGCTTGGCCACCAAGTCTTTCCTTAACCCTCTTTAATTGCTCAGCTTAGGGCTGACATGCAGAATGTGATAACATATATGCATAGCCAATTTGTACACACATCATAGGTCCAATTAAGCATGTCTTTAAAGTGTGGGAGGAAACAGAAGTACCCAAAGGAAACCCACATGAACTCCATACTGTAGAGTGTCCTGACTCAAAGCAAGGACTTCAGTGCTTCAAGGAAAAGTGCTAACCACTAAACCACTGCACTACCTCGGAATTCCAGTTAGAAGTAAATAATACACCATTTAATATAGTTCTGTATTCCCTAAAAAAATTAGGATGTTTCCCGGCCGAAGGAACTTTAAAAGCAGTTTAGAAAACAGTTTAGAGGGCCTCAGAAGTGGGTCAGAAGGAGATCAAAAAGCAAATCAGAAGAAGGTTAAAAGGTTTCCAAAATTATTTCAAACACAAGCTGAATATACTTGATGGCTTGGCGTGTTCACCCATCTGATCCCATAGGAGCCCTAATTTAATCTTAGAAAACAATGTTACTTTTACTATTACAATTATTCTTCAATTCACATTTACTTCTGAATTTTTTAAATTTCCCTCTTATGAGTACAATATGAAAAATCTTGCTAGAAAACACTTTCAGAAATATTATACAGATTAAAAATGTAAGAAACCTGTTAATACATGTGTCAGAAATGTGTTAATAAAAAAGTATAGTGAATAATTTAAAAAAAGAAGAAACATAATTATCATTTGACTTAAAGAGGTTTTCTGGCTATGAATCGGCAGGGTCCCGGAACACCTGCAGATTAACTGCTTTAGCAGCACTGTCAGATAGCTCCAAGGCTACCGATGCTTGGCGAGCTGTTTGGCTTTTCCTGTTGTGATGCTTCCCAGTTTCAAAACCAAAAGTTTTATTGTACTGCACAAGTACAAAGAGCCAAATTTAGATCTCCTGCTCCTTACCTCGGTCAACTGGCTAACCTTAGTGGCACATTAACAAAATGAGACATGGCAGCCAAAGAAGACATGTGAAGTCTGGAGGGTTGGAGTCAGAAATGACAAGAAGTGCTGCAGGTGAATTGTGATTACAGAGTACAAAATACGCAGCTGTCTAAGGACATCAACAAATCTATGGCCACATTTCACTGGCAGGCTGGACAGCAGTGTAGGAACTTTCATTATATATGGGAATGAGTTACTGGCCAGTGTTGCACTCTACTGTGTTGCACAGCCAACCAGCTAAGAAAGCTGTTGTTACTTGTTTTAGTCCAAGAGGCAGACAGGTGACATGGAAACCTTTAAGGCTATGGCAGAAAATAAGAGCAGGATACTCACCTCCCTGATGGCCTGTGTCTCCTCCCTGCCCTCCATTTGAGTTCTTCAGCTGGCATTCAATGCTTCGTGGAGTTTGGATGCCTATTTTCCCCCACCCTGTGCTTTGAGGTTCCTTCTTCCAAATTCCTTAACAACTATTTAGGCCTGTGGTGACATTGGGTTTGGAGCAGTGGTTTTCAAGCTTTTATGATCTGAGGGGTCTCTGATGTCCCTTCTACAGAAAACTGTCAGAAATAGCAACAAGAGATGACCAGAGATTATAGGCTTGCTACAGGAGTGGTCAAAGATTGCGCAAATGCAACAAAAGATGGTCAGAGGGTGAAAATCAGGAGCAGGAGATGGTGAGATTCTGTAGACATAAAACAGGAGAGGGCTTCAACCTGGAACCAGTTAGCTGTGCTGGACAGACTGGGGAGCAACCAAACATTACTGTGAAGTTGAAGCAAATCATACCCTTCAATCTGCCAGTGGATTTTGGATTTTGGAAAAGGTCTGTCCCCACTTGCAGAATCTGCTCTAAAAGGGGACCCCGGATGGTGACACGCTTGAGACACGCATATGAAAATTTGAAGTATATACCCGAGGTGCGATTGGAAGGTGTATGATCCTGTCTCTATCTTGGCAATTGATGATCGCTATTCGATACTACAGGATAAACCTTATATGCGTTTTTTTGACGCACTTCTGGTGAGTGCGCAATCTTTACCCCAGATTCACCGTGTGATACACAGAATCTCATCCCACGCACCTACTAGGATCTATTGGATCCCCACGTTTGATCTATTTTGGGACTTTTTATCTCACTTTATTTCACCGTAGTGTGATTTGACATTTGCACTTTATAATATGTTATATATGTCATTTTTATTATTATTATAGCGCTGCACCTTAAATATATTTTTTATATATATTTATATGTACTATTTTGGAAGGTTTTCTCTTGGTTGCCTTTTGGTGTTCTAGCTGCTGTCCTTTGAGATCTCTGAATAGCGCTCGCATATTTAGTTTTATTATACAACAGGAGATGTTCAGAGACTGAAGACATGCAAAAAAGATGGTCAGAGATTGCAGACATGGGACAGGAGATGATCAGAGACTGAAGACATGCTACATGAGATGGTCAGAGACTGCAAAAAAGATGGTCAGAGACTGCAGACATGGAACCGGAGATCCTCAGAGACTGTACAGATACAAGATACAAGACTGTACAGATACAAAAAGAGATAGTCGGAGACTGGGACCATCCTACAGGAAATAGTCATAGACTGTAGATATAAAAAGGTGGTCAGAAACTGGGAACATTCTACAGCAGATGGGCATAGACTATAGGCATACAAAAAAAAGGTGGTCAGAGACCGGGAACATTCTACAGAGGTGGCCAGAAGCTGTAGACAAACAGCAAGTGATGGTCAGAGACTGAAAACATGTTGAAGAAGCCGTAAGAGACTAGTGACATGCTTCAGAAAACAGTCATAATCTGGAAATACAGTATGTTTCAGGGGACTGCTACAGATCACAGCTGTTTGAAATCAGTTGTGCTCCCTATAGCATCCTTAAAACTTACTTAAAATGTATTTTTCTGAGCAATAGCCATTACAGAAGATCTAATGAGAAAAAGAACATAAAAAAGGAAAAGGAATTGACAGAATAGGAAAAAAGTAAGAAAGTGTAAAAGAAATAACGCAAGCAATTCAACTTAAAAAAAATCCAATCTAAAGTTTGGTTTATATAAACACCTAGGTAAGTTAAATAGACTATTGTCTGTGGGGGCCCAAGGACTGCACAGTAAGTGCCAAAAGACTGCCTGTGGCCCCTGAACCACAGGTTGGCCACCAGGGGTTTTGGGGATGGAACTTCGGTACGCTGAAGGAGCTTATTATACTACGTCTTTTCTGGCAGGGGACTTTTCTTGCGCTGACATGGTTACTTTAACCAGACAGAGATAAAGAATGTTTTTTTTTCTCATTCTTCTTTAATTATCTTCTTGGAATGGAATCTTAAAAAAAAAAAACCTCAGTTATATTATTCAATCCATAAAACTATTTCTCTGTGTGTCTGCAAAAGATAGCGTTTGTTTGTTTGTTCCGGAAATGAACTGAAAAAATGTATTTCAAATCTCGGGCAGTGTTATTGCCCGGAGCCATTGCTAATCTTAGAAAAACGCTAATTAGATTTTTTTTCCCTTTTATTATGGCCTTTCAGTAATTAGTCTAACTTGTCAGATATTTGCAGATGGAACATTGTAAATGAGTCAGCATTCTCCAGCAGAAACAGTATAGCTTTCAGAAAGGCTTTGACATGCAAGGACTATAGAAAATAAAATGCAACTTGCTCGTAATGCAGTATTCCAGATATTTATGATCGCTGTAAGACTGGTGCAGGCTTCTAGGACAAGAGGAGAACAGAAGTACTTTTCCATTTACTAAAAGAGAACTCCGGGCACAAGAAAGTCAGCAATAAAGGAGCCTATAGAGGTACTGTTTGTTGTGGGCTCCTTGTATATCAGCCTGGTGGCATCCCTGAAGACCTGCATAGTGATGTCCATGGTACAGAAAGGGTACTGCTGCTTCTTCATTGTCCAGTTACAGGCTGGGGCTAGTTCTTGACCAGGCTGCATTGCTCGGGGGTCTCAGGGAGTGCTGTAGTATCTGCGTTATTGTTTATAACTGTGTTTTTAGCTGTTTTCTAAGTTCAAAGTAAGCCTGTGCCTGGACTATGCGCATTGACGTTTTTACGTATACAGTACAGTGAAAGCACTTAAAAAATAAGAATAATATAATGGTAGTGCAGCGCTAAAATAATATTATGGTCATAAAATTGCAAAATTAAAAGTTCATATAAAGATAATAAAGTTCATAAAGTGACTTTCAGTGCTCTTAAAGGTGCTTGAAATTCTGGTACGCCTGTGCTTGTGCAGTGATATGAGGAGAATTGTGCACTCACCAGACGCGCAATTAATATGCGCCAGAAAAATTATATCCTGAAGTCATCAAGGTGGGAATGATGTTAAGGTGACTTCCCTCTGAAGGGCAGGGTGGTAGGACGATCAAATCCTGGGACTTTAAATGCTGACCCAACACAGCCAGAGTTCCCCTTAAGGGCTAAGTGGATGCTGCTTCCTGGATAGGCAGAAGGATCCCTCTGGGTACTGGTGGTTAGTATTTTCCTTGCAGAGTCCTACTGTTCCCAGTGCCAGCTCCAAAGTTGTCCCTCCTCTTCACTTCTTTACCTGTAGAGGTCAAGGAAAATACTATCCACCAGTACCCAGAGGGATCCTCCTGCCTATCCAGGAAGCAGCATCCACTTAGCCCTTAAGGGGAACTCTGGCTGTGTTGGGTCAGCATTTAAAGTCCCAGGATTTGATCGTCCTACCACCCTGCCCTTCAGAGGGAAGTCACCTTAACATCATACCCACCTTGATGACTTCAGGATATAATTTTTCTGGCTCATATTAATTGCGCGTCTGGTGAGTGTGCAATTCTCCTCATATCACTGCACAATCACAGACATACCAGAATTTCAAGCACCTTTAAGAGCACTGAAAGTCACTTTATGAACTTTATTATTTTAATTTAGCAATTTTATGACCATAATATTATTTTAGCGCTGCACTACCATTATATTATTCTTATGAGGTTTTTTACTTTGGTTACCTTTGTGCAAAGCTGCTTTACTTTCTGAGTGCGCTCACATATGCTTACTTTACACTTAAAAAACAAGCCTTCATTTATCTCTGTAGCTATAGGCGTTATGGAGAAATGTATCTTCAAAGTTCATAACAAAGGCACAAAATCTTAATTTTTTTCCCCTACTAATTTCTATGAGAAGAAATTCGCAGAAGCTGTGAAATTCACAGAAATTCACTGAAGCTTGGCAGTCTGTCAGCCCTCTAACGTACACACACAACAGCTGCTGTTTTTAGGCATGAATCTGCTCATTTTTGCAGCTGGAATGACCAGGTTATGCGATCAGCAGCGGCCGCTGTCAGCCCATCATCAGTTTAAATGGGCTGAGCGACTGCTGCTGATCTCTTAACTCGGTCATTCCAGCAGCAAGAATCTGCAGACTCTTGATGAAGGAATCCGGTGGCCACACCAATCCAGTTATGTGAAGGAGGCCTAAGCACACCTGATGTGTGTGTGCATTAGAGGGCTGGCAGACTGCCTTTAAAAATAATGGTGGGCTGACAGCGGCCATTGCTGCTCACATGTACACAGAGCCATTAGCTGCGGATAGAGACAGATGTTCAAGCCTGGACTCAGCTTACTGACCAGCTGTTCTTGGAGCTGCTATTCATGCAAGAACAATCTGCACATAAATGATATCAGTCACATTCACTGAACTCCCTATCCCCATAGATAAAATAAAAGTTAGGCTTACTCCAGTTACAGTGAAGGAAATAAGTATTTGAAAATCTGTGGAGGGAGCTGAAAGTTCGAGTTGCCAAACGTCAGCCACCAAACCTTAATGACTTGGAGAGGATCTGCCAAGAGAAGTGGGCCAAAATCCCTCCTGAGATGTGTGCGAACCTGGGGGCCAACTACAGGAAACGTCTGACCTCTGTGATTGCCAACAAGGAATTTGCCACCAAGTACTAAGTCATGTTTTGTGAAGGGGATCAAATACTTATTTCCCTCATGAACATGCAAATCAGTGCATCATTTGTTAGACATGGATTTCTTTTGAATTGTTTGTTGCTATTCTGTCTCTCAGTGTTACAATACACCGAACATTCGATTTGTAGACTGATCATTTCTTTGTGAGTGGGCAAACATTCAAAATCAGCAGGGGAGCAAATACTTATTTCCTTCACTGTAGGCCTGTGGACTCTCATTAAATCTGTTCTGTTGTCGGTTAGTTTTACACTGCTGAATCTTCTGCATTGTTCTAGCTCTTGTAGTAAGGCCCAGGGGCGGACTGACCATTTGGAAACTCGGGCACTGCCTGAGGGCCCGGGGTCAGTAGGGGGCCCCCATGAGATGCCCCTGGTACCTTTTTCATAGGCTTTTTTGAGTTTGGGCAAGGACACAGGGGCCCCATGATCCCCTATTGCCCGGGGCCAATTGAGTTGTCAGTCCGCCCCTGGTAAGGCCCCAGCCTGTGCTAGTGCTTTCACTACTACCGTGTACCACAACAGACAGTAGTGCATTAATGTACACTGTGCTGCAACACCAGTGTGTTGGGAAGGTGCCATTGGCACTGCAGCACACCAACACATGTAACATGCATTACTGCATGTTAGCACACATTACTGTAGCGCAGTTGTGTGAATAGGCCCTTGGAGAGTTGTCATTGGAGAATGTATCCTGTATGATCATTTAGATAATGTGCTGTGACAGCTCTAAAATTTAGGGTTTCCTATCACTTTCTGTCTCATTGACTGTGGTCACCAGGACAAATACACCAGTAACAAATGACAGCCACAAATGTCAACGCGTTTCAACCAAACTGGTTTTATTTATGAATAAGGCCCGCTTGGCTGAAACGCGTTGACATTTGTGATTGTCATTTGTTATCCGACAATAAACACGAGATTGCAGAGTATACACCAGAGTGCCGGCTTTCTTTGCTTATACGGATTGTGTGGATGAAGTGTCAGCTGCCTCTGCCAGAGCATCGGTGATAATATATAACACTGGGAGGTAGTAGCACCTACTTTCATGTAGATAGAGAGTGAATCTGCCCAATGGGGACACAGACAGCAATAAAAACCTGACAATGGGTCCAACCCCTCACCACTTTATCCAAAACGAAAAAAAAAAGTTTGCCTTTAGGTGTACTTTAACAATCAGACAGTTTATCCAATCTTTTGTTGCCCATTTATCATGTCCCTATTATTTTTTTTAACATAGAATTGCTTAACCACTTTCCCTCCAGAGGATTTACCCCCCTTAATGACCAGGCCTCTTTTTGCTACTCGGCACTGCACTAATTCAACTGATAATTGCGCGGTTATGCAATGCTGCACCCAAACGAAATTTACGTCCTTTTTTTCACTCTATAAACAATAAAAAAAGACCAAAAATTTTGAAGAGAAACAATATTTTTTACTTTCAGCTATAAAAAATATATAGTAAACTCCAAGTTAGTTATAAATTTAGGCCAAAATGTATTCTGCTCCATGTTTTTGGTAAAAAAAAATCCCAATAAGTGTATATTGATTGCTTTGTGTGAAAGTTATAGCATCTACAAACTATGGTATAGATACTGCAATTTACGCCATTTTTTTGCTATACAGCACTGCGCTAGTTTAATGGACAATTGCGCGGTCATGCAATACGGTATTTTCACACAAATAGAGCTTTCTTTCGGTGGTATTTGATCAACTGTGCGTTTTTTATTTTTTTAAAAAAAGGCTGACAATTGTGAGGACAAAAAAACTATATTTTGGACTTTTTGCTATAAAACCTGTGCAGTAAAAAAAATTTAAAAATCAAATTTCGTCATAAATGTCGGCCAAAATGCATTCTGCGACATGTCTTTGCTAAAAAAACCCCAATACATGTAAATTAATTGGTTTACGTGAACGTTATAGCGTTGACAAATGGCGGGAAAGATACTGGGATTTTAATTTTTTTTATACTAATAATGGCAGCGATCAGCGACTTATGGCGGTGATCACTGACTTATGGCGGCGATCAGCGACTTATGGCGGGACTGCGGGACTGCGGTGGACATTCTGACACTGGGGGAGAACTGACTTGGGGTCACTGACATCCCCAGTGACACCAATACAGTGCTCAGTGCAAAACAAAAACACTGACACTGTACTAATGGCACTGGGGAGAAAGGGGTTAACTTTTTTATTCACTGAAAGGGTTAACTGTGTGAGGGGAGTGTTTTACTAGGGGGTGGGGGTGTGTACTGCACAGGGGCAGCTGATCGGGAGAGATAAATTCTTCTCTCTGGCTCAACGTGTCAGGAACTGACAGGGAACTGACAGAGAGCAGAGCTACTGCAGCCCTGCTCTCTGTCAGTGATTGCCGCTAATCGGCGGGACACATCCGGTAACGACCGGCTGTGACCCGGCGACTGACATCCGCGGCCATGACCAGCAGGACAGGTAGGGTGGTGGCGCGTCTCGTGTGCGCCCCCTACCTGTTTTGCAAACACATGTTATAAAACGTGGTTTTGCCCAGCCGTACCGCCCTGCCAACGTATTTCTACAATGGCTGAGCGGCATGTGGTTAATGAACATCTACAGCTTTGTTGTTTTGCTGTTTAGATGAATGCATATACATGTTTATACATAATTATAAATAAATTCATTGGTATTCTAATAATTCCTCAGTTCTATTCAATCCACATAACGTGTTTCGCATTCAGCTGTGACACCCGTAATTCTCTTATCCGGTCAGTCTCTGCTGGTTACAAGCTTTAATGAGAGGATTTATTCAAGCTCCATCCGAAGTCTGTGCATGCATTTCCCTAATATGTTTATCCATTCTGCCCTAGTGATGTTAAGGAATAACTCTGGTATAATTAAAACGTAAGCTATTGTTTTTAAATGAGTAGCTGATGAAATCATTAAATCTGTTTATTTGCATATTTCATTTGCTTGTTTTTAGAGTACCTAAACTTTTTAACAGCACTTTGAAGATTAAGGAGAACTGATCATATCAATTCTTCTCCTTGAAGGACCTCACTGTCTAGTCTCCCAACCACCAGGCTGCTTCAGCAGGAGGGGGGTGGGGACGCAAAAAGGGTAGGACCTGTAACCTATATGGCTAAATTAGTTCAAAGCTCGTGGGGTTTGGGGGTCTACTTTGGCCTTTTTGTCTTGGGTGCTAAGGGGCCTTGTCTCGGCACTGCCTACCACACAGTCATGCACACCTGAAGACTAGTTTGAGTAAGAGTCACTTAACCTACCAGAGTGTTTTTTAATTGTGAGAGGAAACAGGATCAACCCCCTGACATCATACACGCTCCATGCAATTCTTCAAGGGCAATGTTCTCCCTGGGGCTCCATTGTCAGCCATGTCCCCAAGCTGTCTTGATGTCCATCTGGCATCTGCAGAGTCTACTCCTTACCAGGGACCATTTGGAAACTCGGGCACTTCCCGAAGGCCCGGGGTCAGTAGGGGGCCCCATGAGATGTCCCTGGTACCTTTTTCGTAGTTTTTTTTGAGTTTGGGCAAGGACACAGGGGCCCCATGATCCCCTATTGCCCAGGGGGCCCCATGAGTTGTCAGTCTGCCCCTGCTCCTTACTCTGATCTACAACACCCCTTCCCTGCTCTTCCTGGGCTCAATTGTCTCCTCTGTGATTGACGGTATAAATTCTGCCCAACAAAGTCTTAGGTTGTGAGTAGGGTGGGACAGTGGAGGGGGGAGGCTTTTTGGCTTGAGTGACATACTTAGGCCTTTTGCCCGGGTGCTAAAAGATTTTATCCAGGTACTGCCTACCACACAATCAGACACACACAACAAACAATTTGGATGGGAGTCCTTTAACCTACCAATATGTTTTTGCATTGTGTGGGGAAACAGGAGCAAGCCCACTGGGTTCATACACACTTCTGCAGTTCATGTGATTTCTGCAGAGCCTGCTCCCCTACCCTGATTTACAAAACCCCTTCTCTGTTGTCCAGCGGCTCACCTGTTTCCTCTGTGATTTATAGTATAAATGCTGCCCAGCAAAGTCTTAGGTTGACATCAGAAATAAGAAATATATGAATTCAGTACATTGCTATTAGACGGAGGACAAAATAAAAGCTATATAAGGTTAATGTTCTCTGGCTCTGGTTTTAGAAGTCTTTATTTTTCATATGCTAGGAAAGCAGAATTGATTAGGGAATATATGATTGAGTTTTCTGTGATTTTTTGCCATCCAAGTTGCCATGACATTTCTCAGGCCATGTGAATTAGTTTAAAAAGTAGCTATAGATTTTCTATGAGTGCATAATTTAAGTTACTGTAATATTTAGCTTTGCGTAAACCTGTCAGCCATTTCCAAACTTTTAAACAAAAATTTTCTACCTAACAGCAGGCTCTACAAAGTGACTCTCAAAACCTCAAAACTGGTTTTAACTTTGTTACTGGGGGACTGACTGGTGCTAACAGCCAATCTCTTGCCCCTTGAGAGTGGCCTTATTAGCCACTAAGGCTCTTTCATTGGACAAGGGGGTGGTAGTTGGTGGGCCATAATCATGTAGGTCAAGCCTGAAGTAATAAAGCTACAGAGGGATTTTTGCACTAAGGTAGGACTTTGAATAACAGGAGATGTATACAGTAGAGAGGAGAGGAGAAGAGAGGTTAGGGGTTGGGATACGATGTGAAGATAAGGGAGGAGAGGGGTGGACTGGAAGAGAGAATATGAGAATATTGGATAGAAGGACAAGGTAATAATCAAAAGAGAGTAGGAAAGGATGAGAAAGGACATAAGGGGAACCAAGAAAAAGGTATGGAGAGTAGTAAAGGATGGGAAAGAGAAAAATGTAATGGAGGTTAGGAGAAGGAAGAACATAACAGGAGACAATGCGTAGTTGAGTGAGGAAAATGAGAGAGAACAGGTCAGGAGAGGAAGAAAGCAGAGGAGGAGAAGGAAAGAGAGGAAAAGATTGGAGGGTTTGTGGGGATGAAAAAAGAGATGGAAAGTATGGGAGATGATAGGGAGGAGGGGAGGCAAGGAGAGGAGGGACAGGAGAGAAGGGAAGGGGTGAGGAAAAGGGTAAAAGAGGCGAAAAACACAGGAGAGGATCTCAGGAGAAGAGAAGTGATGAAAAGAAAAGTGGAAAAGAAGGGAGAGGATTTCCAGGAAGAGAGGAGAGGCTTGGAGAGGAGGACAATGGGGAGCATGATAAGAGAGGTGAGGAGAGGAGAAAAGAGGGAAGATAAAGAACAGCAAAAGAGTCTACAAAACAAGAAAGACTGCGAGGGAAAATGAGGAGGAAGATGGGAAGGAGGGAAGACATAGATAAGTAAGTAAAGTGCAGAGGAGGATTGGAAAGCAAGTTTTGAAGGCAAGGGAAGAGAGGACAGGAGTGATGGGGAGATGAGGGTAAGGGGGAAGGCAAGAGGAGTGGAGTGGAGGGATAGGGAGGAAAGGACAGGTGGGGAAGGAAGGAGTGGAAGCCAATGGCAGAGAGAACAGGAACGGAAGAGAGGGTAAGGCTGAAGAAGATAGGAGAGGAGTGGTGGGAAGAGTATAAGAGGCGAGTACATGAGTGAAAGGGAGGGGAGGTTCAGGGAGGGAGAGACACAAGTGGAGGGAGAAGATGGGAGCAGAGGACAGAAATGCAGGGGAGAAGGACAAGGGAGGAGGGGACAGGAGTTGAGAGCAGGGGAAGGGCAGAAAGGACAGGAATGGAGGAAGAAAACAGGAATTGCAAAAAGGAAAGAATCCAGTTTTCATTTTTTCATCTTTCATTTTCTATCTTCCACCTATCTTCCACTCTTCACCTTCAGCACCCCTAATATCATTTTATCCTCTAGTAAATAAGTGTCAAGAAGTACCTATTTAGTTTAGAAAATGAAGCCAAGTCTGGCATTTTTTATACGCCGCACGTTAAACCATTTCTATAATCAGTTAATAGGACTTTACTTGACATAAGCAGTTAAGCAGGCCAAAAATATTAATTATTCATCGTGCAGACAATGAGAAATATGGTAATGCTACAATGTATTATTGGGTGCATGCATTATTTTGGTTTGCACGGCTTAAACTGATGTCAGTTTGAAAAATTACAGGTCAACCCTTTTATGTCTAACACTAAATTAATCTGGGGAAATATGCGCGGATGCTAAAGAGTAGCTGTTATTTCTGCACATTTATTTGAGACTGCTCGGCGCTGGGATTTTGTCTGAAACTACAATTCACATTAGAAAGAATAAACATTAAACACTCTTTTCCTATATATAAATGTGTTTTTATATATTTAGCATGACACAAAACACTTTAATGCTCTGTTCACATTTATGGGTTTTGTGGGTGTGTTGTAGGTGTGTTGTAGGCACATTTTACATCATCATGTGATCCCAATGTAACGCAAGGTTTACTTAATGGAACAACTGGCAACTCAATATCATCCTTTTTATTGGCTACATCATCAGTACAGAATAACATACACTAACGCATTTCGGCCATTGGGTCTTAGTCAAAAAGCATGGTTTGCTGGAAACTGCATGAAAGATGCAGTAAGCAGGACTTTTTTTCAAAGCACCACATCCCTAACTCCCCTTAAACATGCCAATGTGAACAGGTTAAGGCATAGGTGACAACTGTCCCCTTTTGCATCTTGGTTCACAGTCCTGATGATGCCAAGTCCCAGGATAACAAGGTCACATGAGCAGTAAAAACCTGACTGGTGTTCTAAGCCTTGTCCACTCTCTAAAACATAGCAACACAAAACAAAAAAAAGTTTTGCCTTTTGTTATATTTTAACCGCTTTCCCGCCGCCCTATAGCAGAAATACTGCTACAGGGCGTCAGGGCTGCACAAAATCACATATAGGTGAAACTCAAAAAATTTGAATATCGTGCAAAAGTTCATTTATTTCAGTAATACAACTTAAAAGGTGAAACTAATATATGAGATAGACTCATTACATGCAAAGCAAGATAGTTCAAGCCGAGATTTGTCATAATTGTGATGATTATGGCTTACAGCTCATGAAAACCCCAAATCCACAATCTCAGAAAATGAGAATATTACATGCAATCAATAAAACAAGGATTGTACATAGAACAATATCGGACCTCTGAAAAGTATAAGCATGCATCTGTACTCAGTACTTGGTTTGGGCCCCTTTTGCAGCAATTACGGCCTCAATGAGGCACGGCATGGAAGATATCAGCCTGTGGCACTGCTGAGGTGTTATGGAAGACCAGGATGCTTCAATAGCGGCCTTCAGCTCTTCTGCATTGTTCGGTCTCATGTCTCTCATCTTTCTCTTGGCAATGCCTCACAGATTCTCTATGGGTTTTAGGTCAGACGATTTTCCTGGCCAATCAAGCACAGTAATCCCACGGTCATTGAACCAGGTTTTGGTGCTTTTGGCAGTGTGGGCAGGTGCCAAGTCCTGCTGGAAAATGAAGTCAGCATCCCCATAAAGCTCGTCTGTGGAAGGAAGCATGAAGTGCTCCAAACTCTCCTGGTAGATGGCTGCATTGAACCTGGACTTAATGAAGCACAGAGGACCAAAACCAGCAGATGACATGGCTCCCCAAATCAACACAGACTGCGGAAACTTCACACTGGACTTCAAGCATCTTGCAGTGTGTGCCTCTCCATTCTTCCTCCATACTCGGGGTCCTTGGTTTCCAAATGAGATGCAAAAGTTGCTCTCATCAGAAAAGAGGACTTTGGACCACTGAGCATCAGACCAGGTCTGTTTTTCTTTAGCCCAGGTAAGACGCTTCTGACGTTTGTTGTTCAGGAGCAGCTTCACAAGAGGAATACGACATTTGAAGCCCATGTCCAGGATCCGTCTGTGTGTGGTGGCTCTTGATGCACTGACTCCAGCCTCAGTTCACTCCTTGTGAAAGTCCCCAACACTTTTGAATGGCCTTTTCCTGACAATCCTCTCCAGGCTGAGGTCATCCCTGCTGCTTGTGCACCTTTTTCTTCCACACTTTTCCCTTCCACATAACTTTCTATTAATGTGCTTTGATACAGCACTTTGGGAACATCCAACTTCTTTTGCAATTACCTTTTGAGGCTTTCCCTCCTTATGGAGGGTGTCAATGATGGTTTTCTGCACAACTGTCAGGTCAGCAGTTTTCCCATGATTGTGATTCCTACTGAACCAGACTGAGAGACCATTTAAAGGCTCAGGAACCCTTTGCAGGTGTTATGGCTTAATTAGCTGATTAGAGTGGGACACTTTGAGCCGAGAATATTGCACCTTTTTACAATATTCTAATTTTCTGAGATTGTGGATTTGGGGTTTTCATGAGCTGTAAGCCATAATCATCACAATTATGACAAATCACGGCTTGAACTATCTTGCTTTGCATGTAATGAGTCTATCTCATATATTAGTTTCACCTTTTAAGCTGCATTACTGAAATAAATGAACTTTTGCATGATATTCTAATTTTTCGAGTTTCACCTGTATGTGATTTTGCATTTCCATTGACAGCCTCGGCTGTCAATTACCAGGTCCCGGCCAGTGATTCCCTAACAACACCCGGCGATCACCGTGTATCACGGATGGGGGAGAGACTTGTATGTAAACTATACAAATCTCTCCCCAGTCAGCTCATGCACACTGTTTTGTATGGCTCTGCATAATAGAGCCATACAAAGCAGTGTGCTTGCACAGTAAAACACACACAGCACACAGTTAACCCTTTGACTGCCCCAAATGTTAACCCCTTCCTGCCCAGTGTCATTAGTACAGTGTCAGTGCTTTTTTGTTAGCACTATTCACTGTATTAGTATCACTGGGGGTGCCAGTGGCAGTTAGTTGCATCCCAGTGTCAGAATGCTCGCAGCAGTCCCGCAGTCCCACTATAAGTCTCTGATCACCGCCATTACAAGTATACAAATTTAAAAAAAAAATCTCAGTATCTTTACCGCCATTTGTAAATGCTATAACTTTCATGGAAATCAATTAATTTACACGTACTGGGATTTTTTTTTTTTAGCAAAGACATGTCTCAGAATACATTTTAGCTTAAATTTATGACAAAATTAGATTTTTTAATTTTTTTACTGGACATGTTTAATAACAAAAAGTCAAAAATATTGTTTTTTTCTCAAGATTGGCGGGTTTTTTTTATAGCGCAAAAAAATAAAAAACGCACAGGCAATCAAATACCATAGAAAGAAAGCTCAATTTGTGGGTAAAAAAGGACATAAATGAGTGCAGCTTTGCATGACCGCGCAATTATCAGTTAAAATAACGCAGTGCCGTATCGCAAAAAATGGCCTGGTCAGGAAGGGGGGTAAATCCTTTGGAGGGCAAGTGGTTAAAATAGAACTATGGGCAAAACTTTCTTTTTTCATTTTGGATGAGGGTTATAACCCCTGTCAGTTTTTTGCCATCTTTGTCCCATTTGGGAGATTTCCCTTCATTTCTAGTCCCATTAGCCAAAACAGGAAGTGAGAGGAAATCCCTGTAAATTGAAGGAATCCCTTGACCATAAGAATTAGTGTCCAAAATGAAAGACTTGCCCTCTATTACTTTTCTGGGGACAATCCAAAAATTGGGCTTGTCCTTTACTTTTGATGATAATGGGAAAAAGAACAAATAGAGAGAGTCAATCTCCCTAACAGAGGCGCAGACAGCAATGAAGACCTGACAGGGGTTCTAATCCATCTCCACTCTATCTGAAACAAAAAAAAAAAGTTTATCAAGTGTATGTAAACTGAAAAAAAACACATTCAGTAGATCTGTTGTCCCTTTAAAAAAAATGCATTTATGTGCCAAAAATGCACTCAACCTAAGTCCTGTTGTGGGCATTTTTGTGGAATAGGTGGTATCAGCCCTGCCCAGTTGCTACACAGCAAATACTTTACTCCTGCACTGGGGATGGACTCAGCAGAGGGTAGAATGACAATGTAAATGTTCTGGAATATTCACTCCTTGCTGCCCTCAGCAGACCAGGGTAGTCCAAAGTCACCGGCCTAGTGCAATATCATAAAATTATTTATTGAAAGGATAAAAAAGTAGGTATCATACTCACAATGGACATATACAACACAGGCACATCACAATGAAGAGTCCTCGAAATGTGTCAGCCAATTGGTCATCCAGGATTCCATCGTTGTGGACTCAGATGCTATATGGATTGAACACCTTTGTTCATTGTGTAGTGCCTGTGTTTTATATGTCCATTGTGAGTATGATACCTACTTTTTTATCCTTTCAATAAATATTTTTTACGATAATGCACTAGGCCGGTGCGCCTAATAATCAATAGAGAAGATGGGACTTTCAGGGTGTATAGACATGAATACCACACATTAAAAGTTATATAATTTTTATTTTGTATTTTGTTAAAACAAGAAAGGAAAAGATACAGAAACATAAAAACAATTTCAATTCTAAGAATACCAACTGAGATTCAGACTTGGTTAGGTAAATGTAGTATACTCCCTACATGTTTCGCCCTCACGGGCTTCTTCAGGGGTATTTGAGGAAATTTCTACCGCAAAAGCAGTCGAAAAGTATATGAAAAAAAAACTGTTCAATTACCAATTAATATATCCAATACAGGGTATTTAATCAAATATATATACATATATATGGGACTCAATGGCTCACCCTGGATGTGAAAGCTCAGAGCTAGAAGAAAATGACCTAAAAAATCTGAATTGGCCTACACGTCCAAAACAGTTGTAGAGGATATTGTCAGGGATCCCGGCCGCTCGGCGGTGCGCGCATGCGCAGATGTCCGAGCCGGCGAGCACAGAGTCCCTGGCGATCGCAGCGGCGGCCGCGCATGTGCACTAGCATTCGCGGCCGCACCAATGGGAGAACAGGGCGCCCTATTTAAACCTGCCCTGTGCATCTCCAAATTGCCGCAAGGTCTTGTTCCTGTTCCTGTAAAGTACGTTTCCTTGTTGCCAAACTCTGCCTGTTCTGATTTATGCTGACCCCGGCTCATCCCTGACCATTCTTCTGCCTGTAGTTACTGTTATTTTGGACCCTCTGTTAGTGAACCCGGCGTGTGACCTGACTACTCTTTGCCTGCTGCTTAGTACCGCACCTGTCCCCACTGTTACCGACCCGGCTAGTCTGACCTCGCTCACTCCTAGCAGTCATCCATCCATCCCGCTCGGATCGGGACCTGTCAGCCCCTTCACAGCAGGCTCATCCCGGGCACATACCCTCAGCGGGACCACTCTGCCACCGCCGGGGGTGCCCAGGGGCGCGACCTGGTTCCAGTCTTGCACCAAGTCCATCCCCACCATCAGGGACTCTGGTGAAAAGGCAGACTGGGACTTAGACTCCGCGTCCTGGGAAATTCCGTGCTGTGGACCACTAGAGATCCCGTTGGGCGGAGCCTGACAGATATAATGGGCCGATGCGCCCTCTTTTTGTTTTTCTTTTGCATTCTCTGCCCAGTTGCTAACCTTCTCAACCACTCCCTCTCTCAGATCTCTACAACATAAAGGTGATCATTCTGTAGTCCAAAAGGAGAACTAGGGTGGAGGCTGCTTGAGGCAACACAAGTCAAATTCTGAAATAATCAAAAGCGTTTTTTGCACCTATTGAACAGACATAACACAAAACTTTGAATGGTATGTAGTAAACGGAGCAAAAGGCAGCAAATAAGAGAAGTTCATGTTTAGGGTTTACATCCCCTTTAAATGTTCCAGGTTGTGGCGAGTTCCTTTTGAATTACAGACCGATGTATCTCTCTCCGGTGGATGTTTTTCCGGATCAGACAGCACTGACAATGAATTGGCTCATTTAATTATTCTAGCAGTATACAAATTCTTCTGTCCACAGAGCCTGACAATCATGGTGTCAGTTACTTCACATTCACAATGCAAATTGTTCTCCTGTAGACGCCTGTGGCGAGTCGATGGGAAGGTTCAGGACAATTATAATTTTAAGAGCTTTTTTTGTCCAGATCACTAGTGCCCGTGCTGCACAATTTACAAAGTGAATTTATTTTCTATTATAAGAAACATACTCCAATAAATTCCAAAACCAAACTGACTTTGCTCAACCCAGATGGATGCGGTGTCCAGTGTGCAGAGGGCAGTGCTACAGCTAAGGCTCCTATTTGCCCTGCAATAAAAATAAAACACAAAAGCCGTCACGCCTCCACGGGGTGTACAATCTTCTCTAAAACAGGACTGACGCGTTTCAACCAGGAATGGCCTTACTCTTATGGCTCTGAAATGTGTCAGCCCTGTTTCATCCATGGATTTTTTCGTTTTCCACTCAAGAAGATTGTACAGCCCCTGGACAGATGCCCGCTTTTATGTACAGTATCAGGACAGAGACAATATATGAAGTACATTAATCAGTAGGAACTAGATACAACATAAGGAAAATCTAGCTGAGCTTAATAAGGCAACGCACACTGTGAGCTGCTCACAGTTTACATTAGAAGCTGCAGCAGGTCATATAGAGTCTCATCTCTATATGATGACATCCAGCATCAGCTAGCACTTTCCCTGACTTGCCCCAATCATTCGTTGATTTTCAATTCTTTCAGTCACTGAGGCTTAGCATCCTATGTCCTAGGGCAGTCTACATGCAAATGCAGTCTTCCTAGGATCACCCACTCCTCCAGACTGACATTTACCCATCAAGGCACTTTGATATTTGCATGGCTGCTCTCAGAAGCCAGACCACTGCTTGCATTCGAGCTAAGGGACCTTGAAAAGAGTACTGAGGTAGGGTGCTGTGATCTTTTCAGAAAGCTATATATAGCACCCTGCCAGCCCCTGTCACTGGCTATGCTATTCCTGCATTGCATAGAGTAGCACAGAGACCCAGTCATGATGCCATGGGGTCTAAAATAAGATACAGTTGTGTTCACAAGTTGGCATACCCTGCCAGAAGTTGTAACATTTTGGCATTGATATTGAATACATGAATGATCATACTAAAAAAAAGTGTTTTATTTAAGGATAGTGATCATATGAAGCCATTTAAAGCCACTTTAATTCTCATTGGCAATGGCGACCCGGACAGATGGAAAGAGCAAATCTACCCACTGGCGACACAGACAGCCATCAATTTCTAGCAGGGGTTGCATGTTTTTCTTTTCTAAGTTCCCTTGTAACTACTCGTTGATCCTGCCAGCAAATCCTCTATTTTTCCATTTCCTTTAACAGGGTGACAACGCTGTTTGTTCTGCTGCAAATTACACAGCAGTGTTGTCACCTTATTGTCAATATGGTCTTAAATGGATATATACTTGTAAATGGACTTTAAAATGGTTGTAAACCCTCATATATACCCAGTAAAGTGGCTGGTGTCAGGCGATCATCAGAGATTAAACAAATCCTCCTACATAAGTTGTACCTGTGTATCGGCAGTCTTTTCTTCTCTACAACCATTCAAAGTGCTACATTTTATAAAGCTTGCCTAAGATTTCAGAAAAAAAGGGTGGAGGGGTGAAGTTACACTCTGCAGAGCTCAGTGAGGAGAGCTCTGAGAGCTGATTGAAGGGAAGAGACACCCCCCCTTCCATAAAGCTCACAGGAACAGAGCTGAGTCTGTCAATCTCCTTGAGGTCCCTCCCCTGTTACCATTTTTCTCTAGGTGTCTGGAAAACTCATCAGAAGTGATTCATGATGATAGTAGAGGAATGAAGCAGCAGACAGAAATGACACTTAGTGCTCCTAATTGAAACAAGTACACACTATAAAGGGATATGCTTTGTTTATATTTCATGTCTGAGGTTTACAACCACTTTATGGTATAAAACAGTTGAGGTTTAGAATCGCTTTAATTCTTATTGGCAATGGCGACCCAGAGAGATGGAAAGAGTGAATCTACCACTGGTGACACAGACAGCCATCAATTCCTAACTGGGGTTGCAATCATTCCACACTCAATCCAATATAAATATACAAAATATATACAGTGTATCCAACATAAATATAAATCCAAGATAAATATTTAATCCCTAAAACCGTACAATTTATTTACATCTGAATATTTGAATTGACATGGTGTCAGCCCAGCTGTACCTGCTTCCTATTTCTTGTACAGTTCCAAAATTTCTATTATAGACATAGCAATACAATTGATAATACTTGTTTCTTGTAGTAAAAAAAAAACACACTTCTCTAATAAAATATATCCTTTGGAATCACAGGAAAATGGCTGGCTTGTTTCTGTCTTCTTAAAGTCACTAATTAGGCATTTGACATAACGTAACATCATTTGTAGCTGTACAGGAGCAGCCTAATTACATTGTGCCGTGCACGTTTGGAGGATGATCTACATTCACTTTGTAAACGGTATAATGAAGACTTTGTGTTTGAAGCCTTTCAGTGCCCAAACCTGCCTGCACAGAGGCGGCCTCTACATCGAGATCACCTATTCTTTCACTTCCAATGAATTACATTCTGTACGTGAGAATATGATGGCCTGCAATTGCAGAAGGCTGGTCACTCACCAGTACCATGCATTGTGCATTCTTTATGGGATTTAAAGGACAACTCCTTGCAACATACAAAACTCAGGATTGTAGTGCACCTGTTCTTTGTCCTTGCAGGTAGGGCAGCTTAACTTTAAACCTCAAGCCCTTTCACAAAGGATAGGTGAGAACATACTCTATTTGGAGCTTACATAGAGCTGAGGACTTTCCTTGTCCAGCACTTTGATTGCTGTCTTTGCTCCACTAGGTAGATTTCCCTTTCAGTTTGTTAGACAAAACAATTGAGTACTGTCCGTGATACTTTTTTTTATTTGCACTAACAAACAATTTTGAGGACACGTTTTCGGGGTATGTCCCCTTCTTCAAGGTCCAAGCAGTACTAACTTGTACTGCTTGGACCTTGAAGAAGGGGACATACCCCGAAAGCTTGTCCTCAAAATTGTTTGTTAGTGCAAATAAAAAAAGTATCACGGACAGTACTCAATTGTTTATGTCGCAAATGCACTAATACGGCTTAGACAAAACAGAGATACATACTTGACAGCATATTTGTCTCAGTCCTGGGTACACTGGCACCCTTGCCAATGGGCCACATTTAACACACCCACCTTCTGGGCAGTCCCACACAGATCACGCCTACTTTCTTGGTGGTCCTATCTAGATTTCACCAACTTTATGTAACAACTTTATGAATGTTTTGCTTGATGTACGGCTCCTGGGACTTCTTTTCCTTCTTAGTTGATTTCAATGGAGCTGAGACAAGCTCTTTCCCTGCCTGCACTCCCAGTGGTTGTCAGCATATAAGGACCTACTGGAGCCCATCCAGATTACGCCCACTTTATGGGTGGTCCTACCCAGATCATGCCCAGTTTATGAGTGGCCTCATCCCTAATTATGTGCATATTGCCCACCTTCTGGCTGGTCCCATGCACATCATGCCTACTTTTTTGGTGGTCCAATCCAGATTACTCCCAATTTTTGTCCCATGACTAAGCCCTGTGGGCAGGACGAAACATGGGACGGGCATGGCCTGGGCGGAGTCTAGTCTGAGGCTGCTTCCACTTTTTACATGAAGGTTTTGTTTGATGTACGGTTCCTGGGACTTCTTTTCCTTATTAATTGACTTCTATGGAGCTCAGACAAGCTCTTTCCCTGCCTGCACTCCCAGCGGTTGTCAGCATATAAGGACCTAATGGAGCCTGAAGTGGCACCCTCAATTTATTTGTACCCATCCAGATTACGCCCAGTTTATGGCTGGCCTCATCCCTAATTATGTGCACATTGCCCACCTTCTGGCCAGTCCCGTGCAGATCATGCCTACTTTCTTGGTGGCCCATCCAGATTATGTTCACTTTTTGTCCCATGACTAAACCCTGTGGGCGGGGCAAAACATGTCAAGGGTGTGACCTGGATGGAGTCTAGGCTGAGGCTGCTTCCACTCTTTACATAAAGGCTTTGTTTGATGTACGGTTTCTGGGACTTCTTTTCCTTCTTAATTGACTTCTATGGAGCTCAAAGAAGCTCTTTCCCTGCTTGCACTCCCTGCAGTTGTCAACAGATAAGGACCTACTGGAGCCTGAAGTGGCACCCTCAATTTCTTTGTACCTATTCAGATTATGCCCACTTTATGGGTGGTCCAACCCAGATCATGCCCACATTATGGGTGACCTCATCTCTAATTATGTGCACATTGCCCACCTTCTGGGTAGTCCCATACAAATCATGCCTATTTTCTTAGTGTTCCCATCCAGATTATGCCCACTTTACAGGTGGTCCTACCTGGATCATGCCCACTTTATGGGTGGCCTCACCCCTTAATTATGTATGAATTGCCCACTCACAGCTACTATCTTCTCAGTTAATGCCCTCACTGATTTATATACAAAGCCAGAGAGAAAGTTCTTCCCTTTGATCTTAGGAGATGGGGTTTCTGCATTGCCCTGTACTCATCCAAGAAATCACATGCAGTAGAGTGAGATGGATGCAGCTCTCCCAGCCAGTCCATGGAAAATTAAAGTAAGGATCGGCTACCCAGAAGCATAGGCTGGGGCCACGCTCTGGTGTCCGGTTCCAGTTTGCATCCTGATTGCCGCCATACCTGCCTGCTGCTGCACCTATGTTCCTACACCCGCACCTGGCCTGCATCCGGATCTCCTGGGCCCCCAGATACCTGTTGCCAGATCCACCCGGCACTCATGCCACTCCTGACTCTGCGCTCACTGTTCCCACTATCAGGGGCTTCGAGCGGGAGTTGTAAGAGGACACCCTCTCTCCACGTCAGGCTCCCCAACCAGGTACGTGACATTATGTGGGAACAGGTAATGCCATGGTGGTTGATGGCATCACAATCTTCACATCATCCATTCAGAAAACTCTTTACATTCTTTGAGAAAAGTCAAAGCATTCTCTAAATCGCACCTGTGCCAAGCTGGCGATCCGCTGTGGACAATAGGGAGCAGGGCAGCCCCTCATCACAGGATCCAGAAGCTAGTGGGAATCACTGTAGTAGTGGGAGGTTTAAGGACTCTCTTATACTGATCCTCCCCTAGACCGTGTCCCTCAAGTGGACATGGGAGGGAGGTGAGGGTGCTACATATTATAATTTTCCTCCTCTGGACCACACCTGTTATCAAGTATCCAATGTAGACTTTGTCCTTTTTGAATCCTGATGATTAATCTATTATTCATGGAATAATTTGGATACACATTTACAGTGTAAGAGGGAGGTTTAATTACCGCACATGTATTGCAAGACATGATTATCCTCCTCTGGTCTACATGTCTTATTGCAAACAGGGATCTTCCCATCATATGTATCCAAAGAGAATATATTGTCTGGATGATATCTCTTAATTGTCTTTGGAGCAAAGCCCAGCATATACTGTGCATCCAATGGGATATCAAGCTTGTTATTGACAGATTTTAGAAATTGCACAAATTGCATTTGAGTGGAGATTTATATCTTAATGTATATGGCTGGATAATATGTTTAGCACCAGGAGGCATCTATGCCAAAGTACTTGAGGCTTATGGAGGTATTTTAGATTTTAATATGTCTGTCTGTATTTTCATATATTTTGGTATAATTAATGGTGTTGTTTGTAGGTTCTGGTCATGTCTCTATATTCAATAGTGATATGATGACTACAAAACCCATTTCAATCTGGTGGAGTTCATAACGAATCTTTTTTCTACTCCAGTGATTTCCAGCTTCCAAACATACCAGATCGACCAGGTATTGTATATACTGTACATACTTGCATTGGTCCAAGCTGTGCTAATGTAAGTATGTACCAATACCTGGAATTTAGCTTTACCTATTGTTACCCCTTTCCATTCCAAGCCTAGTCACCCAAGCCATTCACAGATAACTGACTCACATATTTAAAATACTTTAACTCAATGTAAAGGTATGAACAAGCACTAAAACCGCAAAATCTAAAAAAAAAATGAAGATTTAAAGCATAAAAAGAATTACAAAATGTCTCTTTGCTTACTAACAGGTGTTACGTGCATGAGAAAAACATGTCTATATTTAAGTAATGTCGAAATTCAGTGACAGCTGCAGCAGGTGTTGGTGTCATGTTATCAAAGGAAGTGTTAAAGATATAATGAGGCAGTGCTAGCAAATTTAATGTTTTACAAAAGTCTCACTTAAAACACATTAAAAAAAAAATGATTGACAAACTATCAATGACTAATACTGGGGGTTTTAATGCCTATATTGTAATGAGAATAATCTTGTGTTGAAAAAAAAAAGTTTAAAGTGTACGTACACCCTAAGACTGGGTTCACATCCGTGCGAGTGGTGCCTCTGCGGATCCGCACGAAATTCTTTGCAGCCGCATCACCCGTATGGAGAAATGCGGACCTGTGAGCAGGTGCCATTACTTCTAATGGCACGCCGCCCACACTGGAAAACACAACCATACTGGGAACCAAGGTTCCCGTGCGGGCTGCGTTTTTGGAAGAAGTGCATGGACTTCTTCCCTGCGTGTCACAGGGCACGAGAGTTCATTTAAATGAATGTGCTTGCGTGCCCACGCAAAACGCAGCTCGCACGGCCGCATATATGTGGACCGGGGCTGACAGTGAACTTCTCCTATTTGCTCTATTTTGGTCTGTTAATATACCATTGGAAGCATTTTTTTCTTTCTTTCTTTCTTTCTTTCTCTCTTTCTCTCTTTCTCTCTCTCTCTTTCCCTCTTTATTTCTTTCTTTCTCTCTCGCTCTCTCTCTCTCTCTCCCTCTTTCTTTCTTTCTTTCTTTCTTTCTTTCTTTCTTTCTTTCTTTCTTTCTTTCTTTCTCTCTTTCTCTCTTTCTCTCTTTCTCTCTTTCCTTCTTTCTCTCTTTCTCTCTTTCTCTCTCTCTTTCTTTCTCTCTGTCTTTCCCTCTTTCTCTCTCTCTTTCCCTCTTTCTTTCTTTCTTTCTTTCTTTCTTTCTTTCTTTCTTTCTCTCTTTCTCTCTTTCTCTCTTTCTCTTTCTTTCTTTCTTTCTTTCTTTCTCTCTTTCTCTTTCTTTCTTTCTTTCTTTCTTTCTTTCTTTCTTTGTTTCTTTCTCTCTTTCTTTCTCTCTTTCCCTCTTTCTCTCTCGCTTTCCCTCTTCCCCCCCTTCTCTCTCTCTCTCTCTCTCTCTCTTTCTCTCTTCCCCTCTTTCACTTTCTTTCTTTCTCTCTTTCTCTTTCTTTCTTTCTCTCTCTCTCTCTCTTTCTCTCTCTCTCTCTTTCTCTCTCTCTTTCTCTCTCTTTCTTTCTCGCTTTCTTTCTCCCTTTCTCGCTTTCTCTCTCTCTTTCTTTCTCTCTTTCTTTCTTATAAGTGCAAAAAATACTTGTTAGGAACTCAGAGCTGACCCATGCTCACATCCTGGGGGAGATTTACTTAAACTGGATCACCCAGAATCTGGTGCAGCTGTGCATGTTAGCCAATCAGCTTCTAACTTCAGCTCGTTCAATTAAGCTCATAAACCTGGAAACTGGTTTCTATGCAGAGTTGCACCAGATTTTGCACTCTCCAGTTTTAGTAAACCCCCCCCTTGTTATCTCAAGGAGCCTGATTAGTCATCCCAGGCCTTTTCTTGGACTACAGAATGATTAGCCCTTATCTTGTGGAAATGGGAACTGGGGGACGGATTCAGTAATTTAGCAAAAGACAAATGGGCAGGGCTGACACCATTTAGTCCACATTCAGTTCATGCTATGTGTTGCCAGCCCACAAAAAGAAATTGGGAGCTGAATGCATTGCCAGTAGGTCAACAGGTATTTTTCTTCAGGGGCTTCAAAGCATTGGGAATGTGCATGTATTGCAGGGATGTTTGCATATAGTTTTATGCTTTAGCCACGACATACACCTTTAAAATAACTCCACTAGTGCAGGTGTAGAGTCCATCGTGCTGATTTTTTCATGTTGTCCAGGACCTTGGTGGGGAGATTCGTCCATCCCCAGCTGCAGCGTCACTTAGAGCAAGATGTAAAGGGAGTGAAGGGATCAACCCCCCCATCACCAATAGGGAAAAAATACAAAAACCTTGTCTAGTGGAGCGAGGAAGGTTAAGTACTTCTTTTAGGATTTTACTGCTTCATATTATTGATGCACACATGCTATGCATTCCGACGCTTCTCTCTACATTCCTCCTAGGGCTGGTTTACACTTGTGGTGGGGGAGCACCAAAAATAAGTGGATGAGCTATGTTTTTAGCACCCCCCAGCTGCCCCCTTCACCCTCAGCACTCCAACGCTCCACTCCTCCTCCCCTTCGCTGTACCAATTGGGATTTCTTTTCGTTTTTTTCTTCGTTTAAGTGTTTTTAAATGAAAACTCTCTGGCCTGTCCCCCCATTCACATCATTCATCTAGGTGAATATACGTGCACTTTGCTGGCTGTGCCTTCTGAGATATGTACGTCACATATCACAGAAGCATTGTCCTTTATTGAAAAAGGCGGAGATGGGCAGGGCAAGACAGAACATCATCGGGAAGCCGCCTGGCTAATTCTGGAAGAACCAGCAGCTTACCGATGACATTGTCGAAGAAGATGGTGACATGGGATTAAGCGGGGGGGAGGGGGCAAAAACAGATCTCAATAGGACAACGCTAGATCCTCTGGGAGGGTGAGTACCTTAAATGTGCAGGACCTGCAACCAGGTAAGCAGGGGTTAAAAAAAAGGGGGGGTGAAGATCTGCTTTAAGCTATAAAGGCAGCCAGATGGTGATGTACCCCCTATTTTGTTTGGTGGGCAGTATGGTTGTTGAACACAACCTTTTCAAGTGAATGGGGCCACACTAAAACCGTCCTGCAATTTCATGTAATGAACATGGTTGCAGTGCTGTGGTGCAGCATTCATGGGTTAAAACAAAAGGCAAAGAGGCGTTGTATCATCTTCTCGTGAGTGGAGAAGAAGTAGGCTTGAGGAAGGAGGGGAAATTCAAAAATTTAGAGTTGTGCCCACAGTCAGAGTTAGGGAAAATGTTCCAATGGAGACAAATATTCCACTGACAAGTGAAAAGTCTAAGATGAGAAGTCTCGTTTTGGGGATTTCTTCTTATTTCCTGTTGCGCCTTCCAGAACAGGAAGTGAAGGGAAATCTCCCCAGTGATAAACAGGCAAGAAAAAAATCATTGGCACGGGTTTCAACCCTTCTCTACTCTATCCAAAGCTAGAAAAAAAACTTAGGCATAACAGTCGCATTGCAGGAAACCTGCTTAAAATTGTCTGTACTGAAAAAGTCATGTTGAGTATACCAGCCAATCAGAACCTAGATTTCATTTTTTATGCGGTCTGATTGGTTGTTCACAACTTTAACATATTTTCTTCTAAATTAATACAGAAACACAATCCTCTCAGCATTGCTTCCCGCAGGATCAAATCCTCATCTGTTTTTATTTTACCATGTTATTTTACATTAATAAACCTTAGAGGAAAAATGTGTAAAAAATGAAATGCATTTTGCAGCCAGAAATAATAGTATGAAAAAATGATGAGCCCAAGATTTTTCCTAAAGTAAATTATCTATATTCTTGCATTATTTAGGCACTATGAGAAAATCGTAGCTTCAGCTCAGCTCCATTCAAAGCCTGCTAACATCCTGTAGACCTCGCAGCTTCTTCTTATACCTTTTTGTATTAGTGGGATCGTGTCATGTCAGGTTTTCTGGCAAAGATCAAAACTAGTTAGCAGAACAGCCGAATCTCGTATCTGAAGTCAAGATGGAGAAGCTTTCAAATGCTAGGTGACAAAGCGCCTCGTATCACTTGGAGTCACTAGCTACGGTGGAAGTCATGTGCTGCCGACATATGTTCTGGTCTTCTCAAACCCTTGTCTTTTGTATCACATAACAGCTGTTCAGGCCTCATTCATTATTCTTTTTGATTATTTTTTATTTTTGTCCTCTCTTGAGCATCTGAATGCTCTAAAAATGTGTCTTGAGCGATTTCATTGTTCACAATACAAGGTCTATATATATGTACCTCTATCTCGGTTTCTAAGTAGACCACTCAAGAAGATTTTAGCAAGCTGAGGCTCTTTTAGGAAGGACAGAACATTTATAAAAATAAATGAATAAATAAAAACTAAACCATAGAATAAAGCCTTTTAAGCAGGTCTACGTTTTGAGTTTTTTAAAGATGATTTTATGGTGTGACGGGTTCTGCTCTTTTTTTAAATTTTATAGGATTTATTAGGCTGTCCTTTTAGTTAAAGCCCAACTCAACAAAAGCCTTTTTCTTTTTTTAGTTCAAATATGTCTTCAGGGCTTTTACAGGTTTGCATGTTCACTGTTAAAACATACTGGTATGCTTTAAACAAGCAACAAGATATAAACAGGAAGGGAGTGCGGTTAAGGTGAGGGAGGGTATGCAAGTAGGGGCTTTCGATTGGCCAGGTGTTGGTGCCAAAGTTGAAGTCCCTGCCCACTCCTGTTCTTTCTAAAATACTAACCCTCCTGCTGAGGCTATACCCTATGCCATTTTGTGCCCCACTCCATGCTAGAGGCCTCCCCATGACATTATCGTCCATTACCTTTATATCCCCAAGGAAGGAATGTCCGCACATAATCAAGGTTACTGCATTTTACTAGTGGTACTTGGAAAATAGTACAAATAGCCACATCACATTGACATACATTCTGGAATCACTTGACAGTACATTGTCAATTACATTTAGTGGACGGTCCTCAGCAGTCACAAATGAAAGCATGTACAGCACTTTAAGCAGCCATCTTCCCTTAACAGTCTCTCCCTCCACTCGGAGTCTTTAGTACTCACTGGAATAGGATCTCTGTAGTCACCTCCTCCATAACTACACCTCTCCCAGAACCCTCTAAAGGAATATCCTCACTCTGCGAACTCTTGGCCTGGCCTAAAAGGCTGTTTGCACCTCTCCTAGCCTCCGCCTCCATAAGGGTCAGGAAATCTACAGCCGGCTCTCCTGGGAAAAGGTCTACTTCTCCAGCCCTGTCCAAGGTATCTACATGCTGGTTACATCTGTACTGATGTGGGGTGTTTGGCTGCCATGCTCCATTGCACTAGGGCTCCTCCCAACCTGGCTTCAATGCAGGAGGGCTCTAACTAAAAGGGCCTAGCACCTGATGACAATGCTTTCTGTAACCAGACACTATTCCGGCACATAGCCACCTAATGGCAGACTAGCTAGCTGCACCTGCCTACAGGTAGGAGGTAGAAATTCAAAATAATCATAACAACAGTCATTTCTTTATAAGGTATGACAGGCAGGGCAAATGCCTGAATAGAGTTGTAAGGGGGAATTTCCCCATAGCAAACACTGGTGAAGAGGTCAGTGTCGTTAAGGTGTCTTGGGGGAGAGAGTTGGGCAGGGGCTGTAGTTCAGTTGCTACCAAATGGGGAAAATTACCTTAATGCAAAGTTAAGTCATATAAAGGATTGGAGACTCTGTGAGCCTACCAGCAGGCCCACAAGGAGCGGGTACTCTTGCTTTTTCTTTTTTTTTGCTTTGAAAAGAAAACATTTTTTTTTCAATTTTTCATTTCTGTTTGTGACCACCTTTGTGAACAGTTCACCTCACTTTTTATAAAGAATTTCCCCATGACAGCAAGGCAACAAAAAAGTAGGTCTCGTTATTATGGGAACAGGAGGACACACACAGTAAAAATGTAACCTAACTTGAAAAAGTTTCTAACCCTTCCCAATTTTACTAGAAAATAGTATTTTGTTGCAGTCTGTTACCCAGCTTAATGAAAATTCTCACCACTTCCTTCCCAGTGGAGTTACATATCGTGATTAAAATGCAGCAGGACCTTTATTCCTTCTCCACCCTGTCCAAAACTAATAAAAATTAATTGTCTTTAGCTGGGCTTTTATAAAGGATTTACAGTATTTTTAAACAATTATATTTTAGTGGACAGTATATTATACAATGAAATGTGCTATTTGGAAATCCTTTTTAACCCAGCATACATGTATAGGACAACTGTTATGGTCCAAAATATGGGTTGTATTCTCTCTGCAGAAATGTTTACTGGACCATACTAGAGTGGCCCCATGCAGCATAGACAGTGGGTTGGGTGACATATAGCAAGACTGTTGACTGATATATCAAACAGATAAAAGGAAGTAAGTTGTATTAAAAGGCTTGACATGCTGTGGGGAATCATACGTGTGGCAAGGCTTTATGGTATCATCTATACAACAAGATGGCATGTGGGGTTTAAAGGATAAGTTTGCAAAAATGGATATTTCAGTTTTTGCAAGATTCTGGATAAGTAATCAATTTTTGCACTCTGTTGGTGAGATCTCTTTGGTGAGTTCCCAAGGCTGCACACCTGCTGTTTCCATTACAAAAGTTCCCATCTTTCCCTATTTACTTTATATTATGGTAAATGTATCAAGAAGAGCCAGAATTTCCAAAACTCCCAAGTGACGTGGAACAGAGTTCCCGCTGTTCTGGCTGTTGGTTTATCTAAGACATAAGAGTCCAGAGGCTTATTCAGACAACCATGCTCCATTAATAACTAAAACTTTAGTCTGACCCTTTACTTAAAGTTTTTTTTATAGGTATTGTTCCTGCCAAGCCCAACTAACAGTAACTTGTTATATTTGAATATGGGTCACAAAGTTTGGAGAAATGTAAAAGTTCATATTATACACTATTTCTGATGTGCTCATGTCTCTCTCTGTAGGGAACGGGCCTTGAACACAACACAGCCAGTTGCCTTGCAGCTAACAGTGGGGAACCTAAAGCCCGAGGAAATCTATTCTTTCCGAATTGTGGCCTACAATGAATGGGGACCCGGAGAGAGCTCACAGCCAGTTAAAGTTTCAACACAACCAGAATGTGAGTATAAAATTAACCAAGTACTTTCTATTTGTAAAATAGTTTTTTGGTGGTGCTTCTTTTCTTTACCTTACATCATTGTATATACAGTAATGGGGAGCAAAGCAAGGGTTCTTTCTGGCGGGCTTTAGTTTGCGTCAGAAACTTTGAGGTTTGAGGTGCAGCTTAGAAGAAGGTCAAATACAAGTTAGAATAAGGTACAGTGCAGGTCAAATACACCCATCAATGAACTCTAAATGATCTCGAAAGTGCTTCCAACTGATCTCATATACACAAGCATTGATCACCTGGAAGCATGCTACACTTACCCTTTGACAAAAGCATTTTCCACGACAGAAAAATTATCTTCATTTTATTTTCATTTGTTAAGTAAACTATTTCATTTCCTCATATTCGCTATGTTGGAATGATTCATTTTCAGAGCAATTCATTATTTCCCGGAGAGTATATATTCGTTGTTCCTATATGATTTGTATTTTTGGAAGTTCTGTTATTGTTTGGCTATTTCGAAAGACTGGATATATTCATTGTGTTGTTAAGTTGAATTAATTCCCCCATTCCCAACTGACTTTGTTTGTTGGACTGCGCACATACAAATTAAATGAATGGTCTGTGAAGTTCAGCCCTAATACATAAAGTATCTTATTAGAATATTCACGATAAGCTCGCTAGAATAAAAAGAAGGGATCTGAATCAATTCGGATCATTCATAATGTCATTACATTATTTTGGATGCTTCAAACATTAACAAAAGGCCCAAACTATTTCATCATGTCATCTGAATGAAACAAATTTGTTTCATTCAGATGATTTTTTTAAATAATTTTTGAATTCGTCATTATTGTGATTTGGTTATTCAGATACATCCGGATTTCTGAATCACTGATTTCTATTGTATTTTCCATTAACCGACACAATTTAGTTCTTAGTGGTGTACTGATGTACAGAGATACGCTGTGGTGTTCCAGTACAGCAGAAGGAAATCAACTTATTTGATATTATTTTGACTAAAACTATGTGACTAGAAGTTTATGGACACATGCCCATCATCAAACATTGGCTTGGTGGACATCCCATTCTGAAACCTTAGGAATTAATATGGAGTTGCCCCCCCCCCCCCCATGCAGTTATAACAGTCTCCATGCTTCTGAGAAGGATTTCCACAAGATTGTGGAAATTTGTGCCCTTCGGATACTGCTGTTGAAGAGAAGACCTGGCTCCAGGATAGGTGTTCCAATTCACCCCAAAGGTTGTTCAGGTTGGGGCGTTGTGCAGACCACTTGAATTCTTCCACACCAAAATCATTGTACTATGTCTTTGACCTGACCTTGTACAAAGAGCATAGTCGTATCCGAACAGGAAAGGGCCTTCCTTAAACTGTAGTCACAATTACCGTATATACTCGAGTATAAGCCGAGTTTTTCAGCACATTTTTTGTGCTGAAAAACGGCCCCCTCGGCTTATACTCGAGTAAACATCTGCAGATAGTGGGGCGCGCCCCCCAGGGGGGGCACGAGGCTCCGTCAAGGGAGGCGCGTACAGGGGTGGGCAGAGGGCTGCTGTCTCTTACCTGGCTCCCACGATGATCCCTCCAGGAAGCGCTGCTCCTTCCGTCACTCCGGCCACTCCCTCACTCCTGCCGCTCGGCTCCGCCTCCTCACCGGTAATTGGCCGCCAGAACTGTAGCTCAGGAAAGGTACACAGGTGGCCAATCACGGGCGAGGAGGCGGAGCCGAGCGGACCCACAAAAATCGAGTGAGGGAAAGCCGGTAAGTGTGCAGTGCAGAGGTGCTGCTGCAACCACATATGCTGGCTGCAGCAGCACCATACTGCAACAGGGGTCAGCAAGTGTCATTGGTGTCAGTGGGAGGAATAGTGCCGCATCATTGGTGTCACTGATACTGATGATGGGGCATTATTCCTCCCACTGACACCAACGATGGGGCACTATTCCTCCCACTGACACCAACGATGGGGCACTATTCCTCCCACTGACACCAACGATGGGGCACTATTCCTCCCACTGACACCAATGATGGGGCACTATTCCTCCCACTGATACCAATGATGGGGCACTATTCCTCCCACTGATACCAATGATGGGGCACTATTCCTCCCACTGATACCAATGATGGGGCACTATTCCTCCCACTGACACCAATGATGGGGCACTATTCCTCCCACTGACGCCAATGATGGGGCACTATTCCTCCCACTAATACCAATGATGGGGCACTATTCCTCCCACTGACGCCAATGACGTGGCACTATTCCTCCCACTGACACCAATGACGGGGCACTATTCCTCCCACTGACACCAATGATGGGGCACTATTCCTCCCACTGATACCAATGATGGGGCACTATTCCTCCCACTGACACCAATGATGGGGCACTATTCCTCCCACTGACACCAATGATGGGGCACTATTCCTCCCACTGACACCAATTTTTTACATTGACTAGTAGGTGTCTCATTTCCCACCCTCGGCTTATACTCGAGTCAATAGTTTTTCCCAGTTTTTTGTGGTAAAATTAGGTACCTCGGCTTATATTCGGGTCGGCTTATACTCGAGTATATACGGTATCTAAAATGTCTTTGTATCTCAATGTTTATCAATGGAGATTCAATGGCTATGCGTGTGACCTTATGCACCTGGATTTGGAATGGGATATCCAACAAGCTCATATGATGGTCAGCTATCCACAAATATTTTGCCATTACGTGTATCTGGGAAGTATATTGGTTTCATAAAGGCTGCTCTGGTTTGTGGCACTTCACCCCAAGTTAAATGTCACCAAGTCCGGTGAGCACAGAAGGCCCTCCTAGAAACATATACAGAAAAATGATGAATAATATTTGTGTCAAAACCAGCTAAGGCCAGCAAATTCAGCAAATGTCCATGACCTTTAAATCCATTAATTACATTGAGATACTTTTTTAATATCATCTCTCAAGTTTGTGTTTGCATAAAAATTTTTAATCAGTTTTGCATTTGTAGGCATCAGGTTATGCTGAGAATAGTACTATACGATTTTAATATCTATCATAGTCAAAGCAGACCAATAAAGTTAAAGCAAAATTAATTAAGCAAATAAAGGGCTTTTCCTCTCAAAACCAATATTTCATTTTTTAGTAGATGCCAGAGTGATGAATCGTGTAATAACTTCTTACTCCCTATCTCTCTGCAAGCATCTTCTGTCTCCACAGTACAACACTAATCCCCTATAAAGCAGAGCTGGACAAATTGCGATCACCAAGTTATCAAAAATAAAAAAAAGTTCCTCGTTGACCAATATGTGCTTCCCATAATCTCTCTTTCTATTTGTCAGATAGGTGACCTGTCTGTTTGTGAACACTGGCGAGAAGTGGAATCTGGCCTCCACTGTCCTCACCTTCATGTGTCATATTGTTTCATGATGTATTGTGCACTGATCGGTTGCCTCAGAAAACAGTGGGGATGTTTTGTGATTAATGATATACAGGCGTACCTCGGTTTACAAATGCCTCGGGAAATGTCATTTTCGGTTTACGAGTGCACATCCATTGAAAATAATGCCTCGGTTTACAATTTTTTTTCGCAATACGAACAGATTAATTGGTTTTCAATGCGTTTATGATTTTTTTTTAATCATGCCCCTGTACAGTACTATGCCTTTAACCTCCCTGGCGGTATGATTATGTCAGGAATTTTGTACCAAAAGCGGTACCATTTTTTTGCATGGAAATATGTAGTTTTTTTATTGTAGGCCTGTAATTTAGAAATAACTCCCTGAAATCTGTCTGAACAAGAGTCTAGTAAACATCCCGGATATGATAAAACTTGAAACACGAAATTATAAATTATAATTTAATAAATACTCATAAAAAATAATAATATAATAATAATAAATTTAATTCAATAATATAATCAAACCAAAACCACTGAAATTTGAAATATAGCGCCGAGTTCGCACATCGCTGAGCAAAGTCGCAAAATCGTTTTCAGTGTCTGATGACGAATTTCCCCCACGAATCATTATCACTCAATTCTGCAAGTGGTTCTGATTTACTATCGCTGTTCTCTAGCCGGTCTAAAACCGCTTTTGACCTAAAGGGACGCTTTTTGGACGCCATGGACATTTCTAAGTTTCCAGGCAGAAAGAACAGTCAAAATGCAGGCAGGGCACAGGACAAAGCACTCGGGACAAAATGTACGTGAAATGCTTTGATACAGGAATGTTTTGCTATGAAATAATTGAAAAAAAAAATTATGTAATTTTTTTTTAATTTTCAAATTTGCCGCCCGTACGTCCCGACGTCACAGGGACCGGAACACAGAAGCCGGATGCCGGCATCGGCCGGAGGAGATGGCCGGGGACGCTGCAGGGGACGCATCGCGGGAGCGAAGGACAAGGTAAGCGCTGCAGGGAATCCCTGTACAACGCTGCATGGTAAGCCCGAGTGTAGCTCGGGGTTACCGCTTTTGGTACTGAAACTTTACCCCGAGCTACACTCGGGAATACCGCCAGGGAGGTTAAAGTGCACTTAAGGAGTTTTGAACAGAAAAAATACTTTTTTTGACTTTTTTCTGACCTCTGGAACGGATTAATTGGAAATTAATTGGTTTTCAGTGCATTTCATGTTTTTTTAATCAAGTCCCTGTACAGTATTTATGCCTTTAAAGTGCACTTTATAAATAGTTTTGAACAGATAAGACTTTTTTTTACTTTTTTCTGACCTCCGGAATGGATTAATTGGTTTTCAATGCATTTACGAATTCATTTTTAATCATGTCCCTGTACAGTATTTATGCCTTTAAAGTGCACTTTATAAAGAGTTTTGAACAGAAAAAATACTTTTTTTGACTTTTTTCTGACCTCTGGAACGGATTAATTGGAAATTAATTGGTTTTCAGTGCATTTCTGATTTTTTTTTTAATCAAGTCCCTGTACAGTATTTATGCCTTTAAAGTGCACTTTATAAAGAGTTTTGAACAGATAAGACTTTTTGTTTACTTTTTTCTGACCTCTGGAACAGATTAATTGGTTTTCAATGCATTCCTATGGGAAATGTTTCGATTTACAAATTTTTTGCAATACGAAAAGTCCTGCAGAATGCATTAATATTCGTAAGCCGAGGTACTCCTGTATAGGGCATAGTGATAAGCGTTAGTCTAGGTTCACACCTAAGCGGTTTCCAGAGCGTTTTGCATTTTGCGGAAACACATTACAGTCCATGTAACATGATTTCCTATGGGACACATTCACATCACCGCGTTTTCACCCTGTGTGCTTTTTGGAAAGGGTCAGGGACTATTTTAAATGCAAACATTGCGTTTTTGGTTCTATAGACTTCATTATAGACGCTGCAGAAAAGCATTTAGTGCGTTTGTGATGCATTTTGCGTTTTAATCTGCCTAGCAACAAGAAAAAAATGCAAAACGTATCAAAAATGCGGCAAAAACACGTGCAAAAATGAAAAACGCACCACAAAAAGCACTGCAGAAACGGATCAAACGCAAACTGCATAGGTGTGAACCTAGACTTACACTGTGCTACCTGAAGACGCTAGAGCTATGGATTATGAGGGAGAGGGAGATCAATATATTTGGCAGCTATGGGGGTGGGGGGTAAAGATAGCTGTATAAACTACTATGCAGGGGTAAAGAGAACTCTGTATATGGCTACTGTGGGTGGTGAAGAGAACTGTACATAGTTCTACTGATGGGGGGAATAGGACTATTTACACTGATCAGCCCTAACATTATGACCACTGACAGGTCTCTCTCTCTATCCATTCAGTCATATCCGACCCTTGGCGATTGCATGGACCGTCACTTGTAAGCGACTTTTTCCATGAATTCTCTTAGCAATTATTTTACAGCGTAGGTTGCCAGGTCTTTCCCCAACCCCTACCATGCAGGAGATCCTGTGTGGCCAGGGATGAACACTGACAGGTAAAGTGAATCATATTGATTATCTCATTACAATGACATCTGAGAGTGGCGGGATATATATGGCAGCAAGTGAACATTTTGTCCCTTAAGTTGATGTGTTGAAAGCAGAAAACTGGGCAAGTGTAAGGACTTGAGCGTCTTTGACAAGGGCCTAGTCGTAATGGCTAGACGACTGGGTCAGAGCAACTCCAAAACTGGAGCTTTTAAGGGATGCTCCTGGTCTGCAGTGGTCAGGGCCTACCAAATGGGAACCTAGGAATGAAAACTGACTAACCACTGACAGAGTCATGGGCGACCAAGGCTCATTGATGCATGTAGGGAATGAAGACTGGCCTGTGTAGTCCAATCCAATAGAAGAGCTACTGTAGCCTTAGATTTGTGAAAAAGTTAATGATGTTTCTGATAGAAAGGTGCCAAAACACATAGAGCATCGCAGTTTGCTGTTTTATGGGGCTGTGCAGCTGCAGACCAGTCAGGGTGCCCATGTTGACCCATGTCCACAGCCAAAAGCTCCTACAATGGGCACGTGAGCATCAGAACTGGACCACGGAGCAATGGAAGAAGGTGGCCTGGTCTGATGAATTCAAGAATGAATTCAAGGACATAACAATGAGTTTGATGTTTTGACTTGGCCTCCAAATTCTCCACTTCTCAATCCAGTCAAGGATGTGCTGGAAAAACATATCTGATCCATGGAGGACCCACCTTACAGGGTTTAATGGCTCTTCTACTGAGAGCTTAGTGCCAGATACCACAGGATACCTTCAGAGGTCTGATGGAGTCCATGCCTCAACAAGTTATGGTGGACGGTCAAAATGCTATGGCTGATCAGTCTATATGGCTACTGTTGGAAGGCAGAGGATTGAATACTATACATGGCTTCTGCTAGGAGGAAATATTATTATTATACAGTATTTATAAAGCGCCAACAGTTTGCTCAGCGCTGACTGTATATGTTTCTGTTATGGGGTGAGGCATGCTATATATATTTGTAATGGAGGCATTTAGGATGATTGAATATGCGATTGCTGTTAAGACAATAAGGAATATATATAATATATTACTAAAAGTCTGTAGATCAAGGACCATTACACCTACTATAATTCCAAAAATAGGTGTACATCTTTCTAAATAGTTGTGTTTAGGTGTTGTGTTTAGTTTGCTTTTAATGCTACAGCCTATTAAAAAATATTGGACAATTATGAGTTTCCAACCTTGTAGCAATAGTTTGGGGAATGTCCTTTCTGTTCCACCATGACTGGGCTCTTGTGTACAAATCCAGCTCCACAAAGACATAGTTTGATGAGTTTGGTGTGGAAGAAATTGAGTGGACTGCACAGAGCCCTGACCTCAACCCTACTGAACATCTTTTGGATAAATTGGATAGTGAATAGTTGCATATTTCATATCCCTGCATTGTTCCAAGCCAGGGGCGGACTGACAACTCATGGGGCCCCCTGGGAATAGGGGATCATGGGGCCCCTGTGTCTTTGGCCAAACTCAAAAAAGCCTATGAAAAAGGTACCAGGGGCATCTCATGGGGCCCCCTATTGACCCCGGGCCCTCGGGCAGTGCCCGAGTTTCCGAATGGTCAGTCCGCCCCTGTTCCAAGCACCCAACTTTTTTAAGCTGGCTTCTTAATCTTGAGATATTTCATCCAGGCCTAGTAATAACACTCATCTGACAAGTGACTACAAGGAAAAACGGCTGCTGGGGTCTTGATTCCTTTTAAACCTTTCTCCCCTCAGCCTGGACTGGACAGTAAAGAATCGGGAAATTGGACGTACATCCAAAGATGCAGCCAACCTTCAGAAACGCTACTGGCCCACTTTAAAGTGAACCTGTCATTTGAGAAAACTTATAATGGCTGATCAGGAAGCATACAAATTGGGAAAGTCAGTATAGTCAGAAGTCTTTATGTGCTTAGTTGTTCCAGGTCCCTGGCTCAAAATATACAAGCCAGACAAACAACATGACAGCCATACAACTAGCATTTTCAGTAGGTGAGATCATCAAAGGTATCCTGTAGTTTTTTTTCTTTTTTTTTTACGTTAATGACCGTTTTTCATTAACTTCTTAAATAAAAGAGCTAAGATGTCCTTTTATTTTTTTTTTCAAGAGATCAATCATTCAACGCAGCCTTTAGTTTTTCCTTTTTTCTACATAATCGGCACAATTTCAAGAAATGAACAGAAGCTTTCTTTTTTTCAGAGCGGAGATTAAATCCTTATAAGCTCACCCTTCCTTCTTTGCTTTCATAATGTATAATTTCACCAAAGTCCAATAAGTCGTGATTTTCAGTGACTGCAGATAGAAACGATGTGCATAATCTTTTTATACCACATACTGCGAGCAAAAGATTTTACAATTTATTTTCAGTTTTTCCACTTCTTCAGAATGTCAGAAGAGAGGCATAATTAAAAAGTGAATCTCTTTTTTATTTGTTAAGTAAATGTTGAGGAGTTTATTCTTTGGATAAAAGTATTAAGGAAAATTACAATAATCTGCGTTTTATGCTCTTATCGTCGCACACCCAGCGGATTAATTGTGCAATGCCGCCGTGTATATTGACACTTCGAATGTTCACTGGTAATTGTCATTAGATTGAAAAGCTACTAGTTTTAATTCATTTTTTACAAAAGTGGATGAATGTGAAAAAGAATATCCATTTACCTTTGGCATACATTTAATGGCCAACTTCAGGCTCTGTACCCCCTCCCCAAGAGGACTGCATTGACAGTATTTTATGATTTTTTTTTAATTTACATTTTTCAGATGACTGATCTGAGGTACACTATATGGCCAAATGTGTGTGGACACCTGGCCGTCATACCCACTATATGGCCAAATGTATGTGGATAACCTTCCAAATGATTGAGCCCAGGTTTTTCCAGTGGAGGTACTGTTAAGGTTGCAGCATACAAACATTTTTTAGACAACTGTGGGCTTACAACTTTGTTGGACGTTCTGTTGGCAGCTTTTGTGACATCTAACTTTAGATGAAGTGCCAAAAGCAGAGCAGCCATTATGATATTGCTAAAATATTTGTGGACACCCGACCATCAAACCTTACATAAGCTTGTTGGGCATCCCATACTAAAACCAAGTGCCTAAAATCAAGCACATAGCTGTCCAATTAGATAATTGTGCTTTTGCAGCCTTGTGGAAACAGTTTGAGGAAGGTCTATTTTCTGTTCTAACACACAAAATCAGGTCCGTAAACACAGGTTTTTATGAGTTTCGTGTGGAGGAACTCAAGTGGCCTGCACCTGACCAGTCCTGACCTCAACCCTTCTAAACATCTTTTGGGATGAATTGGAAGGCTGACTACAAGACAGGTCTTCTCTTTCAACATCAGCACCTGACCTCACAAATGCTCTTTTGGCTGAATTGGCACCAATTCCCACAGACTCCCTCCAGAATCCTGTGGAATGGTCTACCAGAAAAGTGGAGGCTGTTATAGTTGCAAAGCTCCAACTTCCCATTAATGCCAATGGTTATGGTATTGGATGTCCAACAAGCTCTTATAGGTGTGATGGTCAGGTGTCCAACTATTGGCCATAAAATGTACATGTCAATGTACTGGCACGCACAGGGGTGAACTGACCATTTGGAAACTCGGGCACTGCCCGAGGGCCCGGGGTCAGTAGGGGGCCCCATGAGATGCCCTTGGTACCTTTTTCATAGGTTTTTTTTGAGTTTGGGCAAGGACACAGGGGCCCCATGATCTCCTATTGCCCGGGGGCCCCATGTGTTGTCAGTCTGCCCCTGGGCATGCAAGTGTTATATTGATAGGATTCAGTCCAAGATTCTAATGGGATGCAGACACTGCAACTTTTTCATTACAATACTAAGATTGCTCAGGTGTTGATAAAGAAGGCTCAGCCCCCCACATAGAAATGTGGCTAAGCAAATATAAATTTTTAGGAACTGAGAAATATATACATCCGCAAAATAGTTCTTACAATCCTTGCAATGCATAAAGTGCCTTGAAAAAGTATTTATACTCCTTGAAATTTTCCACATTTTGTCATGTTACAACCAAAACATAAATGTATTTTATTGGGATTTTATGCGATAGACCAACAAAAAGTGGCACAATATTGTGAAGTGGAAGGAAAGTGATAAATGGTTTTTAAAATTTTATACAAAAAAATCTGTGAAAAGTGTGGCGTGCATTTGTATTCAGCCCCCCGGAGTCAATACTTTGTAGAACCACCTTTTGCTGCAATTCCAGCTGCAAGTCTTTTTGGGGATGTCTCCACCAGCTTTGCACTAGAGAGGAACATTTCTGCCCATTCTTCTTTGCAAAATAGCTCAAGTCTGCCAGATTGGATGGAGAGTGTCTTTGAACAGCAATTTTCAAGTCTCGCCACAGATTCTCAATAGGATTTAGGGAAATTCTAACACGTGAATATGCTTTGATCTAAACCATTCCATTGTAGCTCTGGCTGTATGTTTCGGGTTGTTGTCCTGCTGAAAGGTGAACCTGCACCCCAGTCTCAAGTATTTTGCAGACTCTAACAGGTTTTCTTCAAAGATTTCCCTGTATTTGGCTCCATCTAGCTTCCCTTCAACTCTGATCAGCTTTCCTGTCCCAGCTGAAGAAAAGCATCCCCACAACATGATGATGCCACCACCATGTTTCACGGTGAGGATGGTTCGTTTGTTTTGATGTGTCGTGTTAGTTTTTCCACCACAGATAGCATTTTGCTTTTAGGCCAAAAAGTTCAATTTTGGTCTCATCTGACAAGAGCACCTTCTTCCACATATTTGTTGTATCCCCTAAATGGCTTCTCGCAAACCTACTGATGGGACTTCCTTTAGCTTTCTTTCAATATTGTCTTTCTTCTAGTCACTCAGCCATAAAAGCCAGATTTGTGGAGTGCACGACTAATAGTTGTCCTGTGGAAAGATTCTCCCACCTGAGCTGTGAATCTCTGGAGCTTCTCCAGTGCTACCATGGGCCTCTTGGCTTCTTCTCTGATGAATGCTTTCCTTGCCCGGCCTGTAAGTTTAGGTGGATGGCCATATCTTGGTAGGTTTGCAGTTGTGCCATACTCTTTCAATTTTTGGATGAAGGATTGAACAGTGCGAGATGTCGAAGCTTGGGATATTCTTTTATAACCTAAACCTGCTTTAACATCCCTGGCGGTATTCCTGAGTGTAGCTCGGGGTAAAGTTTCAGCACCACAAGCGGTAACCCCGAGCTACACTCGGGAATACCCTGCAGCGTTGCTCCGGGATCACTTCTTCACTTACCTTGTCCTGCGCTCCCGCGATCTCTCCCCTGCAGTGTCTCTGGCAATGTCCTCTGGCCGATGCCGGCATCTGTCTTCCGGGTTCCGTTCCCTGCGACGTCGGGATGTACGGGGGACAGAACTGGCAGGAAATTTTAAAATTGTAAAAGGGACATACACTAAAATCACATAGTAAAACATTCCTGTATCAAACCATTTCACATACATTTTGTCCCGAGTGCTTTGTCCTGTGCCCTGCCTGCATTTTTACTGTTCTTTCTGCCTGGAAACTGAGAAACGTCCATGGCGTCCAAAAAGCGTCCCTTTAGGTCAAAAGTGGTTTTAGACCAGCTAGAGAACAGCGATAGTAAATCAGAACCACTTGCAGAATTGAGTGATAATGATTCGTGGGGGAAATTCGTCATCAGACACTGAAAACGATTTTGCGACTTTGCTCAGTGATGTGCGAACTTGGTGCTCTATTTCAAATTTCAGTGTTTTTGGTTTCATTATATTATTGATTTAAATTTATTATTATATTATTATTTTTTATGATTATTTATTATATTATAATTTATGATTTTATGTTTCAAATTCTATCATACCCAGGATGTTTACTAGACTCTTGTTCGGACAGATTTCAGTGAGTTATTCCTAAAAATTACAGGCCTACAATAAAAAAATGACATATTTCCATGCAAAAAAAATTTACCACTTTGAGCACAGAAATACTGACATAATCAGAACGCTAGGGAGGTTAAATTACACCCTGGTGGACTCTATTTACTAATTAGGTGACTTCTGAAGGCAATTGGTTCTACTAGATTTTAGTTAGGGGTATCAAAGTAAAGGAGGCTGAATACAAATGCACACCACACTTTTCAGATATTTATTTGTAAAAAAATTTTAAAATCAGTTAGCATCTTCCTTCCACTTCACAATTTTGTTACACTTTGTGTCAGTCTATCACAGAAAATCCCAATAAAGTACATTCACGTTTTTGGTTGCAACATGACAAAATGTGAAAAATTTCAAGGGGTATGAATACTTTTTCAAGGCACTGGATAGTTTACCCGGAGGGCTTTTTCCCAACAAAACACATTTAATGCAACCTTTGCCTGCTCCCTTGTCGATGGCACACTTACCTCTTTATCGATCTATCCACAGAGTACTTCTAAACAAGAGCAACTGCAAGGCTTTGAATAGGAAATAATCTTGAATAACTGGTGCAAACAAAGTAAAATCAAGACAATTGAAAGGCTAGGCAAAAAATGCAAAATTAAAGGCATTTTTTTAAGCCTCAATGGTGTCCTTTTATCATTTGAGAGAACAGCCCACAATCAATTCAGTTTGCTTTGCTTACATTTGTTTAATATCGCCTTTTTTAACCACATAAAAAAGGCAGCTGCTCTTTTTTTTCATAGGGACAAAAGGTCGATCGATAAGCTGATCAATAACATTACCTAAAGCTGTTAAGTCCATCATTGCTGGTAGGACCGGTAGCTGTGATGAATGCATGGCAATGCATTGTGGGCTTTTTCGGCTCCAGTGAAGAAGAAAAAAATGAGGCTGTTAATGCATCAGCCTGGTAATCGCTCACAGGGAAGGAGTCCGCTGTGTGGAATAGGATTTGGAGACCTCTCCTGTCTGCTCCTGCAGGCCTGCCTGTGTCCAGCTGCATTGAGCAGCCTGTTTTTGTCTGATGCTCTTCCATTCAGGCGCGCAGTTTGTCGTACAGGAGGATGGCAGCTGTTCAAAAACACGAGGAATGGTTTGAAACTGAAAACCATCAGGTGCTCATCTTCCACCAGGCTAATCGGTTTTGTATCAACAGAGCTGTTCAGTGTCTGTGTGCAGGTGTTTCGGGTTTTTTGTTTCCATCGTTTTTCTGGCTTATCTCCAAAGATCGTTGAAGCGTTTTAATTCTGCAACCGTAAAATAATGTCATATGAAGCAAGAATCGAGGCAAAATATACACATTAAGGTGGAAATGACACCTTCTGTTAAAAATAAATCCAGATTGGCAGCATCTTCTATCTAAAAATATGTATAGGTGCTCTAGGGGCTCTCCCCAAATTGGTTTACAGACAACAAAAAAACAATGGGAACAAATAATTTTAGTATTATGAACAAAAGTACCCCTACTCTGCGTTTCTGGAGGATTACAACTCAAAGTGAATATTTGTCTGGCAGAGCAAAAATGAGGGTCTCCTCCACTAAATCACAAAGAGAGCAGATTTAGAAGGGGGATTATGGGCAAAAATGACATATATGATGCAGTCAGCCACTAGCATCAACACAGCAGTTTGAATTTATTTTTTTCTTTTTTTTTTTCCAAAATAAAGTTTTATTGAATATATAAGATACGAGGAATACAGAGAATGGGGGGTAGTGGATATAACAATCGGGAGAACAAAAATCAAAACAACTCCTATAACAATCAAATGTAGTCATTTCCACAGTTAACATCAAGTAAATACAATAATAGCACTGTGTGTTAAATGGCAATTCAGTATCCAACATTCAGGACGGCGAACTTTTCCTTTCTCTTCCCTTCTCTTCATCCTCTCCCACCCCTCCTCCCTCTCCCCCCCCCCCCATCCTTGAAAGTGAGGGGGGCCTAACTCCACGAATTGAATTTCTTGAATATAGTATAAGACATGAGATCTGTAGCCATAGACCAATGGTCTTCAAACTGCTATCCAGGGGCTGGATGTAGTCCTTTGCTTACTTTTATCTGGCTCTTGGGCCTTTATACCCACCACTGTATACCACCCCATAGTATACCTGCCACTGACACCTACAACAGGGCACTATTCCTCCCACTGACACCAATGATAGGGCACTATTCCTCCCACTGACACCAATGATAGGGCACTATTCCTCCCACTGACACCAATGATGGGGCACTATTCCTCCCACTGACACCAATGATGGGGCACTATTCCTCCCACTGACACCAATGATGGGGCACTATTCCTCCCACTGACACCAATGATGGGGCACTATTCCTCCCACTGACACCAATGATGGGGCACGATTCCTCCCACTGACACCAATGATGGGGCACTATTCCTCCCACTGACATCAATGATGGGGCACTATTCCTTCCACTGACACAAATGATGGGGCACTATTCCTCCCACTGACATCAACGATGGGCCATTATTCCTCCCTCTAATACCAATGATAGGGCACTATTCCTCCCACTGACATCAACGATGGGCCATTATTCCTCCCTCTAATACCAACGATGAGCCATTATTCCTCCCTCTAATACCAATGATGAGGCACTATTCCTACCCCTAATACCAAAAAGGGGACATTGTTTACTCCCACTAACACCAAGACATTATCTACTCCCGCCGGCCACAGTTTGGCCCTCCTAAAATTTAAAGGTCAGTAAAATGAACTGTTAAGAAAGTTTGAAGACCCCAACCACAAACCATGGGTTATATGTAACAACCTTCAGGGTATTGGGCAATAGCAAAAGCTTTGCTGGGAACGCCACCCCCCAGTGCACCCTCATATAACCCCACCCACTCCACTGGACTCCAGTTTTTTTTGCTAGTGTCCTTAGGTGACGGATTACATCTATTGGATTGGAAGTTTCTACACCAATCCTTTTTCACAGCAGTTTTTATTTTTCTGGATTTCCCATAACATTGTTTTATTACCTGTTGATGCTGACAGTAGAATTGTTGTTTTTCCACTTCCTGTAATAGGTTTTTATTCAGCATAAAAGGCTAGTGTTAAATTGACACATAATTCTAAATAGAATTTAAAACAAAACTTAAAGCTATATTTAAAAGCTTGTGATCCAGAAGGGTTTTTATTGCAGAAAAGACATCCTATGGGGTTGATTTACTAAAAGCCTATAGGCTGCTCACTTTGCAAGCAAATGTTCACCTTGCAAGGAAATTGTTCCTTAGCTAAGTAAATGAGTTGAAACTTCCATCATCCAATTAGGTGCAAGCAAAAATATTCTTTACTTTTGGTTATTCTTTGCAAAGTGAATTTTCATCACATTCACTAAGCTATGGGAAATTCCCTTGCAAAGTGAAATCCATGCAGGCACAGGGAGAACATCCAAACTCCAGGTAGGTGGTGCTGTAGTTGGGATTTGAACCAACAAGCCTAGAGGTGCCAGGTGGAGGTGCTAACCATTTTAGCCACTGTCTATTCCATAAATAAAAGATGACCATTGTAAACACAGATACCACTCTGATATAATTTGCCCCTTTTGCTGGACACCATGGCCATCTGCTGGCAGGTTCAACAGGTAATAAAACTGATACAGGACCATAATGGTAAATTGAAAGTCTTCATCATATATATAATTTTTTTTTAAATTGTGCTCATAGTTACACTTCAAAGGACAACTTAGTTTTTAGTGAATGTTTCCTTTAATAAATCCCCCCCACCCCCTGAGTGTAGCCACCTGGGATAGTCCATGCCTTTCTCCTCGAGCCAGTGATCTTTCCTTTGACAAGGTCCAGGTTGGCTTCTCTTCGTAGTACACATGCTCACCACGGCCCCAGGCATTCCTGTGGATAAGTTGTACTTATGGCAGCCTCCAGCAGTCCATCAAAGTGCAGTTCAACCATAGGAGAAAACTGGGCCATGGCGTTTGGACCTCTGGATCGGGGAAAAAGGCTCAGTGTGGGGGACTATTAAGGTGCAATTTCATTAAAGGTAAGGTAATACATTTTCCTGTCTTTACTCATGATCCCAAACATACCTACATAATTTCTGAGTGGCATACTATACCTTGCATATAATCCCTCTTTTTCTCCAATCTGATTTATTGAATACGCCTATTTGTTTTTATTAGTTGCAAATTATAAATTTTTACTATCGCCCTGCTAGTTTAGAGTAATTAACACCCAATAACTTTAGGCAAATAAATAATAAAATGATGTGTGAGTATATTTGGCTTGATCTCCATGGAATGACAAGAGGCTAAGTGATGTCTAACATTATTAAATCTTTATTTTTCTCTGTAACACTCAATAAAACCTCAGAGTAATAAATGAGCTGGCATACAAAGGCCATGTATTCCCACACTAAACAGAGCTTGTAAAAAGCTGCAGTTATAAGCATTTCTTCTGCGTCTTCTCTACTTAAATACACACAAATAAAACCCCCCTGGACTGACTTATATACAGTGCCGCCTTGTCTGGTGCCCAAATACAAAAAGACAACCCCTATATCTGTGTACTTCCATTTAAAGTGGACCTGAACATGAAAAGTGAATATTTACTGGGAATGTTAAGCAGTATTTACTTATTTTTTTTAATTTCTTCTGAAAAATAATACTGCACTTCCTCTGCCTTGAGCCTTAACTGTCTGCAGTGTGAGATCATCTAAGGCACTGCAGCCTCTGACTGCTACCCTCACTGGCTTTGGAGTGAGATATGTGGTGTCACTACTGTGATCACTGTTCTCCTTGCTGGAGAGGAAACTGTACCTGAGGATCTAAAGTGCAAGAATCACCCTGCCTGTGCTCCATTCATTCTGTGGAAGATTAACGCATAACGGGAATAGCCTAAAAAAGGGATCAAAGTCATCCTGAAAGCTTGTATGTTTAATCACTTCAGCCCTTAGAGCGTACCCATACAGTATGTCCTCGAGTTGAAGTGGTTTTATCTGGATCATGACTGCAGCCGTAATCCTGATATTAAAGTTTGCGCCGTTGGTGGGCTTTCATGTAGAAGTGACCTGAGTGGCGCTACACCTGCAAAATTATTTCTAAAGGGTGCGGAAGGGGGATTCCTCTCCCACTACCGTTATTATTTATTTATTTCAGGTACTTATATAGCGCCATCAATTTACGCAGCGCTTTTACATATATATTGTACATTCACATCAGTCCCTAACCCTCAAGGGGCGTACAATCTAAGGTCCCTAACTCACATTCATACATACACATACTAGGGACAATTTAGACAGGAACCAATTAACCTCCCAGCATGTCTCAGGCTCTCCGGTGCAATCAGGGAGTCTGGAACCACTGCAACCTATTGGTCCGACTGAACACAGAAGAAAGGCACAACATACCCACCCCTCCTCTCTGACAAATGAAACTGAAATGCTCATCACTTCCGGTTCCTGTTTGTTGTTTACAAACCATTACCAACTTGTAAATCATCTGAGCAAACAAAATTCCATTTGATCAGATGCTTCTGAGGACAGAGGAGAGATCTGGGGTCAAATACACCCCAGATCTCTCCATAAAGAGGACCTGTCACTGCTCATGCTATGTTGTTCATCCTTTGTGATAGCAATAAAGTTAATCCCTAAAAACATTTAAAGAGACAGTGTAAAAAAAATAGAATAAATCAATAAATAAATACATTTTTTTTATAGAGCCCCATCTCCCCCATACACATGTGCAAATGCACACATAGGTCCCAATTGCATATGCAAACCGTGATTGCACTATACATATGTGGTATTGTTGTAAACATTAGATTGAAAGCAATAATTCTAGCACCAGACTTCCTGTTTAACTTTAAATTGGTAACCTGTAAAGCAGTGGTTCTCAACCTTTCTAATGCCGCGACCCCTTAATACAGTTCCTCATGTTGTGGTGACCCCCAACCATAAAATTATTTTCGTTGCTACTTCATAACTGTAATTTTGCAGTGGGAGGAGTAGTGCCACGTCACTGGTGTCAGTGGGAGGAATAGTGCCACGTCATTGGTGTCAGTGGGAGGAATAGTGCCACGTCATTGGTGTCAGTGGGAGGAATAGTGCCTCATCATTGGTGTCAGTGGGAGGAATAGTGCCCCATCATTGGTATCAGTGGTAGGAATAGTGCCCCATCATTGGTGTCAGTGGTAGGAATAGTGCCCCATCATTGGTGTCAGTGGTAGGAATAGTGCCCCATCATAGGTGTCAGTGGGGGGAATAGTGCCCCATCATTGGTGTCAGTGGGAGGAATAGTGCCCCATCATTGGTGTCAGTGGGAGGAATAGTGCCACGTCATTGGTGTCAGTGGGAGGAATAGTGTCCCGTCATTGGTATCAGTGGGAGGAATAGTGCCCCATCATTGGTATCAGTGGTAGGAATAGTGCCCCCATCATTGGTGCCAGTGGTAGGAATAGTGCCCCATCATTGGTGCCAGTGGTAGGAATAGTGCCCCATAATTGGTGTCAGTGGGAGGAATAGTGCCCCATCATTGGTGTCAGTGGGGGGAGGAATAGTGCCCCATCATTGGTGTCAGTGGGGGGAGGAATAGTGCCCCATCATTGGTGTCAGTGGGGGGAGGAATAGTGCCCCATCGTTGGTGTCAGTGGGGGGAGGAATAGTGCCCCATCGTTGGTGTCAATGGGAGGAATAGTGCCCCATCATAGGTGTCAGTGGGGGGAATAGTGCCCCATCATTGGTGTCAGTGGGAGGAATAGTGCCACGTCATTGGTGTCAGTGGTAGGAATAGTGCCTCATCATTGGTGTCAATGGGAGGAATAGTGCCCCATCATTGGTGTCAGTGGTAGGAATAGTGCCCCATCATAGGTGTCAGTGGGGGGAATAGTGCCCCATCATTGGTGTCAGTGGGAGGAATAGTGCCCCATCATTGGTATCAGTGGGAGGAATAGTGCCACGTCATTGGTGTCAGTGGGAGGAATAGTGTCCCGCCACTGATGTCAATGGGAGGAATAGTGCCCCATCATTGGTATCAGTGGTAGGAATAGTGCCCCCATCATTGGTGCCAGTGGTAGGAATAGTGCCCCATCATTGGTGCCAGTGGTAGGAATAGTGCCCCATCATTGGTGTCAGTGGGAGGAATAGTGCCCCATCATTGGTGTCAGTGGGGGGAGGAATAGTGCCCCATCATTGGTGTCAGTGGGGGGAGGAATAGTGCCCCATCATTGGTGTCAGTGGGGGGAGGAATAGTGCCCCATCGTTGGTGTCAGTGGGGGGAGGAATAGTGCCCCATCGTTGGTGTCAATGGGAGGAATAGTGCCCCATCATAGGTGTCAGTGGGGGGAATAGTGCCCCATCATTGGTGTCAGTGGGGGGAATAGTGCCCCATCATTGGTGTCAGTGGGGGGAATAGTGCCCCATCATTTGTGTCAGTGTGGGGAATAGTGCCCCATCATTGGTGTCAGTGGGGGGAATAGTGCCCCATCATTGGTGTCAGTGGGGGGAATAGTGCCCCATCATTGGTGTCAGTGGGGGGAATAGTGCCCCATCATTGGTGTCAGTGGGGGGAATAGTGCCCCATCATTGGTATCAGTGGTAGGAATAGTGCCCCCATCATTGGTGTCAGTGGTAGGAATAGTGCCCCATCATTGGTGCCAGTGGTAGGAATAGTGCCCCATCATAGGTGTCAGTGGGAGGAATAGTGCCCCATCATTGGTGTCAGTGGGAGGAATAGTGCCCCATCATTGGTGTCAGTGGGAGGAATAGTGCCCCATCATTGGTGTCAGTGGGAGGAATAGTGCCCCATCGTTGGTGTCAGTGGGGGGAGGAATAGTGCCCCATCGTTGGTGTCAATGGGAGGAATAGTGCCCCATCATAGATGTCAGTGGGGGGAATAGTGCCCCATCATAGGTGTCAGTGGGGGGAATAGTGCCCCATCATTGGTGTCAGTGGGGGGAATAGTGCCCCATCATTGGTGTCAGTGGGGGGAATAGTGCCCCATCATTGGTGTCAGTGGGGGTAATAGTGCCCCATCATTGGTGTCAGTGGGAGGAATAGTGCCCCATCACTGGTGTCAGTGGGAGGAATAGTGTCCCATCACTGGTGTCAGTGGGAGGAAAAGTGCCCCATCATTGGTGTCAGTGGGAGGAATAGTGCCCCATCACTGGTGTCAGTGGGAGGAATAGTGCCCCATCATTGGTGTCAGTGGGAGGAATAGTGTGCCATCATTGGTGTCAGTGGGAGGAATAGTGCCCTATCATTGGTATCAGTGGGAGGAATAGTGCCCCATCATTGGTATCAGTGGGAGGAATAGTGCCCCCATCATTGGTGTCAGTGGGAGGAATAGTGCCCCATCGTTGGCATCAGGGGGAGGAATAGTGCCCCAACATTGGTGTCAGTGGGAGGAATAGTGCCCCATCGTTGGTGTCAGTGGGAGGAATAGTGCCCCATCGTTGGTGTCAGTGGGAGGAATAGTGCCCCATCGTTGGTGTCAGTGGGAGGAATAGTGCCCCATCGTTGGTATCAGTGGGAGGAATAGTGCCCCATCATTGGTGTCAGTGGGGGGAGGAATAGTGCCCCATCATTGTTAATAGTGACACCAATGATTGGGCACTATTCCTCCCACTGACACCAATGATACTTACCTTGCTGACCCCTGCTCCAGCCTGGGCTCGCTCGCTCCCTCCCTCTCCCATGGTACAAACACTTACCGGTCAGATGGCTTCCTTCTCCGGCCGCTTTCCTCCTCTTCACTCGCTCGTGCTTCGCGGTGCCGCTCGGCTCCTCCTTTCCAAGCTCTACCTCCTCGCCGGTGATTGGCCGCCTGTGTGCCTCTCTTGAGCTACAGTTCCGGCGGCCAATCACCGACGAGGAAGGATTGATCCCGGGGGTGTGTCCAGATGACAGGAACGGCATGTCATCCCGCCCACACCTGCAGACGGATCAAGGAGCGGTGTCTCGGTTCCTAAGGCCATCGGAAATATGTGTTTTCCGATGGTCTTAGGCGACCCCTGGGAAAGTGTCGTTCGACCCCCAAAGGGGTCGCGACCCCCAGGTTGAGAACCGCTGCTGTAAAGGCTTTTAAAGTGTCACCTATAGATAATTTTTTGCTATTCCGCAGGCTTGCACAAATTTACAGCATGACGTGTTAGGTATCGAGTTACTTGACATAACATCATCTTTTATGTGTTTTTTTCTAATGGGTATTATAATGAGCTTGTGTGCACTAAAACTCATTAGCCACTTCCCGTCTGGCCCATGTATATAAATGGGCGGACGGGAGCAATGCAAGATCAGGTTGCCGTTCATAAATGGCGCCCGCCATTTTAGCCTGTGCGCGCTCCCTGGGGGCGCGCGGCACCACGATCCGGAACAACGAATGCTGTACGGGACCTCTGTGTGAGGTCCCAATCATGTGATCACTGATTGGCCAATCACTGATCACATGAATAGTAGTAAGCAAGATGTCACTTCTGACATCATTGCTTACCACGTGTGAAATCTGTGAATGATCACAGAGATCACATGGTACAAGGCTATTCACAACAACCTTGTACCATGTGACAAGCTGTGACCAATTACAGCTCACACAGTATTTTGCAGTGGTTGCAAGAATGCAGCCATAGAGGAGAAAGTATTGCTTTTACAGCCTTTATGTAAAAGCAATCACTGTAAAAAAAAAAAAAAAAAAATCTTCATCACCCCCCACAAGTAGTACAGCATCACTATAGTGACACTTTATTGCTAGGGTGACAGTATGTTAAAAAAAACATAAATAATAATATAAAAAAAAGGTAAAAATGCAAAAATAAATTTAGAAAAATTTTTGGTTATAAACGAATTTGGGTTATTTTTTTTATTAAATAGATAATTGAATAAATTTTGGGCAAGATTTATGCAGAAAGATTATACATTTGCAAAATTTT